>NW_026974150.1:0-600000 GCF_037042905.1 Lytechinus pictus
TCCATAATTTCAAATATGTTAAGATTTCTATTTGAAAAAAGTAAATTGAGAAAGGTTAAGTATATATGTGTAATACTCGATGAAAATTTGTAATACGAAAGACACAGATCACAAGATTTCAAGAAAAAATAGATTTCTACGTCGATTCGCAAAGCCTTATATCCCGGATGACATTTTCAAACTACTCTGTAATGCTTTGATCATCCCCCGATTTGATTATTATGACGTAGTTTGGTGGTTTGGTCTGATTCCTCTCTCGGTCTCCTTGATAGGCTTACCGACTTGCATAACAGAATGGCAAGGATGATCTTAGGGGCCCATCCGCGAAATCACATTTGTGATTTATTTTCCGTTCTAAAATGGAAAGATCTCTTTTCCAGACGGTATTTCCACCGAATGTGTGAAGTACTTAACTATTCAAATTGTATTTCTCCCCCATATTTGAGTGAATAGTTTATTAAACCTAATTATGATATAAGAACTAGATCAATGTCCACTGCCTCCCTGCAGGTAAACAGTGCTCCTCTACATAATAATAGTGGCAAGAAGACTTTTAAGTACATCAGGACCATAGAATTTAATAATCTTAGGAAAGATCAACGCCAGGATATGTCCCTCAATTCTTTCCGTGCCTCGTTTAACAATGAATAATTGATAGGCCTTGCAATGCAAGATGAGTAAAATTGAGTTATTGATTTATATTCTAATTTGGCAAACATTATAATCTCTACTCAAATTATTACCAATCAATAAGTTGAACTTTACTCTGTTACCAGTCATCCATCCTTTTACCGTTAAATCATATTCAGCAGTCTCCAATTGCCTTTTTTTGTCTTGATATCGAAGTCAAATTTTCTTGAAATTCAATTTGATCTTTTATTAGATTGTATTTTTAATGGTTCTTATATACCTGTTGCTTTAAGAGGATGCCATGTTGATTTATGCATTCATTGTTTGTAAATATTGTACATATTGATTTTTATCTCAGGGTCCTCAAGGACAGCATTTTGTTAACCGATGAGGCCATCCTGATTAAATAAAACTGAAAATAAAATAAAAACAAATAAATAAAAATGAAGGGGAAAGAATAGAAAACAGATTCAGGAAGCTAAAATTATAGGTTTTCCCGTCCCATTTCGTCAAAATTTCAAACGATTTAATGATGTAATAGTTCAATTTGCAACTAATTTGAATGACCTATGAGATCATAATTCAAATAGCCAAATACTTTATTCAATTTAATCCTATTGGCACGCGATTTCATGGTTATTTCACTTAAACAAGTATAAAGAACGATCAAATTCAAAAGCTGAAGAAGTGTTTTCAAATTCGCACCGGTATCCTCCTTGCGAAGGTTTGGGAATTCAAAATCATTAACATGCAATCACTTCTACGATATGCACAGTGTTTTTCGTTGTTTTTTCTGGTTGTTTTTTATTTACTTCTTTTGAATGTTTATGGGAATGGGTTTTACTTCTAACTTGGATGTTTACCATTTTACTGAAATGTATCATCCATCTGAAAAACCATCATCGGAACAACAATCATCGGAACAACAACTTGTTTTTGTTCCACTTTCATAACTCTAGATCGTGGTCAATACCATGTTTTCCCATCCCTTCCTCACAACGATATAATTTACAATTATGTAAAATAAAAAAAGGAACAAGAGGATAAAGAAAAATACCTACCATTGGCATAGGTCATCCACCTACTCACTGGCGGATCCAGGGGGGGGGGGGGGGTGACAGCCGACTCGTGTCCGTGCCCCCCCCTTTGAGAGCCACAATAAAAAAAAAATCGTGGACCATCCCTTACTCTTTGGTTAAAAACCTTCTTTTTTGCTCCTCAAATTCCTGAGGAAAATGCTCCCCCCCTTTTGGGAAATCCTTGATCCGCCCCTGCCCCCACTCATTAATCACTAAAAGAAGAACCGTTCACAACCATATCCTATATTCTATAAGTGTTACATGAATACGTCTTTATCAAACATAATGGAATAAAATTATTCTAACTGAATGATCAGAAAAATAGAAAGATAGGGTAAAGTTTTAAAAAAAGTATAACGTTATAATAAAAATGATCACAGAAACATGTTATATGAATTTGGACGTTTAAAGTGCAAATGTGTGTGCCGATTAATGAAATTGAAAATGGTATTTTGGGCGAAATTAAACGATCAGTTCGTCGTCGCGAAATTAAATGACAACTTTGGGCCATTAATTTGAACGAATTTCTCCCTAAATGGAATTTCTACCAAATTCAAAAGAATGATATAGAACGGAATTAAATGCTGAAAAATGAAAATGAACCATGTTTGCAGAGGGTTGACAAAATATTTCGAATTTGAAAGACCTTTCATTAATTTAAATGCAACTCTGGTGAAATTGGACGGGAAAACCTATATTAACAATTATTCATATTTGGAATTCGATTCCGTGATGGTGGACACCGGATCAGGCGCATGCATATATGATGATCATGCCACTGGAAGTAGCTGGTTGCACTACGTGTCCATGCTACATGTGCAAGCGTGCTTGTCCCGCGCGCGAAATTATTTTTCCCACCGAGTTCTGCACCAACATATGAATATTCATGATTGCGTCTTCGGATTAAGAGTACGCATGCGCGTGGACTTGAACGGTAGCGTTTCCTGATTTTTTTTTCCGCTCGGTCGGGAATGAATGAGAGTACGCATGCGCATGAGCACGAGCAAATATCAACCACGAACAGAGCTCGTCTTTCGCGCTATCACACTACTCTTTATAGTAAATGAATTAAAATTGTAATATTGAGACAATACTGACACAGTAATAGTTATTTCTAATTTAGAGATTGGGAGAGTGGGGTATATAAGGCCACACGGTAGTTTTTAGCTCCAATGGTTTGCTGTTTGAGTAGCATTGAGTGACAATGATATTCTAAAGATCATTAAAATCATCATATAGTCATCATTCATCTTAGTGATACAGAAGCACCAGCATCTTTAAGGTCAAGTCCACCCCAGAAAATTGTTGTAAATGATAGAGCAAAATCAAACAAGGAAAAATGCTGAAAATTTCATCACTGAAAATTTGATGTAAAATAAGAAAGTTCTGACATTCCTAAATTCCTAATTTTGCTTATATTTAACAGAACAGTTATATGCGCAACTTTGGTGATATGCAAATGAGAGAGTTTATGATGTCCCTCACTATTTTGGGGTGTTTTTTTGTTATTATTTAATTATTAATTATACAATATTTTAATTTTTGCAGATTTGACAAGGATTAACTTCACTTAATCATGATGGTCAGTCCACATATTCACGATTACAATCTTCTTCACATGACAATGAAGAGAAAATTAGATTTTTCATATGATAAATACAAAATCAATAGTGAGTGATTGACGTCATCAATCTGCTCATCTGCATACTGACCAGGATGCGCATATAAATGTTTTGCGAAATTAAGCGAACCTTTAAAATGTCATAACTTTTTTTATTTTGCATGTGATTCTGATGATGAAATTTTTGTTATGCTTGTTGGATATTTCTCCTTTTATTGGGGTGATCTTGCCCTTCAGTTTGCCATCACAATTAGCACCATCATCACGATCATCAACACGATTATTGACAAAAAAACCCATCAAAATCAACATCAATAAAGAACATCAACATTATAGTGCGTCACCATGATTATCATAATCATAATTCCTCATCACTAGAAGATCCATCAACATCATTTTCATCAGCATTATCAACACCGCTACCATCATCATGGAAGAGAAAATGAGCATATAATTGTAAATGTATAAGGAATCAGCTGACCAACAGTGTGCATCCTTGCATTTAATAAAAGCTACATTTGAGAAACAAAAACTTTCATTGTATACACCTTGCCCTCTCATGAGGATGAATAAACCAAAGTCCACTAGTCTTTCACTCTTTAAACAAAGTATATCAATTTCCACGGCAGTTACTTACAAAATCAAAACCTACATAATTACTAAATATTTATCGCAAGACCACATATATTTTCATCCTATACACTGGTAGACAGAAATATTAGGACACTATACCAATACTATATTCAAATATCCCTAAAGCAATTTCCCAACTGGGTATCAACAAACCTCTTTTGTTTTTGTTCATGAACTTAGAATATGTATCTACATCAATAAAATGTTACTTCCCAAATTTCAGTTTAATTCCTCAACTTGATAACACATATTTAGTCAGAACCCCTTTTGAAAAAATCAAACTTTGCAGGTCCTAAATTTCTCAACTTATATATGTGCATTAGAAGATTTAACAAGTGTCCCTAAATCAGCTCACCATTTATTCAGGTTTATACAATTTGATTTCAGAGGGATCATACTTTAGTAATAAGAATTATATGAAAGGAGAATCAAAAGATAAACATGAGCATAAAAGTTTGAACTTTGACAAGGAATGAGGAAGTATTAAAGGGCACTTTGAGAAATAAAAACACTACGTGCATGCGAATCTCAAATTGGCAACTTTGTTTCTCAATGTTAATTTACCGCTACCATACATGCATGCTTTAATTGTTTCAAAATTGCTTTAATTTCTATGAATCACCTTATTCAAATAAACTTCTCAATGTTTTTTTGTATTCTCAGTTTGTTCAACAATATTGCTCTAGCTCTTATGTGGGGTAAGATCACAAGTCAAAAGCTGCAATATGTCTGAAGTTTCATATATCTACAGTTTGGAAATCGGAGTTTAATTATTGCTCTCTTATCCCAGTAGTAATCCACCCATGCTTGATATCATCAAGATTGTGAAAATCGATGCCTGTTACCATGGTTATATATACGCTATTTTATTAATGAGTCCACTGCTTGAAGAGTGGACTCGTTAATAAAATAAGTAGACTAATTAATAAAATAGCTTGGATATCCAAGGTAACAGGCATCCATTGACAAAAGCACGCATCAACATTGGAATATTTTACACACGCCTCCAAAATGTGCTTAATTAAGAGTAATTCATACAGAAAATCTGCATAAACCATGGACTCGACTGTGGGTTTTCAAAACCACCTTTGTAAATTCGGACCTCAGTGTCCAAATTGTTGCGAGTTGGCATGAAAATATTGAAATCCTCCTCAAGTGTGCCGAAAACAAGCAAATAGCGTGATAATACTGTCTAAAATACAAATGGTTCCGTAGTCTTGCTCCGAAACATTGAAAATCCATGTCATTTTCATCATACTTTCCACATAGAAACGTTAGCACTGAATGTTCTAAATATGCAAAAATTAACATGGGTCCATATGCTTAATTTTTTTGCTATAGAACTTCAAAGTTAACCCACAATGGATGATGTTCTTAAGAATTGCAAATCGAAAAGCATTTGGCATTTCTAGACCTCACGAGATCACAGTAATGAGTATAAAGCCCTATTATTCAGTCAATATCCATGAAAATATCATCAAATTTTGCAATATGATTGATAATTGTATCCGTAAGATGGATAATCTATATTGCTGTCAATTGTTTGCTCATTTAAGTCTAACAACACTCTCAGTTCTTAGAAATTGTGTGAAAGATACTAAATAACAAACTTGAGAAGTAAAAGAAATGCTGCACTTTATTTAAAACCCATGTAATTTTCACCAAACTTTGCAAAGTTGCAGAGGAAGGTATATACTTGAGGTGCAAACATTAAAAAATATGGGTTCATGTGCTTGTTTTGAAACTATCAGCACTCTTATTAGAGTTAATTTGCATCTTAAAACACTCCAAAACTTGCCAAAAGCAGTATCTGTGTGACAAAAAAATCTGAACCCCTTTTCCATTTATTTAAACTCGAGGTCAAATTCACCATACTTTGCAGCACTACAGATAAACTATTTTGAAATTGTAGAGGAATGAAAAAATGGTTAATGGAATAATTCCAGTTTATTAGCTTCATAAAATAACACATCATGCAGGGTTCCGTAACACGAAGGTTTGCAATCAATCGCTAAATACCAATGACCAATTAAGATCATCGTTGCACGTGCACTGTTTAATACTGACTAGAAACCAATCAGTGCTGGTCGTTCATACTTGCAATGTATGAATGTGCTCCATAGTAAGAAAATATTTTGAACAAACATGCATAAAACATGTTGGCCGTCCATAGTTGTGATTCATCGATCAATCGTAACTCTTTATAAGATGAGGCCCAGATCTGCAGGAGAAAAATCAGCTCACATTACCTACAGCTGATTAAGTCACAAGTTCATCCATTGTGACGTCAGCATGCAGTGTGTAAAATATGCGCAGATCGTGATGCGCACAAACATAACTGTGGAACATCCTTAAAGAGAAATGCCAGTACTTGCAGTAAACACTGATTTCATGAGAAAGTCTGTAAACCAGGCTTAATTGTCAGTATATCACCGAGGATCTAGATCTGGTACAGTTACATAAACTGAACTTTGTGAAATCTTGAACTCTACGCTAAAAAATGTTCACACTGAAGATCACCAACACAGATAGGCACACATGGGACAGTGTGTTATTATTGCTAAAATAAAGACCCGACGGAAGTGACCAAATCCGCGGTTATTTTGCTTATTTCTCAGCAATTACACAATTTCTTCCAGAATCCTTTGGCACATATTTTTTATTCATACAGACACTTGGGTGGTCATTATTAAAAAGTAATTTTGAGATCGTGACCAAAACTGGAATTTATCTTTAACAAGTAAAAACAAAAACATACTTGAAAGGAAAATATCACTAAGGGTAGTTATTTAAATACAGTGCATATACAGTGCGTATCAAAAAAAGTTTACACTTTGAAAAAGCCCTGGGAATTAAAAAATATACAACATGTGGGTAATTTTTTCATATAAAATCTTGGGTTTGGGTCTCATCTATCCAATGAAAGTAAAAGTTTTGACAGAATGTTACACTTGACTGAGCATTGTCCATTTTTGTAAAGCTCGCAGAAATCTGTTTGTGCAGAAATGCTTGTTTTTACGCTGTGTCAAGGGGAAAGGGCGAAATCAAACTTAACCTGCGAAACATTTCTCATACACTTTCCTTGCACTTTTAGTCAATTGAAATAAAACGGATACATTCAAGCATTTTATAAATAAATATTGAAGCCCAAATTAAAATTTCAACACTTAGTAAACACAATCTTTACCCTTTTGTGCAAGTTGGATCTGAGGACATCACTGATTCTAAACAAAATTTAATATCAGACATCTCAAGCATTTTTTCACTGAATTTTTATCATTTAAAGTGGGTTTACATTTCATTTTTCATTAATTACTTGTTTCTGCACACTTTTCCCAAGCTTGACAATGATTAACAAAATGAAAAATCAAGCCTAAGCCATTTCATGTAAATCACAGCTCAATGTAAAGCAAATATCGTCACAATGGCCTCGGTGTGTGTGGGAGTGGGGTGGGGTGCAATGCACTCTTCGAAGTGTTTTGGGCAAGGAAACAAGTTTAAAAAGGTAAAAATATCTTCAAATCAACTTTACTTACCAAATTTCACGTATTCTTCATGACTAAGGTCCACTTTCATTCCACTTTTATTCGCATAACTACATGTATTTCAAAGTTCTGCGCAAATCATTTTTCACTAATTTTTCAAAAGTAATTAGTGCTCACTCACGCGGAAATATTTTTCGAGTTATATCGTCATTTGCTTAAATGGATCTATACCAATGTTAAAATGTAGAAAAATCTTCAAGATATTACAAATGTAAAATTTTACAGGATTTTTTGTATAAAAAAAGTTTACACCTAGACAAAATCCAGTAATATCCTAAAGAAATGGACAATGCTCACTCAAGTCTAACATTCTGTAAAAACTTTTACTTTCATTGGATAGATGAGACCAAAACCCAAGATTGTATGTGAAAATATTATACAGTGCGTCCCAGAAAAAACGAAACAAGATTTAGCAATGATTTATCATAACTTGATCATTAATAAAACAGACAAATGACCTACCAATGTAAAGCTTAGAATCTCCTCTTTCATCTTGTATTACTGAGACTATTCCTCATTCACGTATGAGTGAGCAAAAACAATTCGAAGAAAGGATGCCAAAAACTCATTTGGCGGGCTGCGAAATTATCTGAATTTCAAAAAGAAAATCACATGACTAAAAAGTTCAATATCTGCTCTTTTATTTGATACCATAATCACAGGAAATGGTCAAGAATTAAAAAAAGTTATGATTCTTCGAAACAATATGCTTGTATTTCCATTATTTCATAATATAAACGTGTTTCATCGGATTCCCACAGAAGCTATCACACATTAACAAAAGGCTTAATGCATGGCTGATCGTCAACAAAACGGAGTGTCGAGTGAGTTTGAACACTAGCCTGAAAACCTATATATTTCATGAAATTATTGAAATTCAAGCCTTATTTCAAATAACTAGAACTTTGCTATTTCTTAACATTTTTCTGTAATTGAGGTATCAAATTAAAGAGCAGATATTTAACTTTTCAAAAATGTGGTTTTCTTTTTAACACCCAGATACGACCCGCCAAGTGACTTTTTAGTATCCCCATTTGAAATTGTTTTTGCTCATTGTGCGTGAATGAGAAATAATCTAAGTGAATTCAGATGAAAGAAGAGATTCTAAGCTTTAAAATGGTAGGTCATTTGTTTATTGTATTTGTGATTAAATTATGATAAATCATCAGTAAATCTCGGTTTCATTTTTTGTGGGACGCACTGTATATATCTTGTATAGTTTTCAATTCCCACAACTTTTTCAAAGTGTAAAAACATTTTTTTGATACGCACTGTAAAGCTTGGCCATTACTTTGCAGAATGTGTTTTGCCAAGTGATTGATTATTTCTTACACATTCCCTTATGTTGTGTTGAGCTTTACGTCTACATGTAGGCATATGCTGGGAACTAAATGGCACAGTTTCTTTCCGCCTAGTGAAACAATCCTTAGATGGTCTTCCAGCGCCAATGCGGTGCCTGCCACCGGCAACCATCTTTCTCCTTGCCAATGCCATTGGCTGGACACCTATCTTCTTCATACTGACAAGAGATTTTCTTTTCTTGCCCAGAGCACCTGCCACCCCAGAGTAACGGCCAAAGCAGTGAAGCGCGGAAGCTAGCGCAGTATTCGTTCCAGAATTTAGTTCCAGAAGTTTCTTGGTGAATTTCTGTACTGGTCCTCCAAGGAATTCTTTGTCTCCTATGTAGCTTTGCTGTAAAGCAAGAAATGCCTTGTGTAGCTCATTGAGTTTTGGGTCACTTCCATTCTCCTCAGCACTTGATTTTGATGTCCAACCACGTGTATCAAATTGGTTTTGAAGAGAGCGTTGCAAGTGTAAACTTGCTAGCCGTGGATTGGTAACAGCATCGTGTCCATTGTCTGAAATCTCAACATCTGTGCAGACAGCTCCTTCATTTCTGTTTACCCCATCGTTCATCGAGTCCATGCTGTCGTCATCAGCACCATCATTTTCATTTGTTGCATTGCTTATGGACTCCATTATCAAGTTGGTTTCTGCTTGTTCTTCTCCACTTTGATGGTTCAAAGACAGAAACCATTCTTCTGGGGCATTTGCTCTGCCTGTAGCCACCTCGTACAACAGTTTCCTCATTGATATATCATTGGCAGAAATGAAGTTCCAGCAGCATTGGATGTTGAACTTCTTGACAACTAGGTACTGATGTTTACATGGGCCACCTGTAAAAACAGAGAGAAAGAATGTCAAAGTAGCCATATATAATATCAGATGAGACTCATGCAGAGCTATATAGAGACCCATCAGTACATCTTAATATGTGATTGAGAGGATGACTCTAATTCATGTAAAGTTTCCACCGGGGCTTTGGTTCCCTCCTGCAAAATACTGCCCCATAAATATGTTTTTGTGTTTTTGTTACCAATTACAGTGTACTCTCATTGTAGGTCCCGTTAAACAGTGCGTATAAAAAACAAGTGAAATGCCTCTGGCGGTCTCACCTGCATCACGCGATTCAATATAGCAGCAGTGCTGACTTTAAAAACTACTATAACTCGCACAAAATGTTTAGTGATACTTGGTTAAACTCTTATGTCCAAGTTTCATGAACTAGATCCATAAATATTCAAAGTTATGATGGTAATTCAACAAATACGCCCAACTTGGCCAAAGTTCATTGACCTTAAATGACCTTTGACCATGGTCAAGTGACCTGAAACTCGCACAGGATATTCAGTGGTACTTGATTAATCTAATGTCCAAGTTTCATGAACTAGATCCATAAATATTCAAAGTTATGATGGTAATTCAACAAATACGCCCAACTTGGCCAAAGTTCATTGACCTTAAATGACCTTTAAACTTGGTCATGTGACCTGAAACTCAAGCAGGATGTTCACTAATACTTGATTGACCTTATGCCCAACTTTCATGAACTAGGTCCAAATACTTTATAAGTTATGCTGTCATTTAAAAAAACGTCGGAAAAGTTGCCCTTATAGTCTCACTCTGCTGTACAGGTGAGACAAAAACGGACAGATTTGAATTTTGGTGTCAAAATATAATCCATCTAGATTTATCTTTAAAAAAATCGACAGGGGGGTCATAATGCCCCTAGCTCCCACGATGGGATTAGGGTTAAGACATTTGCTGTCAAATCTTGGGCACACAAACATTTTGGGCTTTACAGTGGTGACAAAAATGAAATTAAGTCTTACCTGTCATTCCTTTCCTGCAATCACACACACCGAGAGCAGTATCCACCATGTATGTTGTTGTATCATCCGTCTCACTAGGAACGAAGAACACACTCTGACTGTCCTCAAACCTCACGATTTTGTTGGGATCAATCTCAGATCCAGTGGCAATACTTGGCAGAAACCGAGACTGGAGCACCCTGTCCAATCTGTTGTTACAGACATCGATAAGCCGTCTTTCATAATACGTCTCCAGCCTTGTGACAATGAAGTCCACTAGCTGGATCACATTATAGGCCTTGGTCCTCTCAAGGATCTGATCCTTCATTATGCGCATGGCAGATTCTGCGAAGTTATTTGTGTTATTGTTACGAATGTTCAGGTCAGCTCGGTAACACACAGCCCAAGTCATCTTTCTGGCATAGATGTCCTCCAAATGCTTATGTACATTTGCATATTTCTCCAAGGTTTCATCATTCATGATGTCCTCGTGCTTTGCCTCCAATGCTTCAACAGTGTCACAGTACAGCATGTTCCTCAACAAAGAAAACAGATGTGGCCTGTCTTCCTTCCTAACTGCATTCTTAGCTTCCCACAAGAAACGCCAATATGCTTGAAGTATGTGAAAGACACAAAGGAGTAGATTGGCATTAGGGTAGACAGCATGAAGTGATTGCCGTTCCGACGTACTGTCATCTGTCATGAAGAGCTCAGGCCCAGACTTCCCACGCCCAAAATATGCACTGTCATCCAATAGTGAATTGTACAAATTCAGTGCCTCTGTCACTGTTTCTGTGCTTTCACTAGTTGTAATTAGTACTCCAAGTGGTAGTCCTCCGCAAGAACTGTGGGTCAAGAGCAAAAAAACTCTACATCCTTGGCGGTCCATGTTCCCAGTGGCATCAATAAATACTAATTCGGCTGAATGTTTAATTAGTTTATGGACGCGTCTCATTAGTGGTGTAACTATGGCAATGGCAGCTTGTGATCCTTCTGGCCCAACAAGGGACAATTTTACACCATCCCCGAGCGAACCATCCTTGATTCTCCTTTCCAACTCTTTCAGGACGAATTCTCCCTTGGCTTCACCATACTCCTTTTTGAATGTCTGGTAGTATAACCTGAAAGGAAAAAATACCACATGTTGAGAAAATGTAGAAACACAATTTACAACAAGGATAACACAAAGTGTCCCCGGAAAGTGTCACATCCCCTCGCTGGATACGATCAAAATGGGACTATATTTTGATGTCAGGTATGGAAAGAAGGGAGTAAACAATTGTTTTGGCTTCTGCATGTTAGGACCTATATGACCAATAATCTTGTAGAAATAAGTACCTTGCTGTAACAAGTGGAATGCCTCTGGCAGTCTCACCTGCATCACACGATTCAATATAGCAGCAGTGCTGATTTTGAAAACTACTATAACTCGCACAGGATGTTCAGTGATACTTGATTACTCTTATGTCCAAGTTTTATGAACTAGACCAACACACTTTATAAGTTATGGCGGTAATTCAACAAATACCCCAATTTGACCAAAGTTCATTGACCCTAAATGACCTTTGACCTTGATCATGTGACCTTAAACTTGCACAGGATGTTCAGTAATACTTGAAGTGCAACAAATTTGAATATAAAAATGGATTATCAGATCACACACTTTCGAACTTAACAGTCCATTCTATCTACTAACCTGTAAGTATAATGCAAATCAGGTGTGATGGCTCTATCAGCACTGACGAAAACGTAGTTGTCATTGTGCTGGAGTTGAAGATCGTATTTGTGCAGTGCCAGTGCCTTTGAAGGAGTGTAGCCCTTACTAAACAAATCCAGGAACTTTTCCTTGACGTCTTCACTCACATCCCTATGCTTCAAAGCATCTGCAGACCTCAGTAAGTGGTTATGTGTGGACTTGAATTTCACAACCATCGGATGATCAGGCAAATGAGGATCAGATGACCTTATAGAGAGAGAGAGAGAAAGAGCAAATGACCTTTGACCTTTAGTAATTATGTGCCCTGAAATTCACACAGGATGTTTAGTGATACTTGATTACTCTTATGTCCAAGTTTCATGAATCCGATCCATAAACTTTAAAGTTATGATGGTAATTCAACAGATACCCCCAACTTGGCCAAAGTTAATTGACCCTAAATGACCTTTGACCTTGGTCATGTGACTTGAAACTCGATCATGCAAGATATACAATGATACAGGATTAATCTTATGTCTAAGTTTATACATTACCTTATGTCTCCATAAATTCAAATCCATATTAATGCGTTACCATATTAGCCTATGAGCAAAAATTTAAAGTTTTATCCATGCAAATTACTCATATTTCCTTTATTTGATCCTTTTTCGATATTTACTGTTACAACAGAAAGGAATTATGTTGAAATTTTATCCAGGTCAAACAATGGACTTACTTGAGTAGTAGTAAAATCAAATATGGTGCAAAAATTTTCAAACAGTACAATCTTACCCTGTACAAAATGGATGCAAAATGAAATTACCTGCTCTTCCTTACTCTCCCATCCGACCTTTCAAAGGTGCTGACTTTCACAATAATACTCAGGCCTGCTGGGCAAGATGTGTTCTTTGACCCCCTGCGTTGATTAGCTGTTGCTGTTCTTGGTTTGGTATTATGTTGGCAGCGAAATTCAGTCTGAAATGAGTGTAAAATATGCCTGAGCAAATTGTAATATTTTGACATTAGACATTTCGAAATTTGAAAAGGGCTGACAGAATTATACACCCGGAACATGTGCAAACTTGATTCTTGAAATTTACTAAGTATGACAAGTTGCAAGCAATTTTAACGTAGTCATTAAAAATCAATTAGTCATACATTTTGTAACCTCTGGACAGCCTTCTAAAGACAAATATAATTCATAATTCTATGACCTGCAAAAGTTCATAGGTACATGTACAAGTTTTTTTTCTTTTGATTTGTGATCTAAATGATTGTAAGTAATAACTTGGTTACTAAAGTGGTAACCTCAGGCCAATTTTTAATTAGCATATTTCCATAATTATCTAAATTGCAATAAGCATGGGGTAAACATTGACAATTTGATCCATGAAAGTTGAAATTAATAAAGCTACTTTTTCTGAGGTTATTCAAGTTGAGGAATAGCAATTAACTTATCACCATGGTAACCTATTCAATTCCATGGCTGCCCTGTATTTTAATATTTTATGGGCAGGTCATATTAAAGACCACCTGTCATTTAAGACATTTTCTCTCTCCCATGGGTTTACAGATGGGTTTCAATGTATCACCATGACAAATATGTCACATGGCTACATGTACATTTATCCTGCATTTTAAAGCACTGTCATGAAATTTAGTTCTCCATCTACAGAAGAGAGCTTGAGGTTTTACAGGTAAACGGGAAGGACAACCGATAACACAATGTCTCCGGACCCACCTTCAGTGGCTGATGCAAATGCTTAATAACCCTATTCCAATGGGGGCCATTTGCCCCCCCCCCCCCGATTTTGATTTTTTTTTTGTGTGTATGTGTTACATCTAGACTGAACAGAATTTCACTCTTAAACTTCATGATTTTTTCTCTAGAGTCTTGCATACTTTGATGTATTCACCTGTCGTACGTGCAGAAGTGATATACAGGTCGGAAATCACTTGACACACAAAAAAACTCACATTTTGTACAAGTTTCTGTGAAATTCATATCCAAAGTTTTGTTATTACAGAAGTTTATTTTATAAAACAAGATGAATGCCTCTGGCCGTCTCACCTGCATCACGCGATTCAATATAGCAGCATATAGCAGCACTATAACTCGCACAAGATGTTCAGTGATACTTGGTTACTCTTATTTCCACGTTTTATAAACTAGACCAATACACTTATAGAGATATGATGGTAATTCAACAAATACCCCCAACGTGGCCAAAGTTCATTGACCTTACATGACCTTTGACCTTGATCATGTGACCTGAAACTCACACAGGATGTTCGGTGATACTTGATTACTCTTATGTCCAAGTTTCAAGAGTAGGATCCAACAACTTTCCAAGTTATAATGGTAATTAAACAGATACCCCCATTATGGCCAAAGTTCATTGACCTTTGACCTTGGTCATGTGACCTAAAATGCGCACAAAATGTTCAGTGATACTTGATTACTCTTATGTCCAAGTTTTATGAATTAGACCAACACACTTCAAAGTTATGGCGGTAATTCAACAAATACCCCAATTCAGCCAAAGTTCATTGACCCTAAATGACCTTTGACCTTGGTCATGTGACGTGAAACTCATGCAGGATGTTCAGTAATACTTGATTACTATTATGTCCAAGTTTCATGAATCAGATCCATAAACTTTTAAAGTTATGATGGTAATTCAACAGATACACCCAATTCGGCCAAAGTTCATTGACCCTAAATGACCATTGGCCTTGGTCATGTGACGTGAAACTCATGCAGGATGTTCAGTGATACTTGATTAACCTTATGTATAAGTTTCATGAACTAGGTCCATATATTTTCTAAGTTATGATGACATTTCAAAAACTTAACCTTAGGTTAAGATTTTGATGTTGATTCCCCCAACATGGTCTAAGTTCATTGACCATAAATGACCATTGACCATGGTCATGTGACATGAAACTCAGGCAGGATGTTCAGTAATACTTGATTGACCTTATGGCCAAGTTTCATGAACTAGGACCATATACTTTCTAAGTTATGCTGTCATTTCAAAAACTTAACCTCAGGTTAAGATTTGGTGTTGACGCCGCCGCCGCCGCCGTCGGAAAAGCGGCGCCTATAGTCTCACTCTGCTATGCAGGTGAGACAATAAAACAATAAAATACAAAAGAATACGAACAACCAAATACATTAGATATAAGAAAATTTCGTGATTCTCATGCATATTCCTAATTTATGCAAATTAGTAATATTTCTCATGACAATGAAAGACACTTATATAATGAAATACATCATTTGAAAGTATTTCAACTAGAAGACATGAATTTTCATGAGATTTTTTGAGATTTTTGTGTCGATTGGTGCATTCATCGCCAAGATCTGAGGGGGGGTATAATAGCCTTCCCCCATGGATTCAAGTCCTCCAAATATTATGAGATTAGGTAAAAGGACCCCAAACCCTATAATTATACACACCTTATACAACACCTTTTCACCAGAAGAAGGATGAGTTCTTTCCACTCGAAAAGTTGCCAAAGACGACTTCTGCATGGATTCCAGCCATTTTTTAGCACCTTCTTCGGTCGAAACAGCCAACCTCAATGTGATGTTTACTCCATCCACTCCTTCCTTTACACTACAAATATGATGTTTGTAGTTGACCGGCAAGAATTCCTGCAATTCAACAAAAAGTGGAAGTTAGTAACCTTAAATCGAATTTTGCTTCCGCGCTGAGCGCGGTTAAAAGGCAATATTGCAGTTCTCCTTTGTATCCCCTCACCCTTTCTCTGACCCTGTTTTTCCTCCTCAGCTATGTGTGTTTCCAGTTAAAGTTTAAATGTACAAATTAGGGCATGGAATCATAGTAAGGTTAGTCCGAAAAATATGAAGTTTTTTCTTTTTTTTCAAATTGATTTCGCAACTTCTGGTCGGGTCGACTCCAGGCGGGTAAAATATTTATATCAATTTCTACCATCACCTCCATATAGGCAACTTAATTCTCCCGCTATTTTTTAAAGTCAAATTCTATTAAACTTCATTTCCTTGCTCATTCATCTCCTGTCCTGTTTTGTGCCCTCAGTTTGAAATTTTGAATGGCACTTAAGTTTCTTGTTCATTCAAAATGAAGCGCTACAGGATGATAGTCAAATAAATCATCCTTTTTTTATATAATTTAAATAAATGGCAAAAAAGAAGCAAAAGAAAATAAATCACAGAAGTTTCACCTTTTTGCGCCCTATTTTCCTTGTACTGAAGGAATAATCTTAGAAAATCAATTGAGTTAGAGCCAATGGGGTATTAGAGATATATATATCTGCATTTCCGCTCTTTCAAAATTCAGTTTCATTGCTCAGGGTGTGGAGGAATATCTTCTATCAGGCATATACCCTTCTTCTCCTCTGTTTTCCGAGTTAAATATATAATTGTTTGTAATCAAAATTGGGAAAAAAACTTACAATTCAAACTGCTTCATCGGTTTTCAATCAATTCTCATGAAATTTGGCACACACATTGGTATTGAAGTAAAGATGTACAAGGCACTTTTTGTGTGTGTTTCAGAAATTGTGTTGCCATGGTAACAACATATTATATGGCAAAATTTAGGTAAAAAACTTGCAATTTGAACTACTTTCATCAGTTTTGAACCAATTCTCGTGAAATTTGCATTTTTCATTTGTCAGAGAGTGCATTGCGAGGGTAGCCACATATGATAGCCAGAAATGCAGGAAAACTAATTGTGGATCAAACTACTTCCCCTGTTTTTAGTCAGTGCTCATAAAAGTTGGAAGAAATATTCATCTTGGGGTAATGATTCATATTAAATTCTAAATGTCTTCTGTGCATTAAAATGTTCACGCCAGAGTGTGGGGGTATTAATCACCTTCATTAATATTTCTAGGTTTTGGGGGGAGGGGCGGGATTGGTCCTTAAAATCTGACATCAAAATAAAGAAGGTTAAAGGCGGTGGCCATTAGAAACCTAAAAATAATAAACACTCTTAAAAAACGCATCCCTTCAAGGCATAGGCTGTAGGTACACTGGGTGAATGTGAAACTAAGCTTCCGCTAAGGCAGAGGAGTTCCAACACTGGCAAGCAAAACGAAATGTGCGCCCCTTCTACTTTCACCAGCTGATTTTCTAAACCTTAGTTCCTCCTCCCCAAGATGTTCACCCCTCCCCATACCACTTGTAGTTCTACCTCCCCATGCTCAAACTAGTCTACATCTTTGCCCTTTAGGGGTCTTTGTATTTTTAAAGCTAGACATTACTCTTATTTTTTGAGCGGGGGGGGGGGGGTCTTTAGAAAATGACCTCATAAAAGTTAAAGGATTATGACTAGGAACTTAATCTTAATCCCCCCCCCCGGAAAATAGGGGGCTGATATATTTTTTTAGCAGAAAATGCCCCCCCCCCCCCTTAAAAGGTAAGAAGAGTCCTTTGCACTTCAGACCATTCATTTGAAGTTTAATGCATCCATATTTGATAAAAAATTGTTTACGCTACCCAATTAACCATTGCTTATTTATATTCTCCTACTCAGTCTTTTATTCATATTCATATTCTGTTCCTACTCTTTTTTTAAAACTTTCAAATCACTCTTGACTTTGAGCTTCACCATACCATCTCCTGTTTCCTCTCTCTCCAAGTATATTTTTTCTGACATATTTTAAAGTGTACCTTTAATCATGCAACTAATTATAGAAATATAAATATAGACAAAAATTTCTGCACTTGTTTTAGAAATTCACTTGCAAATCCATGACTCAATAACATACCATATAAAAAATATACAGATGTGCACAATAGATTTTAGTCTTATATTTTCTTTCATTAAATTTTTTCAGTATATTTCTGTCACAGCCCCCGCTTTATACATCCTACATCTCCCATTGTCAAGAAATTAAAATTATGTTTCAGTAGCAAAATTGTTGGATGCAAACTCTGACTGTCATAAAAACAAGTGCAAATAATTTTCCATTTGAGTAAAAACAAACTTATAAGGGATATGACTAGAATAGAATTATATGTAGATAAAACTTTTATTTCACTAAATATAATTATATTCTAGTCATATCCCTTTCAGATGGTGGTAACTGCAGGAATGGGAAAACTCAGTGATAAAACTAAGATTTTCACAGAGGATTTTCTGAAAATAACTACATCCATTTTTTTCAATCAACAGTTATTCCATTCTGAATGCTGCAACCTTGTTAAAATGAATTTGAATTTGATGTACCTTTACCAAAATATAATATCATGACAGTCATTTCTTCAAAACTAGACATTAAATATTGCTAATAGTATCGACAGTGTAGCCAAAATGGAGTTTAATAGATTATGAAGAAAAAAAATGTCATGGTATTATATTTCGGTGTAGGTGTATTGTTGCTACATAATAATGAATTAAAATAGCAAAGAAAAATGTACTGAGAAAGGGAGACAAAGAGGGGGAAGAGAGGAAACAAAACAAGAAGGTATGGTAAAGCTCAAAAGTGCAAAAAGTGATGTAATAAAGTCAGACTAGGAACTGAAATGAGCAAAGACTGAGTATAAGATAAATAAAACATTGATTAATTGGACACCGGAAACAATTTTTTTTTTCAAAGCAGAATGTTTTAGGCTTTAAATTGATATGCTGAAGTGTAAAGGATTTTTCTCCCCCCCCCATTTTTTTTTTGGGGGGGTTAAGTTCCTAGTCATAATAAATTGCTTTTACTCTTTATCTGGCCATTTTCTAAAGCCCCCCCCCCCAAAAAAAAAAAATGGAAGGGGTGTTTTTTAAGAGTGTTTAAGTTCCTAATGGTCATGGACTTTAACCTTCTATATTTTTAATGTTGTCAGTTTTTATGGACCTTCTCTGCCCCCAAAAAAGAACCTATAAATAATATTGAAGGTGATTCATACCCTGCGCTATTATATTATGACATTATAAAGGGGAATCCAACCCAAATAAACACTTGTTTTTAGAGGAAAATTAAAAATCGGACAAGTTTATAGGTCAAAGTTTGAACACTATCGGACAAACCAAAAGAAAGTTGTGAATATATAAAAGTTGTAAACATTGGTAATCACTATACCCATGAAGACTTCAAATTGACTGCATATGTGTGATGTAAGGCAAGGACCATTCTTCCATGTACTGGAATAATTGGCTAAAATATCTTTTTTCAAGTTTTACCTATAATCATATCTTTCTTTCATGTGGACATAAAACATTATACTACCAGGTTTATATTACAGCCCCAATGGAATATGGATTTAGGAGAAAACCAAAAATCCTGATAATTAAGTACAAGTCTTATGGGAAAGTTGTCCTTGCGTCCTCATCCCTTGTCATAATTTACTTACCCAGTTCCCAATTTGAATTCTACATACTATTAGCCTTAGGGATATTAATTTTAAAGCAGCCATAACTTTATTTTGCTTGTCCGATTTCTTTCAAACTTTCACCATTCTTATTTTTCTCCTTTTTTATGCACAAAACATTATGACCAAGGCTGGATTCCGTTTTAACACTGAATATGAATCTTTACCCAAAATGAATATTTGTGTCAACTTTTATCAGCACATGCTGAAAACTGAGAAGTAGATTGATCCACAATGACTTTTCCCCAAATTTCTGGCTATATGTGGTTACCAAGGCAATGCACTCTCTGACAAATGCAAAAAAAGGTTCTTGCTCATCTTTACCTCAAGGCCAATGTGTGAGCCATAATTATTTCATGAGCATTAATGGTTCAAAACTGATGAAGTAGTTCACAGTGCAAGGTTTTTACCTAAATTTTGCCATATAAAATTTTGTTACCATGGCAACACACTTTCTGAAACACACATAAAAAGTGCCTTGTCCATCTTTACTTCAATACCAATGTGTGTGCCAAATTTCATGAGAATTGATTGAAAACTGATGAAGCAGTTTGAATTGTAACATTAATTAAACTAAAACTTAAAGACAAAAAATGATTTTGCATTGTTCACACCTAATTGCATGAATGGTGGCTGCACAATATAGTGAGCCGTCTGAGTACGATGAGAAATTAAAAAAACAATTAAAATGTTTAAAAACTCCACGAAACAGACGGCTATGGCCAGATGTCGCGTCGTCGAGGACGGTGGAGGTCCCCCCAGCGATCGCGTCCCCCCAATGGCCCCATATGCGCACGTTGTGTGTGCAAAAAGCAGCGCGAAAAAAGTTTCACACGGTTGTGCGGTTATGTACTGTAGCACACGTTAGACTAGTCTAACTTTAGTACTACTTATTTGGTGTCTAGACTCTGGTTAACTTGCAATCTTATCACAAATTTGAACTTACCTCTAACCAGCTCACTTGCTCGGGATCTGGCTCGGCCTCTGTCGAATGTGAGCACGTGTGACACAATACAATTTTGGACATTTTTGTCCAGAAAGATCGATTGAACTTCAACTTCTAAAACTTCAAACTTTTTAGTCCACACATGGCCACGGGCGATAGCATGCGCATGCGTACTCTTAACTCATTATAATAATCGTCTCTGATTGGCTGTATGCAAATGAGTTCGTATTTTGGTGCAGAACTCGGTGGGAAAAATAATTTCGCGTCCCGCGCGCGAAATTATTTTTCCCACCGAGTTCTGGACCAACATATGAATATTCATGACTTGCGTCTTCGGATTGAGAGTACGCATGCGCGTGGACTTCATTCACGTTGCTCAGAATGAATTAGCATCATCAAATTACCGGTTCCCTTTCATAGTTACATAGGCCTTATAGGCTTAGATCTATATATATATATATCCAATTCTTAAACACTTATTAAACTAGCTGCCATTAATGACAAGACATGTGCAAGGGTAGGGCTAGCTTAGGTTAGCGCATTAACTTTACCTCAAATCTGGACCTGTCTAATGCCTAGTACTAATCAGTGTTGTAGTGCCTTGATGCTCGGCCTTGGCCTTATGGCGCCTTAATGCCTACTTTTCCAAAGCCTTGGCCTTGAGAGAGCCTTGGCCTTGAGGATTTTGAGCCTTGAAATTTTAAGGCATTTTGTATTTTGTACTTTCATTTGTTTTAAATAAGTAACTATAAATGTTTCAATTGTTTTTTTGTCTCACCTGCATAGCAGAGTGAGACTATAGGCTCCGCTTTTCCGACGGCGGCGGCGGCGGCGGCGTCAACACCAAATCTTAACCTGAGGTTAAGTTTTTGAAATGACAGCATAACTTAGAAAGTATATGGTCCTTGTTCATGAAACTTGGCCATAAGGTTAATCAAGTATTACTGAACATCCTGCCTGAGTTTCATGTCACATGACCATGGTCAATGGTCATTTAGGGTCAATGAACTTAGACCATGTTGGGGGAATCAACATCAAAATCTTAACCTAAGGTTAAGTTTTTGAAATGTCATCATAACTTAGAAAATATATGGACCTAGTTCATAAAACTTATACATAAGGTTAATCAAGTATCACTGAACATCCTGCATGAGTTTCACGTCACATGACCAAGGTCAAAGGTCATTTAGGGTCAATGAACTTTGGCCGAATTGGGTGTATCTGTTGAATTACCATCATAACTTTAAAAGTTTATGGATCTGATTCATGAAACTTGGACATAATAGTAATCAAGTATTACTGAACATCATGTGCAAGTTTCAGGTCACATGATCAAGGTCAAAGGTCATTTAGGGTCAATGAACTTTGGTCGAATTGGGGTATTTGTTGAATTACCGCCATAACTTTGAAAGTGTGTTGGTCTAGTTCATAAAACTTGGACATAATAGTAATCAAGTATCACTGAACATTCTGTGCCCATTTTAGGTCACATGACCAAGGTCAAAGGTCAATGAACTTTGGCCATAATGGGGGTATCTGTTTAATTACCATTATAACTTGGAAAGTTGTTGGATCTTACTCATGAAACTTGGACATAAGAGTAATCAAGTATCACTGAACATCCTGTGTGAGTTTCAGGTCACATGATCAAGGTCAAAGGTCATGTAAGGTCAATGAACTTTGGCCACGTTGGGGGTATTTGTTGAATTACCATCATATCTCTATAAGTGTATTGGTCTAGTTTATAAAACGTGGAAATAAGAGTAACCAAGTATCACTGAACATCTTGTGCGAGTTACAGTAGTTTTCAAAATCAGCACTGCTGCTATATTGAATCGCGTGATGCAGGTGAGACGGCCAGAGGCATTCCACTTGTTAAATATATTTAGTGACACTTATGGTCAATACTACCAATTACCATTAACAGGCAGAAGCAGTAGTCGGTGTATAGCAGTGTCATCAATTGTAATTGTCACCATTATCAAGAAATTCAAACAAAGAATACATCAGTTATATCATTATATGTTGGTAATGTGTTGTAATCATATGATGATAATGACAGTAAATAATAATGGTCATGATCAAGATAATAGTGCTTTGATGACAAGAATAATTTCTACATCTGACTGCAATTTTGACAACAATTTTCATACTTTTAACATAGCTAACTGTAAAGAACGATAACAAGGTTGATTTCTATTCCATTAGGATTTTCCTTGTATTATTTTCTTTGGCCAACAAGAATGTTTTAAGTCTTAATGATATTCTGAAAATATTTGGTAAACTTGAACACAGTCTCCAATTTTGTCATATCCAAATGGTTATGTCAATGGCATGATGAGCCAGAAACTTTGAGGGGCCAAGCATGGCATATAGAGAAAAATTTCTGTAAAAAAAAGAAGAAAGCGATTGAAGCGAGCAAGTGAACAAAATTTGTCCCCTTCTTTCTATAAGAAAAGCTAATTTTGCAATAGATTGTTTAAAAAATAATATCACATTTACTCCATATTTTCCTTTCCCTCCCCTCCCCCTTGTCTAAGTTTATTCTTGGTGGTGGGACGTCTTCTTCTCTCTATCTCTCTTCTAAATTTTATTATTTGTTTTGGGTCAGATTGACAAAACAAAGGGGAAAAAATGTTTACTTCTTTTTAATCATACATCGTTCAACACTGAATCTCATTTCTCTACAGTCTCAAGAAAATAAACAACGTATTTGTTTTTGTGTCAATATGGTTTCAAGAAATAATAATCAACAAAAAATAATTAATATTATCAATAAGTATTAATAATTAATGATTAATTAACTGTTTAATAAAAGTGGTTGTAAGCAAGAGTCCTAAAAATGACTCATTTTCAGTTTAAGCATTTGAAAATTTTAACTTGCGCTTTGTGCTTTCTTGCTCCCTTCCCCCCCCCCAAAAAAAAAAATCCCTGTAGGATTTTTTTTCCAAATGAAATATGCCCTTTTTAAAAAAGAAATACCCTCTTTAATAATAAAACATAATACATTTTAGGTTCGAAAATCACAGATTTTGAATCGTGCTTGCATCAATTATTGTTTAGTACACAGTACTGCTAATGACGGTTACAAAAATGTATAGAATGTTGCTTCATGGTTGAAATATCACAAATTTTTGGCTCGCTTTCTGCACTCGCATCAATTATTGTACTCGTTCTCCTCCCGTTCACAAAAAAAAAAACGCTTAGAATGTCCAGTTTTCAGGTTGGAATGTCACAAATTTTTGAGCTCGCGCTTTGTGCTCGCACTATTTTTATTGGTGAGTTATGTATCTTATTTAAAATGCAGTAATTGACTGCTTAATTAACTGCTTCCTTTACTGGTCAGTATATAAAAAAATAAGCGAGCGCAAAGTTATTTTTTAGTTAGATACACATCTTTTTCATGATTACAAAACCAGTTCAGAATAAAATAATTTCCATGTCTTATTACACGACATGTCAAGAAGTTTGAGCTGGTAATTCGCGCTGGCAACATTGCGCAAGGCAATAGCCCCATAATTGACCATAAATCAAGTTTTTCAACTT
The DNA here is from genome assembly GCF_037042905.1 of Lytechinus pictus. Lineage (NCBI taxonomy): Eukaryota > Metazoa > Echinodermata > Echinoidea > Temnopleuroida > Toxopneustidae > Lytechinus > Lytechinus pictus. Next base: position 24,203 of record NW_026974150.1, read on the forward strand.
CAGAATTGATTTTTTTTCAAAACCGCTTGCTCGCTATGCTTTCTCGCTGAAAAGTAAAACCTAAAGCAAAATATCTATCTTATAATTAAAAATCACTTTAGAAAGCCTCTGCTCAACTTAATTTCTACAAAACACACAATTACTTCACGCAGTTCATAATCTCATTTTGAAAATACATGTATCTGTTTGCACAAAAAAACTCATTTTGATAAATGGGTGCATTTTTGGCGTTGACCCCCCCAATAATAATTTTCTGCTGCCCCTGTCCCAGGGAGTTGAGAAAAACATACGGTGAGAATGCCAGGATCAGATGACCGTGGTAATAATAATTATTGCAATGTAAATCGCCTATAGACAAATTATAGATTATGTGTACACAGGTAACTAAATCATTATTTTAATATTTCTCTATAATGAAATTATTTTTGTTTTAAATGTACAAGGTTAATTTTTTTCTCGCTCAGTCCCCTCGCTCACATACATTTTACCATGTGTGATGTCTGCCGCCTAAGTATTGTTAGTTCATTGTTCTGTATATCGTAAGTTTGAAATGCCTTGGCCTTGAGGTTTTCAGGCCTTGGCCTGGGTTTCCATGCCTTGGCCTTGACCTTTGGTATTGAAGCCTTGGCGTTGAATATTAAAGCCTTGGCCTTGGAGGTTTGAGCCTTGACTACAACACTGAATAGCCGACTAATGCCATGGTTAACTTCGAACTGGTTAATTCCGAACTTTACGTTTAATTAGGTTTAGACAAATTAGCTTATTTGCCCTGGTTTGATATGTCTAGTCCGTATACAAAACCAGTCCTAGATCTAAAAAAAACTAGCTTAGTTCTAGTCTATTCTCTAGATCAAGACACTGATCTATACGCTGTATCAGCATGGAACCACTAGTGTACCAAGGGGGGGGGGGGGGGGCAGACTGCCCCTCTGACGAGTCACAACTGATTCAGGGGACGTGCCCCCTTTGAGAAGCCAAATTAATAATTTATAATGTAAAAATGCAATGAAAAAGACGTATATCCCCTTTTTTGAACGTGAAGATTTTTTTTTTTTGCTTGTCAATTTTTTTTTCAGCTAAGAAATCCATAATTTGGGGTGAAGACCCTTTTTTTTTTGGGGGGGGGGCTTGTCACATTTTTTCGCGGACGAAATATCCTCTAAAAAATTTGCCCCCTTTTGGAAAATCCTAGGTACACCAGTGCGTGCATGGAACGTATTCTAACGTCAGGCACAAATTAACGTCAGTGATCTTGATCCCCGTCTTCACGCAAAATTAAGGATTTCGTAGCTGAAAAAAATTTGACAAGCAAAAAAAAAAGATCTTCACGTTCAAAAGAGGGGACATACGTCTTTTTTCGTTGCATTTTGACATGAGAAATTATTAATTTGGCTTCTCAAAGGGGGGGGGGGTACGTCCCCTGGATGAGTTGTGACTCCTCGGGGGGCAGTCTGCCCCCCCTTTGGTACACTTGTGGTTCCATGTTGATAGCGCGTAGATCACAGTCTAGATCTAGAGACTAGACTAGAACTAAGATATTTTTTTAGATCTAGGACTGGTTCTGTATACGGGTAACGGACTAGACATATTAAACCATGGTAAATAAGCTAATATTGGTCCAAATCAAACGTAAAGTTCGGAATTAACCAGTTCGAAGTTAACCATGGCATTAGTCGGCTATTCCTATTAGTATTAAGTTAATGCGCAAAACTAAGCTAGCCCTACCCTAGCACATGTCTTGCCATTAATGGCAGCGAGTTTGATAAGTGTTTAAGAATTGGATGTATATATAGATCTAAGCCTATAAGGCCTATGTAAGGGTACCGGTAATTTGACCATGCTATTCTGAGCAACGTGAATGAAGTCCACGCGCATGCGTACTCTCAATCCGAAGACGCAAGTCATGAATATTCATATGTCGGTCCAGAACTCGGTGGGAAAAATAATTTCGCGTCCCGCGCTAGCCCTGCATGCAAAGCCTGCATGCAAGCTTGCGGCGCGCGGCCCGCGATTTTTTTCCCACCACAGTTCCGCACGCCAATATAAATATTCATGACTTGCGTCTTCGAAATAAGAATACGCATGCGCATGGACTTAAATTGAGGCCGCCGTTCACGTTAACGTTGTCACGAATGAAACAGCACCCTCAAATTACCGGTACCCTTACATCATATATGACATAAAATTACCGCAAGTGTCTTTTACGAATGGAGTATGGTGTTACAAGATCTTATCGAATAAACATGTTTAAAAATTCTTATTTTAAGAGACGAAACACTAAGCAAGAACATATTTTAATACGATAGACCAATAATTTGCATAAACGTGAGTCAAATTCTTTCATTCTTTCTAGCCTATTTCTCATTTTTTACATCTTACGATTAATAGCGTCAATATTATTTGGAAAATATTCGACTAAGAGCAAAAGTGTTCTCACACTGGAAAAGGAAAACATTACAGAATAGTTTTTGTACTAAGAATTGAAGTATAACTGCAAAGTTCATTACATCAAAAGCAAGTAAATCATCCCTTGTTTGATTTCTTTGCCCAAAAAAGTAATCACATGAAATGAACTTTGATACAATTTATTTTAATTCTTGGTTTATGTCTCATCTATCAAATGAGAGATACAATTTTTGACAGAAAATTGAGTGAGCACTATCAATTTTTGTAAAGCCCAAATAAATCTGATTGAGCAGAAATGCTAACTTTCACGCTGTTTCAATGAAAAAAAGTGAAACAAAAACTGACCGTGTGGTACAGTTCTCATAAAATTCTTTTGCATTTTCAGCAAACTGAAATAAAACAGATACATTTACACAATTTGTACCAACTTTGGCACCAGAATTGACATTTTGAGCCCAGGTATTAAAGCACAAATAATTGAGCTCTATGAAGTGTTTTTTTTATTTGATTTGATTTATTTATTTCCACATTCCAATAGAATCATATACAAGTGATATCATTTTTTTCTTAGCATAACATAATAAGTAAATGATATAATTAATAACATATACATATATACAATCTAACATGTCTAATAATCTAATTAAAATATTTTTATACCTGATAAATTTCTTTTTTTTATTGTTACAAAAAATAGCAGAAAAAAAATCATATATATATACATATATCAACATAGTTCATTTTGAAATGTGGGAGACCTTCATCTTAAGCTTAGAGCTTGACATTGATGAAGGCCTCAAAAGGAAAGGGGAAAAAAATCCTTTTGGGCAAGGAAACAAGTTAAAAATGTTAAGTTTATCTTCAAATCAATCTTTCTAGCTAAAGTCCGTATGTTCTTAATGACTCACGTCTACGTTGATTCATATAAGTTATATTTCCAAGTTCTGCGCAAATCAGTTTTCACGAACTCTTCATCAGTAGGTGATGCTCACTCAAGCGGAAAGATTTTTTTCGACAGTTATTTATTGTCATTTGCTGAGAGAGATCTGTACCAATGTTTTCATTGGATATTAGAGGATTCAGGAAATTACAAATGTATAATTTTACAGGATTACTTATAAGTATAAATTATTTTTTATACGCACTATTTATAAAACAGGATCAATTTTCCCTCTAACATTTGTATAATATTGTTATTATCATCATCATTACTATTATTATTGTTATTGTTGTTGTTGTTGTGTAATGTGGCAAAACAAATCACAAAAACAATGAATAAATAAAAAAAAAACAAATAATACATTATAAGAAATATCAATCGTTGGAACGAAATAAGGGACAGAAAAGGAAAATACTGCATTATTGTGAAATAAAGCCTCCTGTCCCTAATCCATATAATGGTTGATTTACAACACATATTAATAACTAAACAATAATAATACATTAATAGTATAAAAGGGTGTAACATGCGGCATGAATAGTCGAAAAAATATCATGTGATATAGATTTTATAAACTATATGAGCGAATAAAGACTGATTTAATGCAACTGAATGAAAGGTAAGTGATAATCGTACCTCCCTCCATAGTTAGGAACACAAATGTCGAATTCCCGAAGGACACAGAAATAACAAAAGTTGAAGCATTTTGCATTTAGACATAAAATACATAAGAAAACAAAATTGAATAACACCAACCTAAAACCTCACATAAAACAAATGCGCAGTCATCAATTACTAGTAAATGAGAAAAGGAGAAAAAAAATGGGAAAGGAAAAATTCAAACAGGCAAAGGAAGTGGAAGTACATCCACATGAGTATAAATCAGTATAATAATGCTTAAAATCAAAGTTAATAAGACTTATCTATTACGCCACTGCACAGAACTCTTGGAGGATATTATACTGCGCATCCATGCACGCAGAGCACAAAGTGTTATTGTCATATTATATTATTATCACAATGAAAACATTATTCATCCTTTTTAATGAGAGGGATGAGTACTACAAATAAGTCATTTAAGTGACGCCAAATATTCATAGTGATTTTACTTTACCCACTTCATATGAACTAAAATATATGTTTGGGTTTTTTTAAAGTATGATTGACATTATTCAAGCAGTGATATACACATACTATAAACAATATAAGTTATGAAATGTCACACATTATGCGTTGTTTTTCATTAGACATGAGAAAACATTTGATTCGGTCCAGCGCAGTTAGTTAGAAAATAAATTTCCAGCGAAAAATTATGATTCTTGCTTATAATCCAATTTCTTTGAACGTTGAGAGGCATACTTTGTTTTTCCCTTTAAAGTTATATCAATTAGCTTTATATGATTTTTTTTCTTTCAATTCTTGCTGTGTCTATTTGATTGAGAGAAAATAATTTTGCAAGGGGAATTACCTAATTAAAAAAAGGTTCCTTCTTGAATATCTGGATATTGTTATTTTGTCAATTCTTTTTCCACTTTTTCCAACACTTTTTTTCCCCAAGGACTTGTGAGAAATGTTTTTGCCGCACTTGTCAACTCTTCCATATGATCAAACTCCTGTTGATCGGCACTCAATGTTTCGTCGAACAAATCTTCTCTCATAGCGTTTTCTGTCAGTTTTCCGGTATACGGAATTATTCCACCGCTGCTGGCAGCACCTTTGGCTGCTCCAATAGTGGATTCTTTCAAAAACTCTTCCCAACTGACGTGGTCGATACTAGTCTTTGCATCCTCATCAACAACTTTATCAATGCCATCTGCAAACCCATGGAATGCTCCGGAAACAGGATTTGGAACACCTGCGGTATATTCTTGGGCAGCTGCGCCTAATGTTTGATATGCAGCAGATATCGATGTAGCAGCAAGTTTCTCCCCATATTTACCGGCCAGTTCGATCATTCCAGCAGCAGTATCTGTATTACCGGTCAAGGCGGCGAGTCCAGCACCAAGAGTAAGTGACATAGTTACAGTAGCACTTTCAATTACACTGTCCACTAAGTATTTTTCCCACCGTTTTCGAGCTTGTTCAGGATTTCCTGACATAGTATCTCCAAGTGATTGAACACTTCTAAATACCTCATCCAAAAGCGGGATTTGTTGAGCGTGATGTTGTGTTGTGTCTATTGCTTCTCCTGCCTAGAGTCTTCAAAGTTACCAAAAGAGATTTTTTTCAGAGTCGAAATACGATGAGCGCAGCCTATTGTGAAAATGACTGAAAGGAGAATAACGTGCTTAATATACATGGCTGTCAGGAATATATATACATTAACGTTGTGACTGTAGTCTAGTGTTGATTAAAAATTCATGATAATTACATGAACATAATTGTATCGCATTTTCCAAAATAAATAGAAATCAGCCAATCAGCCTGTTTTCTCGACCACCCCTCAAATCTGTAAATGGCTAGCACTAATTGTGATATCAAAAGCAAAGTCCAACCCATAAAAGTGTTTTTTTAATCAGTAGATAACATTCAAACAAGCATATCAGAGTCCAAATATAGCATTCCGTCAATAATCTTCAAAATGATTTTGTGAGTGCTGCGATATCAGTTTCGTCAATATATAACGATTGAGTTTGATTTATTGTCAAATTTGTTTTGTTAATATATTAAAGTGATTGTTTAACATTGGTTTGACTTTCAAAAAATCTGAGCTAGAAGGTCACACATGTCACCAGTGTCTGTGATATGTTACAAAAATGAAGCCCAGAAAAAATTGCGTTCGAAAATAATTATTCAGTGCTTCAAAAATTGAAAGATAAAGTGACCGGAAACACCACCTTAATTTCATCCCATACACTTATGTGTACTATTTAGGCGTCTAGTAGACGCCTATTTACAAAATCGGGGTTTGCCTTGTAGTTTTAGCTTTTCTTTCTCAATAATGGTTGTTTTCAGGGTTTATTAGTTCTAATACATGCACTTGTACACATGTTTCATCTTGGTTTAAGAATTGTTTAAATCGGCTGCTCACAAAGTTAAACAATACCTTTAAGGTAAAGTAAGGTAAAATAAGGGGTAAAAATTATCATACGTATCCATCAGTGGATTAAAGACATGAGTTAGGTAATATTCCGATTACACTGGCGATGCTGTAATTGATGCTGAGTTACGATGAGCGATTAAAGTCACTGGTTGTAAACTGTCCGTGAAGATGAAGTCGATGATGATAAACAGTTGACTTTTGCAATCCATGGGTTGAAGAATGTCTCATAGAACAGGCTGATGATCTTCATGAGAATTGAGAATTCCTCTCTTAAAAAATATGCAAACACCTCCTTGAGGATACAAAAATAATTCCACAGAAGTTTTACGTAACATGGAAATTTCAAAACGCAAAAGTCAGTAATGTATATTATTCATTTTTGTCTCACCTGCATAGCAGAGTGAGACTATAGGCGCCGCTTTTCCGACGGCGGCGGCGGCGGCGTCAACACCAAATCTTAACCTGAAATGACAGCATAACTTAATATGTATATGGAGCTAGTTCATGAAACTTGGCCATAAGGTTAATCAAGTATTACTGAACATCCTGCATGAGTTTCACGTCACATGACCAAGGTCAATGGTCATTTAGGGTCAATGAACTTAGACCATGTTGGGGGAATCAACATCAAAATCTTAACCTAAGGTTAAGTTTTTGAAATGTCATCATAACTTAGAAAATATATGGACCTAGTTCATGAAACTTATACATAAGGTTAATCAAGTATCACTAAACATCCTGCATGAGTTTCACGTCACATGACCAAGGTCAATGGTCATTTAGGGTCAATGAACTTTGGTCGAATTGGGGGTATCTGTAGATTTACCATCATAACTTTAAAAGTTTATGGATCTGATTCATGAAACTTGGACATAATAGTAATCAAGTATTACTGAACATCCTGTGCAAGTTTCAGGTCACATGATCAAGGTCAAAGGTCATTTAGCGTCAATGAACTTTGGTCAAATTGGGGTATTTGTTGAATTACCGCCATAACTTCGAAAGTGTGTTGGTCTAGTTCATAAAACGTGGAGATAAGAGTAATTAATTATCACTGAACATCCTTTGCGCATTTTAGGTCACATGATCAAGGTCAAAGGTCAATGAACTTTGGCCATAATGGGGGTATCTGTTGAATTACCATCATAACTTGGAAGTTTGATGGATCTTTCTCTTGAAACTTGGACATACATGTAAGAGTAATCAAGTATCACTGAACATCCTGTGCGAGTTTCAGGTCACATGATCAAGGTCAAAGGTCATGTAAGGTCAATGAACTTTGGCCACGTTGGGGGTATTTGTTGAATTACCATCATATCTCTATAAGTGTATGGGTCTAGTTCATAAAACGTAGAAATAAGAGTAACCAAGTATCAATGAACATCTTGTGAGAGTTATAGTAGTTTTCAAAATCAGCACTGCTGCTATATTGAATCGCGTGATGCAGGTGAGACGGCCAGAGGCATTCCACTTGTTGTTTATTATATTATTATTTTTTTTATTTTTTTAGAGTTAAGGTTGGACTTGGCCTAACTTCATTGAAAATATAACAATCCTAACCCCGGCTTAACCACATTGACAAGACCGTGTTCTTTTCTCCCCCCCCTTATATTCTTTATTGTATATTTTGTTAATATAATTACATTTATGTTATTTACCTTTTTTATTTCTCCTACTCCTTTCCCTTCCTGAATTCTATTCCATTTCCTTCTTCGTCCCCCCCTTCCCCGTTTCATGTATTTCTTTTATGTTCTTCCCTCTATCTATTTCAGCTCCTGGTTCTTTCTTATTCTCCTTCTTTTGTTGTTTCATTCTTCATCTTTTTCTGCTCTACCTTCCCTTTTCTTTCTTTCTTTCTTTCTTTCTTTCTTTCTTTCTTTCTTTCTTTCCTTCTTTCTTTCTTTCTTTCTTCTACTTCTTCTTCCGAGCGTCCTTTGGCAAGACAATAATCGGCATTTGCCAATCTCCACTCAGGTTTCTATTGGCTACCTGGTAGGATGCGAAAGATGTTTGAATTTGACAGCACCATTATACGATGAATGCAAGAAATGCTTTCCCAAGTAGTAGAGATTGGGCACTTTCGTGCGGATATAAATTCAACGACCGGGTAGTTATACGCTTTGAGCTGTAAATGGAAAAAGAGTTATAAAAAAAGTAGGTATTATCATTACCATGATTATTATTAATGTTATCGTTGTTGTTATTATTCTTCTTACTATTATTATCATTATCATTATTAATAATATTGCAGGGTTTAAGATCGATCTGTAATTAAAATCATATGTCAGAAAAATTGGAACTAGTGGGATTCGATTCTGTCATCTACTGCTTGCCAGAACAATTTAAGCCTCTTTTAATTACTATATTATATACTATGTATTGTCCAAGGCAGGCTGCATTTTAGTCGATTTAAAATTTTTCGAACCTAGAAATGTTATTTCCGATGAAGAATTTCTCTTGATTCGTCTTCACATGGCGTCCTAGAACAGATTGATCTTAGCTTCAGGTTATGAGCTGTTGGAGGCAGGGCCGTTACTTAAGGATTATTTTTCTTCTTGATGCACGTCTGGTTAATTGACGGTCATACATAGCAAGACAGAAGGGTTGTTGCACCCACAAATGTAATAACGCCCACAAATGTAATAACGCCCACAAATGTAATAACACTTTACCCACAAATGTAATAACGCCCACAAATGTAATAACAATTTACCCACAAAGACTTTGGACTTGCATTATAATTTTTTATTTATCCGGGTCTGAAAAAAAGACTTTGGACGTATATTATAATTTTTTTAACAACCGGGTCTGAAAAAGGACTTTGGACTTGCATTATAATTTTTTAATTATCCGGGTCTGAAAAAAAGACTTTGGACGTATATTATAATTTTTAAACAACCGGGTCTGGAAAAAAGACTTTGGACTTGCATTATAATTTTTTAATTATCCGGGTCTGAAAAAAAGACTTTGGACATATATTATAATTTTTTAAACAACCGGGTCTGGAAAAAAGACTTTGGACGTATATTATAATTTTTTAATTAACCGGGTCTGGAAAAAAGACTTCGGACATATATTATAATTTTTGAAACAACCGGGTCTGGAAAAAAGACTTTGGATGTATATTATAATTTTGAAACAACCAGGTCTGGAAAAAGACTTTGGAATTGTACTATAATGTTTTATTAACCGGGTCTAGAAAAAAGACTTTGCACTTTTGTGCTATATGAACGCATTACTATAGGATTTTAGTTTAGAACAGATTCGCAAAAAATCCCTTCAAATTTATTACATTTGTGGGTAAAGTCATTATTACATTTGTGGGTAAAGTGTTATTACATTTGTGGGCGTTATTACATTTGTGGGTAAAGTGTTATTACATTTGTGGGCGTTATTACATTTGTGGGCGATTATTACATTTGTGGGTGTAACAAGGGTTCTGCTGCTTCTATTGGATCTCTGGGAGTGGTTCCTACTTTTCCAAGTATATTAGACAAACTAGACAATCCCCTGGAAGTAGTGTGTTTAGTGCACTTACATTGCCTTTCCCTGTGGATGATTTCATGTCGCATCCACTGAGAGCATGAATGCCAATTTGACGCGCAACGCCAACGAGTTGTGGTGGTCGATGGTGAATGGCATGAACTAAAAATTTTCAGTGTAAATTAGAAAGATATCGTATCAATCTCTCTCTCCCCATCCTTGATTGCGTGTCTGTTCGTATCTGCCCGTTCTCGTCTGTTCTGCCCCATAGCTCTCTCACTTTCTCTGTCCTCGTACTGTAATAGTTTGACTTTCCCTCTCCCGTACCATTTCCCTCCAACCCTTCATCGAAAAAATATATCTGAACAACTGACCTACCATGTTTGACAACACTTTCAAGAAATAGAAGGGAAAATGATTTTCTCATGAAAAGTGTCAAATTTGTCAGCTTGTTCAGATTATGTAAGCTACCAGTGACTATGAATCAAATTAATGGACATTAATTTACAACAATAAGTGATAAGTCATCCAGTGAATCAATCATTCTATTTTATATGATATGCAGTTTATTCTTGACGTTTCACATTCATATGTATATTCCCAAAGAATATACATGGCATTATAATGCTATGTAATTTTGGTCTAGAGCAATAATTATATACAGTAAAGAGAATTAAACTTACATCCAATAGTATATACACATTAAATATCGATAATGAATCTAAAGAGATGTATCAAAAATGATTTTGTAGAGAATTTCTATTTACAAATGTCGCCATGAAATCATTTATACACCCATGTCAAACAAATATTATGATATTTTATATCATTCTCCACCTAATTTAACATTTTTTATTACTGGTATCCAAGAAAATTAGATGAAGATGTCAAAGTTTGGTCCCAGAAATAAGTAATATCTGGTCTTGATAATTGCTAACATGTCTGTATTCTGTAAAAACCTAATAAACCCCAATGATGGGAAGAATGTATCATGTATACAGGAATATGATTTAACTGATGATGATAATCACCAAGTGCTTTGGGACTGATGGGAATGACATAGTAAAAGTAGTTAAGATGATGAATTGATGATGTTTTTGTTGTTGTTGCTGATGACGATAATTGAGATAATGATGGTGATTATAGTGATGCTGATGAAGATGATGATGGTGATGATGATAGTGATTAACATTGATGAATGATGGTGATTATGATAGTGATGATGATGATAGTGATGACAGTGAATTTGATCATGTAGATAATGATGGTGATGATGATGATAGTGATAAAAATTGATGAATGATGATGACGATGGTGGTGATGATGGTAATGATGATGATGGTGATGACGATCATGATGATCATGATGACAATAATGTTAGCGAGATGGAGAATGATAAAAGTTGGGGGCTGCTTCAGTTTTTATCAGGACAGGGCTTGTTAGTGTTTAGGGTCGTAGTCATAATATTCTACTTCAGAATAAGGCCCTATTGATAAATACCCATAATGGAATGCCTTGTTAACCTTACAAAGAAAAAAAAACTTAACCAAAAATGTATTTAAAAAAACGGTAAAAACACCATCAGAAGCAAGGAAATCTAACAAATACACAGATAAAAAGATGAATTTAAGCAGTAATGCAGAATATTTACATAATATTCGCAAAGGTATAACTCCTTAAATACAACATATTAACATAAATGTAAAATAATGTAGTGCTGCACATTCTACAATACATTTCATTTCCAATTCTCTCGATAATAGAAGGGTTCAGAAAAACAACAAAAAATGTGGAAAAGAATAAATCTATGCAAAAGGGTGAGAAATTGGAGAAAAATTAACAGCATCTTCAAAGACGTTTTCAATGAGAGAATGTATAATGGACCTCAATCTTTGATTTGTATAATTTCCTGAAGAAATACATAATCAAACATTCCTGTACTGTTTCATAAAAGTATACCCCCTTTTCTACCAATTTATATTTCATTAGCAATGTACTATTTTTTTAACTGGTACATAATACATTATCTGCCTTGCGTTGAGAAAATGAATATGGTATGCACAAGCACATGACAAATATCTCCTAATAAGAATTTGCCCTTCAAAAAATAATTCAATTCCCTTTTCCTCCTTTTTTGTTATTTCCTTTGTTTTCTTCATTTCTCTCTTATAGCTAATTCTAGCCAAGCCCTTTTTTTCACTTTCATGCATAATGTATTCAGATATGTCATTAATTCATTTTCATCAGGGTGAGAACTGGAGCTTTGAGCGTATTCATTATCTATTCATAATACTATTATAGAAAAAAACCAAAAACATCAAGCCAGTGTATTAGTCTCTTTCAACAGCTCTGTTTCCTTTTCTCAAAGTTGGGCAGATACATGTACTTCTTAGGCAAAAATGGTAGTCGTATCATCAAAGACTTTAAAACAGGGTGCCCTAATCTCTCATTCGTGTGTATAACATATCCTTCCCTCTTGGAATGTGCTTATTCTTGATATATTTATCTTCTGCTTGTATTATGATCTTGTATATATCAACTGTTCATAGAGTTTTTACCTTGTATATATTAGTGTATAAAGGAAATCAATTTGTTAATCATATATCAGTTGTGCTAAGTTGTGGACTTTCAAAAAGAGTAGTTCAAAATAAAGAGATCTTATCTTATTTGTGTTGCCAATCTTATATATGCAAGCATTTCTGATGGTTTTTCATGTTTAGATGATGATAATCAAATTTAATATATTGGAACTTACCAGGGACATTATAGTTATCGAAATTGGGCAAGAGAAGCCAAGTCGCATTTCCTGAAGTAAATGGCAGTATTGATTGCCTGACATGTCTTCTTGCAGGATAAATGGTCAGGAAATCTGGCCCTGTCTTACAAAGAGTAGTGATTGATCCAATTGAGTTTAACTATGGAAAGCCAGCGACCCCAACATCTAGAATGCATATGCTTATTGCTTTTCTAAGTACGATGAATTCTTATGCTAGATTAAATTTGTATGCATGTGTCTTGCTTCTCAGGCTATGAAGTAGAAATTTATTATGCCAAAGAAACCTAATTATCATCATATAATTATCCCTATTGCTCACGTAGAGTAACAATCTTGTTTCTTGCAGACATCTATTATGCAGTGAAAATAGGTTTAAGGCAGTAGGCATTAAGACTCTTGCAATTCATGTTATCCTTTATATGTGTGTATGAAATGACTAGGTGGTTTTATCCCCCCTGATCTAATTTTGGCAAGGCAGCTCAACCTATCTAATGCCCTTGACCTGAAATTGTTTCATAATGCATGAATTAAGGAAAAATCTACATAAAGATACTGTATCTTTCCTTTAACTGTACTTTGTAATCAAGATGAAATATACCCAGTTGTATGACTTGACTCATAAGCATTAATCTGTGGGAAGCAATTTGAAGTAGTTTATAAATAATATTTCATAAATTACTAAGTAATGACAAAGATCAAATTTCCACATTCATCTGATCTGTGCTATTTGATCTTCTTCAAGTAGCTTGGTCTCTGTCCTATTGTAGACCATTGATTTATTCAATAAGAAGCCAGTGATAGTTAGGCACACTTACATGTGCATTGTAACCAAATAAATTTGTCATAAGCTCTCAATACATTTTAATTGTAAAGTATAAAATTGCCTAACTGTAGAGTTAATTTGTATTCTAACATAATTATTGTTGAATTTATTGTAATTGATAGGGGCACAGTTTATAAAGTGTTACAATGTTAACTTTCTTATAATGGCAACTACCATGGTAACAGGGCACAACCTCCAATCAAAATGAAGGTTTCGATGGAAGTTTCAGTAATGGCAAAGTTAAAATAGTAGTAAGCCTTTATGAAATGGGGCCCAGAATTATATGAAAACCATTTGATATGCTTCTCTCTTATTAATTCTTGTTCTGTAGTTGGTTGAGGAGTATCTATTTCATGAATCTATCTCTCTTTTTTTGCCTATTCTTTCGTCATCGGTGATGTAACCGGGAAATGCTGTTGATATATTCTGTTTTTGCCCAGTACCATTATGGTTTCTCATATTGGACATTGTATTTTCACACTGCAATAAAAGTTTCCAGTGTGTTTTAAGAATATATAACAATGTTTGTATGGTTTCCCTTTTGTCGTGTAAGGTACAACTAAGGTTTCTTTTTTGTGGTATTATAGTGTGAGAGTTTGGGCCCTCATCTTTCTGTATTGAATCTTTTTAATCTATTTTTTATTTTATCTATGATTTTTTTTTCGGGTCCCTTTTCTCTTCCCTGTTCACCATGTGGGACTGTTTAAAAAAACAGAAGACTTGCTTTAAAATGAACGCAATTTTGATGATAATAATACTACTAATAATAACGAGGCTCTCCCTCTTGGTTGAAAATATAGTTGAGCTTGAGTTTTGGAGTTGCGTCTGATAACCATTTTTCCCCAGCAAGGGCCTCCAGTTCTCATTAAAAAATTCTGGTGTATTAATCCATCAACCTTTCTTCTTTATCCTTGTGCATTACTATTGCTTTTTCTCATTGTTCAGTCGAATTTCAAGTAAATATATAAAAAACATGATAATATACAAATAGCGTATATACATAAGTGCGAACGTCCGAAAGTTTGTGTAATGTGAAAGACACTAAAGTGACCCCACTATCAATACGGATTGAAGATCACAAGTCATGAGAAAAGAGATTCTCTACTCACAGGATGAAAAAAAAGGTTACTTGTCATAAGCGGGAATATGAAGAAGATGATCGTTATTCGGAAAGTTGTTTTATTGTTTGTTGTTTTCACGTAATCTGTTCCTTGCAGTTTATTCTTAGATCATCATTGGTACTTATACAAAGACTTTGAGGATATATGGGAAAGATAATCATCACAAAATAACATGTGAATTAGAACAGCAACAAGGAGAAAATTTGTTGCTACATAACAACGGTATTTTTGCCATAATTATAACTAATTATGAAAAAGGTTCAAGCTTTCCTGTCTATTTTAATGTCTTATTCGTAACCATAGGGTTCTCGATCATATGAGAGCAGAAAATGACCAGATCCACACTTATTAAAGTGATATTAGGATGTGAGGGTTATAACTAAATGACAGAATGAAGCTTTTCAACACACACCCCCACGTAGTTTGCTAAGGACTTCGTAATGGCAAAATTAATTTAGTTATCATTGACACACACACCCTTACACACAGACACACACACACAGAAGAGGTCAGTTGCCCGAAGTCATACGTGATATTGAGAGACATTAACCAGATAAATAGGGTAGTTTCTAAATAATGCAATGAGTAATTAGCAGTATGAGTTGTTTATTCTTTAATTAAGCATGTTGATTAGTAGGAGAATATCAAAGAGCAAATTTATTTTGAAAATGCATGCTATATTTGAATGGTATATCAATACCACAAATAATGAGCAGATCAGATAAATAAGATCCTGAAATCTTTGTTCTGTTTTAATGACGGTGGTTTTCTTGAAGATGAACAATCTTTCATCCTTATCATATCACGTTTTTGAAGATTATAGAATCAGACTACTTGACCGATGTCAATTACCTGCTATCATCTCTGAGTGATAGGATATGATGTGTAAATGCCAATATTCGATGAACGAGATCTCTACTTTTCTCTTCCTTTTCTTCTGTTCCCCCCCTTTTCCTCGCTTTTCTATTTTCTCCATTTACTTCCTTACACCTCCATGACTTCCATTTTCATTGGTCTAGTTTCCTTCTTTCTTTTCACTCACCTACCACACATTCTTCTTTTTCTCCACGGAAGATTGCTCTAATCATCACTAATTAGAACGATGTGTTTTTATAAGTAATAATAGGAAGATAAAAACATTGAGGGATTTTAATTTTTTTCAGATTGTTATTTTATATTGATTTCATTATTTTCTTAGCATAACATATCTATCGCGTTAAATTTCAATTTCGCAAAGTAACACAATCAAGAAGTTACAAAAAAACCAACAACAACAACAAACAAACAGATACGTGTAAGTGAGCCAGGACTTGCTTGTGTTTGAGGCTCTAAATGTCAATTACGAAATACAATAACAATATTTATGTTAAATTACGTTTATTTGTAGAAGCATTAGCATGAGATAAAGGTCTACATAATAAAACCTAATTAAAAAAGCACATACACGCACACGCCCTCAATCACTTATTCAATGGATTTTTTTTCGTTTAGAACAAAATATATAATATACTTTGTATATTATTGCGAAATACAGTCGTGTATCTGTTCATTTTCAAAGCAGTTTCAGGCAATGGGTGAAATATTACAATTATGTTGTTTATGATGGGATATGGCATATATTATTTTGTATCATACTTTTATTGAAAATCTGAATTATAGTAAAAGACCCTTGTTGATGTTTGGAATGAAAAAGAATAAATGCAATGAAAAAAATGAATGCAAAAAAATAAAAATAATAATAATACAAATGCTTCCTATAACACACGTGTACTAGGCCTATTGTTCTCTTTCTTCTATAATCGTCTATTTTGCTTTTATTTCCTTTCTCTTTTCATTTTTTTTTCCAATCTTGTTCTCGTTATTCTTACTCTTACCTGCGCTTTTCCCTCTTCCTTGTTTCCATGAAATATTTTTCTGCTTTTTATCATGAATGCCACTCGGCATTCAAGCTTTCACCTTTCACCTCATGCTCATCATAATTTAAATAGTTTTTGTTTTTGTATTATTCAATTTTCCCTTTTTTCTTCACAGTATTCTCAATTTAATTTTCCTTCTATCCTTTCCTACAGTTCTTTGGATTTCTCTGATCTTAAGATAGCACAAGATACATATAAGCAACACTAATTATCGTAGCATAATTAACATCATGTTGGTAATATGAGATTTTCTGAAATAAACTTTATTTCTCTTTAATCTATGGTTGCTTGCCCAGGAAAGATTTCTTTGTTTCTTTCATTTTCATTAACTATATTCTTAACCTAAGAGATCATTTCAATGACAAACAGATGAAGTTAACGTCCTTTCGTCATATTTGTTTAACATAGATGGCGCTAGTCATTCCCAATTTTCAATAGCTTCCAAGCACCCACCGTGACACAATAGAGGCCTTTATCTCAATAAAGTCACAAACAATGAAAAGATAAGATTTTTATGAAATAAATAATTTTTTTATGGCGGCGATTATCTTGAAAATGAATATCTCATATACGTATCATATCATTTCTAGACTTTGACAAATAAATGAAACCACACTTGACCGATATCAATGCTGATAATGTTGAAAAACACAGTTTCATTATTAAAAGGTTGATGATGTCGCAAAGTAAACACTCTAAAAAAAGGTTTACCCAATATTGGGTAAATGGCATAGGCGGCGGAAGCGGCGGGAGACGGGGGGGGGGGGGGGGTGGGGGGACCTGTCCACCCAAATTTGAGGTGGGGGGCGATTCCCCCTCAATTCTTTGTTGATAACCTTTTTTTTTCTTGTCAATTTTGTTTCCTGCGTCCCCCCTAAATTTAGGTGGACCCCCCGAAAATTTTGGTTGATAACCTTTTTTCTTCTTTTTTTTTCTTTGCTTGTCCAATTTTTTACCTGTGTCCGTCCCCCAAAATTTCAGGTGGATCACCCCACCTAAATTTTTTGGCTTCCGCCGCCAATGGTAAATGGAAACACGCATGTTGGTCGGGTAAACAGATACCGAATATTTTGTAAATTTTACGCGATGTTCCGTTGAGCTAGCCCAATATGGGGTAAAAACAAAATACCCAGCAAACATGCATGTTCCCAATGTACCCAATATTGGGTAAAATTTTACTCAGTGTTTTTAGAGTTGGATTGGATTGGTTGGATTGGTGGTGATTTTTATACCTGATTGCTAAGAAAGCATGAATGCTTGTAAGCAAGCAACCATAGGACCGACGGCTTAAGGTCCTCTCCGAAGGACCTGGTACTGAGGATTAATGCCTTACCAAAGGGCACTAGCGCACCAAGTGGGAATCGAACCCGGGTCACCGGAATACGAGTCCCCCGCTCTACCGACTGAGCTATCGCGCCTCCTCTAAAGAGTGTAGGGGACCAACTATTGAATATGATTTATTTCTATAAAATTAGTATGATTATAAATTGTCATATATATATGAACAAAACAATTTGGTAAATTGCCAATTCGTCCACTCACCTTATGGCCTACCTTTATTTTGTCTAATACACCTGAATGTGAGATCTTTGAAATGCAATTTTGAAATATTGAAAGAAGTATATATATTTTTTAAATTGAATGTGAATTTATTAACAACAACAACAACAACATAGTACAAATTTTCACCTAATTCATGACATTGTCAAAATGCAAACACACACACCGAGCATATTCAAACATTATTAACAAAATACATTCTGTACAAAATTTCAATAACAAATTAATAATTCCCTATCATAATTATCAACTGTGATTTCTTTAACAATGGACACAAAAAACAATGGAAATAAATTCAAATTAACTAATGTCAATATTGGTAAGATATTGAAATAAATTGTATTATTAACAGTAGACAAAAAGGGGAAAACAAGTGTTGTTAAAAGGAAAACCAACAGTTAGCACGAGTGCTAGTCGAGATTGGTTCTTCAAGATTCTTTAACTGTATTCTGAATCCAAAGTTAAAGTCAAAGGCTCTGGGTTCACAATATTATAAACGTAAGAAGAAAAAAAATATCAGGACTTAATATGATATCATTTAATCTTAATGATTAATCACAACTCAAGAGTTTAATTCTTAGATTTTTGCGAAACGATGATCTTGTTGGTTCTTCCCTTATATTTTTGGGTAAATTATTCTATAACCTTGCACCAATGAAATATTTTTAAAAAGTACCATGTTTTGTATTACATTTGGGTAATCGTAGCATTAAATGCTCTCTCCGTCTTGTACTATACTTATGGTTCATTGACTTAAAGTAATCCATAAACGAGGGTGGTACATGTCCCTTTTGAAGGTCGTATACAAAATGTTGAAACTGAATGCTCAAGCAACTTATGAACGTCTAACACATGTAAACTTAGTAGTCTGGAGCTTGTTCGAAATGGGTAAAATGTTATTACACGCATGGCCAATTTTTATATGCCAGTAATGTGCAGTTTAAATTAGCTTTATAGCAACTTCCCAAGACTACTATTCAATAAAGTACGTGTGGCTGGATAAAGGATTTATACCAGCGTATGAGAATGTGAGGCACACATTGTCTCAACTTACACAGTAACCCAATTTTCCCTCGTATACATTTATGAACTTTTTGAATGTGCTCTAGCTTCCACATAAAATTTTCATCAATTTGGATTCCTACAAAAGATGCTACACTGACTTTGCCTATAACTATGTTACTGATTTCTAGTACACCCTTAATTTCACATGATTGTCTCGGCCCCTTAATGATTATATATTTTTTCTTTAAGTTTATTGTCAACTTGTTAACAAAACACCATTTCTGAACTTCTAACAATTCTAGATTAACTTTTATTCATATTTATTTCTCTCCGTCTTTTTATCAAAAGTCTGAAAGATATTAGAGTTATTAGAAAATAATCTGATTAAAATAAAAGTTGTGGCAGAAGGTAGATCATTGATATACAACAAAAATAACGTGGACCCAAGGACTGAACCTTGAGGAACACCATATGTTATTATTCTCTGTCTAGATATTATTTCCTTGTAGCATAATACTTGTGATCGATTTGAGAGATAACTGTGAAACCAATTCAATACAATACCACGTATACCATAATTCTTCAAATTTTCTAAATTATTTCATGATCAGTAGTATCTAATGCTTTCTTAAAATCAATAAAAATACCTAGCGTTTGCCCTTATCAATTGATTGCAAAATTGCATCTACAAGGTTTATCAATGATAACTTAGTAGGCCTACTATATTGTTTGCGAAAACCACACTTATGTTCATACAATATTGTGTTAGTTTCTAGAAATTTCATTAGACGACCATTAATTATTTTTTCAAACACATTTGCAATGACGGGAATAACAGACATTGGTTTATAATTGCCTGGGTCTGTTTTGGGGCTTTTTTGTATAAAGAAAGTCACTTTTGCAATGTTTAATGCAACTGGGAATTCTCCCTTTCTAATGATAAGTTGAAAATATAGGTAAGCGGAGCACCAATATATGGTATAACATCCTTGATTAATCTAATTGACAATTTGTCAAATCCATATGAATTCCTACCGTTAAGAGTTTTTAGATTATCATAAACCTCCTCTTCTTTTATGGGTTTTCAATTTTCATTTCCTCTAGCTAAATATTTTCTGTAATCAAGATTAACATGTGGAATCTCCTGCGCTAATGTCGATCCAATAGCAGTAAAATATTTATTAAGCTCATCAGCAATACCATCATCTGAAGACACAGTTCTTTATCCTTTCCCTCATCACAAATAACTAGCTTTTCAATGTTTTTTTTCTTATTTTTATCATTTCCATTGATTAACTCTTTGATAACTCCCCAGGTCTTGTTCATATTGTTCTTATTTTCACTAAAAGAATCGCAATAATACACCCTTTTAGCATTCCTTATGACCGTTACTAGCATGTTACTATATTTATTTATGTTTCCATACTCATCATTAAAATTTCATGATCTATATTTTTGCATAGATTATGCTTCCTCCGAATATATTTACTAATTCCTGGTGATATCCAAGGTTTAAGGAGTGTAGATCTCTTATTTGATTTTGGTAATGGACATATTAGGTGCATGTTTGTTTATCACACACTTGCACAAATATTTCATAAAATTTGCCATAAGCTACATTCACATCTTCATATCTATACAAATTAGTCCAACTTAGTTTAGACATATCATCTTGAAATATAATATAAAGTTGCACTGTTTGTATAACCGAGTAACTTTCCTTGCAAAAGAATTATTCCCTAAATGACTTTGCCCTTTAAAAATAAGATAAAAGGGAAAATGATCTGAAACATCCGTTTCAATTACACCTGAATGAATATCGTAATTATAAACATAAGTATATACATGATCAATTAGAGTCGAAGTTAAATTTGTCATCCTAGAGGATGATAGTTACTATGATTTGTTGCATTCCTGTAGATTCTATTGCGCTAAAATAGTGTGAGAAATCTTTGGCACGCCCTTCTGTAAAAGATCAATTTTGTAATCACCTATTTAAACTAGATATGACCTTCAAATATCTACATTTTCTAGTACTTCTAGTAAACTATTTTGAAACTCATGAATATTTGTGTTGGGTTTCCTATAAATAACACCTATCACAAATTTATCAGTATCATTTTCCGTTACTTGTAACCATAAACTTTCTGAATGAACTTTAAAATGGAAAACTTCGAAATTCAATTGTTTGTGAATATATATGCCCCAATACCACCACCTCTCGCTTTCCATTGATGGCAGTTAACCTCCAAAACATAATCAGTTAAATGGAAGGGGTTTACGTTTGTGACATTTCACAGACAGGGCAATAATATCAAATTTGTGCCTTATTGAATGATCATACAGTAGATACGATTCATTAATGTTTTTATCTAAAGACCTTACATATACCAAGAGTGATACTGAACGAGTTTGTTTTAGCATTTTTAATGTATAATCAAAGTCATTCGGACTAGTGTTGTATGAGTTTAAATCATTTTTTTAAAACATAATCACATTATCAGAAGTTTGTAATGTTAAAGACATAAATCAGTTTTCAATGCCAGGAAATAATCTTTAATAAAAATGTAGGAATATTACAACTGGAGGAGCATGCACAGCGCTACACCACGGTTTTCTCATCATTAACGAAATTAAACAAGAATAACTGAACGGTGCGAAATAAAGTTAACAAATTTAGAAGCCAAGATCTCACTAATTACTGTAACTGATGGTGTGAAATCTAACGAAATGAAGAAAGTAATACATTTCTGAACCGTACATTAATGTAATGTTTTAAAATTAAGTTAAAAAATGTAAGATTGTAAGGGGGATATTTACGTCGATAAATAATAAAAAAAGGAAGTAAAAGAGATACCGTATCACCCGCGGGCATATACCCTCGTCCGCTCCCATCAAATCTCCTCAACGAGATCCCGCATAATAGGGCGCACCGTGACGTTTCCCGCGGCCGGTGTACCGGCGGATCCTGCGCCTGGCAGATACTGTTCTAGGCACCAAATCCGCCGGCGGATATGGTTCTCCTCCGGCGGATTCAGTACCAAAAAAGGCCACTCCTTTCGGAAGATTCGGAAGATATCGTTCTTGCGCTATCGCGATATCCTTCATTCATCACATTCACACGTCATGCATGCACGCGCACCGCGCGTGAATAACGTTGCGAAATGAAGTTCGAAGAAGAGGTGGGTTAGCCTTAGTCTAATTGAGAGCCAGCTACCTTTCGGATTCTAGTTACATTAGGCCTTGAAGAGGAAAGCCTCAACATTTTGCCTTTATTCTGATGATTAGGGACAGAGTCAGACTCAGGCTGACGTTAATCAGAGATTAAGTTTGCATTAGGTTGGAACTAAGTTCTAGTGGAGACGCCAGCTCATCACAACGTTGGCCCCGTAAGGTGGTCTTCTGGGACGTCACGTGGTATGATGTCACATCTCCACTTGTTCTTTTGTAATTTATTATATGATATTAGGTTTATTCAAATTTTTTCCTCCAAGAACTAGAAAATTTGGATTGACAACTGATTTAGTGCATTAGATATTTATTGCTGCAACTTATTTCATTATAAGGGAGACATATTATTCACACAAGTATGAAATAAATGAAAAAAATATGGTTTTGTGTGATAACATAAGAAAACGGAAAATGGGGATGTGACATCATCAGCCCAACTAATGAATATTCATGATGACTGTTTTCACAAAATATTGCTTAACTTTAAACTTCAATAACTTTATTATTTGTTATCCGATTTTGATGAAATTTTCTGCATTTTGCTCAGTGAATTCTACTCTATGTATTAAGATATAAATATTTTCAGCCTGGACCATCCCTTTAATTCAGATTCCTTAACAAAAATATTGAAAAAAAAAGGAATAAAAAAAAAAAACAAATAAAAAAAAATACATGACAAATTAAAAATAGGCCTACAATAAACTACATAAGATATTAATCATGTTTTGAAATTCTTTTTTTAAATGTTTTCACAAAAAATTAGCACTCTACAAGCAATAATATGAGTTAACAGCAATATATATTCATAAACTAATTTGCCTCATTTATTTTGAAATTATGAAGTTTTAACTCGTTGAAAATCTGTAGTTTTATAAAAACTATATGCCTATATGGGGGTACAAATTTTCGCCAGTCTGGCAAACTTACACTAATCATGAAGTGAAAAAGCACAGTTAAAGATATCGATGCATACTGCGGACTTAAAGTAGTATAAATTTTCACGTAGGGCCTACAAAACAAAATGATGAAAATTTCATCAAAATCTGATAATAATAAATAGCAAAGTTTTGGCGCATGTGCCAGGTCTATGTATACATGATATATCGAGTCATTGTTTCTCCTATTCCCTCACCCCCATCGAGCCCTTCGTCAAAAGCTGTATGGATCCGCCCCTGAATAAAAATTCACTAAAAGTCTATAGGCGGACGAAAATCCCCTCCCCCCATTGGTAACGACATTGCCAGAGCCGCGCATGCGCGCGCTGCCGAGGTTGGACGTCTGTCCAAATAAATATTACACGTATCGTCAATAGAACCAAATCCGCCGAGGAACCAAATCTGCAAACATCAAGCCGCGTCAAACCCGGCGGATATGGTTCCGATTAAAAACGATATCGGCCATTAAGAACGATATCTGCCGGCGGATACGGTATCCGCCGGTGGAACCGAATCCGCCGCTACACCGGCACTGTATCATCGGATGTTACATGTAAAACAGGGTGCCCTTCAGGCCTGGTGCTCCTATCCTTTCTTTTTGAAAAATATATGTTAAGTTACATTATCTTTTCTTTAATTGATTTGAAGATATCTTTTACCCTTTCAAACTTGTTTCCTTGCCCAAAAAACTTCGAAGAGTACATTGCGCCCCACCCCCTCCCCCACACACCGAGACCATCGTGACGATATTTGCTGTACACTGAGCTTTGATTTATGCTGCAGTTACTTTACCCATGGATCTATAAAGAGATGGACGATTAACGCGAGCATTTCTTTGATCCAATGATAGTTACCGTCACCTGGTTATGTGCATCTTAATGAGAACATACAGGTGTTGTAACAATAGCAATTACCATGACTACCAAGACGTATCTGATCACTTAAAGACGGATCAGTTTCCCCGGTCTTAGTTTTGTTTGCTGATACCCTGTTTCAGCATGTGCCTTTCAATCAGCATGCTTCAAGTTCTCAAGTTTTCTGCTCCAAATATTAATCATATTTGGAGCAGCAAACTTGAGAAGCAGACGATTTATGTGATATAAAATATGATATTATTCGATCCGGATACTTCCGGACGCACGTAAGGACCTCAATAACATTGAGAGATACACGATCTATATACGTTACTTGCCACGTATATCTGGAACATTATGGAGAAACTTGGGAAAATTGAATTTTAAGTGGTTAAAATATCAAATTTGCCTCTATATTAAAATATGCCGACATTTTCTCCAATAAAACACATGGAACTAAGACTACCAAAGGTAAACAAGAACTGCACATCGATTTTCCATGATTTATGTGATTTTTATCAACTGCGTATCTGTGAAATATAAATTTTCCGATTACGAAGTGCTTCAGGCCCTTTTCACGGTAACGATCATAGGACAAATGTAGACAAGTATGAAGAGAATGTTATTTAGATGACAATAACAGTCACTTGTGAGTGAATTCATTATATAAGCGATGAATGTGCTTCTCTTCATAGGTCCATGCTTTACCGAAATGGCTATCCTGGGTTCATAAAACGTTATTTACTATTATTATTATTATTATCATTATTATTATTATTAAACGCACTGTTCACAAATGTACGTTTACGCATTGGCCTAGTTTTTGTACCAAGAATAAGATAAATAAAAACAATATCGACCATCGATAATAGGGGTCAAATGCTAGATTACACAGAATCTGAAAAAAAAATCAATACGCATTTAAATTTCAAATAGAATCGAGTTTTTGTTTTCCCTTTGTAATGAAACGATCAAACCTCAAATCCAGGTTACTACTAGATCAACCGTTTATTTCTAATTTTTTTTCTCCTTCTTTTCTTCTAACACAAAAAAGCGATCTCCAAAAACCTGGGTTATTACCATCTTGGCTCTTTTCTGCACCGCCATTGGTGGATCTATTACGTTCTGAAAAAGAAAGAAAGTGAGATCGGATAAACGTACAAGTCATAAACATTGAACAATAACTTACAGACAGGTAGGTAAACATTTCTGGTGCCGATAACAAATTAACAAAATGTTCCACACTTTTCATCTGCCTCTGTGTATTCATTCTGTTAAATGAGTGAGATATGGAGCTTTTCAGTTTGAGTTCAGATCGTGTTTTCTCGTAAGAATTAAATTCTCTTTGAATTCATCTACTGCAGTTTTTATTGGTTTTATACTTCTTTTCTTAGCGACAATAATTATAATAATAATATACAGTTCTTGTATAGCGCATATCACATTATGAATAATGTCTCTATGCGCTATGCGACAATAGATATTATTAAGAAATGCTTCCAAGGAAATGCGTTTTCCCACTTTTTATGACCATCTCATTGTAATGCTTAGAATTCATAACAGCTGCATAAATACCATGATACTATTCAAATATATTCAATTCAATTTAAATAAATATTTATTTTCTTTCATTTCACATATTTCTATACTTTTCGTTAACATGAATTCATACAAAAATCAGTTTTACGTGATAAATATTAATATGTACATGTTAGCTTAAAAAAAAGAAGGCGTATACCTTAAAAACAAAGGCATGTGGCGAGATTCGCCTATAGATATGTATAAAATACAGTAAACAATACAAAGAAACAAGTGGAATGCCTCTGGCCGTCTCACCTGCATCACGCGATTCAATATAGCAGCAGTGCTGATTTTGAAAACTACTATAACTCGCACAAGATGTTCAGTGATACTTGGTTACTCTTATTTCCACGTTTTATGAACTAGACCAATACACTTATAGAGATATGATGGCAATTCAACAAATACCCCCAACGTGGCCAAAGTTCTTTGACCTTACATGACCTTTGACCTTGATCATGTGACCTGAAACTCGCACAGGATGTTCAGTGATACTTGATTACTATTATGTCCAAGTTTTATGAACTAGACCAACACACTTTCAAATTTATGGCTGTAATTCAACAAATACCCCAATTTGGCCAAAGTTCATTGACCCTAAATGACCTTTGACCTTGATCATATGACCTGAAACTTGCACAGGATGTTCAGTAATACTTGATTACTATTATGTCCAAGTTTCATGAATCAGATCCATAAACTTTCAAAGTTATGATGGTAATTCAACAGATACCCCCAATTCGGCCAAAGTTCATTGACCCTAAATGACCTTTGACCTTGGTCATGTGATGTGAAACTCATGCAGGATGTTCAGTGATACTTGATTAACCTTATGTATAAGTTTCATGAACTAGGTCCATATATTTTCTAAGTTATGATGACATTTCAAAAACTTAACCTTAGGTTAAGATTTTGATGTTGATTCCCCCAACATGGTCTAAGTTCATTGACCCTAAATGACCTTTGACCTTGGTCATGTGACATGAAACTCAGGCAGGATGTTCAGTAATACTTGATTAACCTTATGGCCAAGTTTCATGAACTAGGTCCATATACTTTCTAAGTTATGCTGTCATTTCAAAAACTTAACCTCAGGTTAAGATTTGGTGTTGACGCCGCCGTCGCCGCCGCCGTCGCCGCCGCCGCCGCCGCCGCCGCCGCCGTCGCCGTCGGAAAAGCGGCGCCTATAGTCTCACTCTGCTATGCAGGTGAGACAAAAACGAAGTAGTCAAGTAGATATGTAGTCCTTTGCCAGGACTGTTCTACTTTTCAGTTGATCAATAACACAATCCTCGACCTCTACGCCCGAAATGAAAACAGCCACACGAGAGGGGCGTGAAAGAGGGGATAGCGCGATCACTGGAGATGGCGCGCATGGGAGAATAAAGCAAGGGGAGAGAAATAACAAGTACAGTACACCGACGTCTAGAATCTAGACTAGTAGATATGATCAAAATTGTTGCATGACCGTCAAGTTGGGTATATTTGAATTTTTTTCCTGAAAGTTGTAATATAGGGTGTCTACTTCAACAATCCGACGGGTGCCACATGGGGACCCTTGGGCATTGTTAATAAATTGACGTCATAGGCCAAGCCCACTTATTACATACCTCTAAAATATGACTTTCATATTTTACGAAATAAACATGTCGTGTTTGGTATCAAATCAAAGCTAATGGAAAATTAAATGCAAATATTTGAATCACTGTGCATTAAAATCACGCAAATGTCAGTTAAAGGTCATTTAAAGTCATAGAGGGTCAAATTGCTTTACAAAATGTAAGTAATACATATAAGGCGAAAATATCATGTTTTAGATACTGACTAGTTAACTATTATATGCATTTTTTGCTTAAAATTAAGTTGAGGATGTGCATATTAAGAATATGATGAGTGACATCTTGGCATCTTGAGCAATTTTATTTAAATGACGTCATAAACCACACCAAATTTCTTACATTCCCCTTAATTGTTACTTTTCTATTGAGCAGAATAAACATATTATGTTTGATATCAAATTATAGCAAATGCAAAATCAAATCCAGATGTCTGAATCACAAGGCTTTTAGAACGCATTCAGGGCAACTAAAGGTCATTTAAGATCATGAAAGGTCAAATTAAGTCACAAAATGTACGCAATGCAACATATTATAATGCAGATTCATGTTTGAAATACAAACAAGTTGGGCATTATTTTGGGCTTTAGGTTATGAATCTGACAGGGGCTACTATGATACCCTTGGGGCAACTTCATTTCTGATGTCATAAACCTCACCCTCCTTTAAAAAGAGTCAACCTCTTAACTATGAGTTATCTCTTATCTATTGTACGGAATAATTATGTTTGGTATCAAATTAAAGCTTAGGGAAAAGGGAATGTACTTTAAAAGCTTATACATGCAAAGGTCACCTTTAGGTCATTTAAGCTCATGAAAACTCTAACGGACACGGATTCTTTTTGTATCAAATCAATCCCCGTGATTCCAAGTAATGCACTCAAATGTAACATTTTATACCATGTCCTGTTATATTTCTCTCTCAACTGTCCTCTGTCCTATTTCTCTTCAACCAGATGCTCGTCGGATTCCCCTTCCTCAACAATCTCGACTGCATATCTCTGCCTTAGCTGTATATTTCGTTTCACACTTGCATTATGAATTATGACTCTCATCAACAAGTAAGTTCTGTGTCATGGACAGGTACGGGTAAGCCTAACGTTATCTTCTGAAGATGTCATGGGAGTAGAATCATATATAATTTTTTTCTGACGACACTGACGTTTTTGATTTACCAGGATTTTGTCCTTTATGGTTTTACAAGTCTTCTGCATACTGATGAAAAGGTAATTGATATTAAAGGTATGGTATTGAAACTAGGAGAAAAAGCTGGCTGTGCACAGGCAATTCCTTTAATTAGTTTGGGATACCGTGTATTGTTGATTTGGTAAGGGAAAGACTTCCACTCTGAACTTACTGCTCTAATAAGATCTTACTCTTTCGAGCCTGATGCACTAAGTGGACATGATCAATTAAAGCTGTAGTATTTAAACTTTATCTCTTTCTTAACTAATAGTAAATGTAAAGGTCTCTCTTAAATTACTTAGCATTACTTCACTTACTTCACATTTTTTGGTAAGAAGAAAGATGCTTCAAAGATTTAAGAGCTTACCCGACTGAAAAGTCAGCAGAAGAGCATGTCAAATGTGTCCTTCTTCATGAGCTTTATCTGGGGAGAATCTGATCCGAAAGACTCCCCTGCAAGTTACCTTCAACGTATGGATGGGAAGTATAAGTTTGGAGGGCATTCCTGTACATGTTCATAGCACAGTGGATACTCCCATCAGGGAATTATTAGAACTTGTTCCACGTAGATTATTAAAAGGGGCCCCCATATGCATATTCTAGGGCCAGCGTTGCCACTTGGTGTATCGTATATAAAAATTGTGCTATTATAATCACACGTATATAACTTTATTGCAATTGAAAATGAAGAAGGGGAAATCAGTCTAGAAGAGGAGTAAGCAAGTTCAGAGTGGAAGTCTTTCCCTTGCCAAATTTACACAACATCGTATCCAAGCCTAATAGGAATTGTTTGCGCAGTGTGGACAGCCATCTTTTTTTCTCCTAGTTTCAATACCATAACATTAATATCGATTACTTTTTCATCAGCATGCAGAAGACATGCAAATCCAAAAAGGAGAATAGTCTGGTAGAACAAAAATGTTAGTGCTGTCATGTAGTGCAGATGAAGGAGAATGACGCTGAGACAGGTTTAGATGGAGATGCTGTCCTAGCCTTCCTCCTCGGTCTTTGGTCTGCCAATTTAGCATTCCGATTATTTCCTGACGTCTTGACTCCTGTACTTAGTAGCTCTTCATAGAATGGTGACTATCATCTACACCTTCATAAGTGTTAGTGTCTATGCCGGCAAGTTTTATGTCACTTTTGGAGGTGTAGCTGGGAGGAGACCAATCACACAGCTCACCTTACCTGGGCGAATCGCTTCTGGGATTTGCCAATGTTTCATGCGGCGAACATGCCCCAACCACTTGAGGCGCCTTTGACTAGAGAGCGAGAATAAACTGAGGATGCCAGCACGTACGCTGAAGGCCTCTGTATTTTTTTACTTTGTCCTGCCATTCAATGTGCATGATACGTCCGAGGCAGCTGACATGAAAGGTGTTTAGCCGCTTTTCTTGGTCGGCGTACGTTTTCCGGGACTTACTTCCGTACAGGAGCTTTGCCATGACTGTGGCGGATTTTCCTATTCTGGTGCTTATCTCATTGTCCTGGGAAAAGAAGCTAGAGACAGATAGTCGATCCAAGGTAGGTGAAGAGTCCTCCACAACCAGACGAGTGCATGCTGTTGATAGAGATATCTGGAGGACAGTCAGTGTCTTGAGTCGATCAGGATGTCTGTCTCACAGGCTGATGGGTGATCCAAACTCCTTACATGCACAAGACAGGCGGCTGTATTACTATTTCTTGTACTCCTGCTTCCTGAGAGGCAAGGGCGACATCGTTTCCGTACAATATCTTACGAATGAGAACCATCCTGATCATTGTTTTGGCACGTAGTCGGTCTCTGGTACGGATATAGAAGCCTTCTGTGCATTCGCCAAATGCATACTGGTGAAGCATGGAGAAGAAGATCCCAAAGAGTGTCAGGGCCAGGCGCAGCCTTGCTTCACGCCACTGCCATGACTGCTCACAGGAACTGAGTGAAGTTACCAGATGTTCCAGCGTTGTAGCAAACTGTTGTCATGGAATGATATGACCATGGAACAGTCTTGGGGGAGCCTATCTTCTGCAGGAGGCTAAATAGTGCACTCCTGCTGACCAAGTCAATAGCTCTTGTCAGGACGAAAAGTCCGATGATTATAAAGGAAGGTAATAAGTTAACTAATTTTCTAAAAAATCACTTTTTAATTCAAATAACACTTCGAAGTCCTTTCACGAGAAAAGTATAGTTGGACGTAAAAAAATGATATGGACTCCCGAAATAGATCATAGCCCGAACCTTGAATTGTTTCAATCTAAAGTGAGCGGTTAATGACGAAATCTATCAACCTTCTGACCATCTTAGACATGACTTAACTTCGAACTAAAGATGGAGTGATTAAAAGAAATGAACAATTTTTACTGAAATCCTCTTAAATGAGCTCTTACACATAATAGCAACCTCTTCAGGAAAGCGTGTACGCTTTTAGGGAGAGTACTTCTTTACGGTTCAATATTAACAAGAATAGAATTAACATACCAAATAACTCACGAAAAGAGGTATTATTCATGATTCTGGGACAAAGGAATCATAAGTTAATTTTTCAAAATGGCATCATCTGGCGGCCATCTTGGATTTGACCTGAAGATGACATTGTATTGCAAATTAGATAGCAGAAAGAGATTCTACACATCCCAAAACCCAGGGGTGACTGCTGGGTGGGTGAGTTCAGTTGTTTGATATAATTAGTGTCTTTATGGTCGTTGGATGAAAGTGATTGTTAGTCGGCCCTATTAATGCATAGTTCCGGTGAAGTTAGCTGACCCTACAAAGTTCCACCTGAGCGATGGATTTGAATAACCAATTCCATTGCTCAGGTTGAATGGTGTTGTGGGATTAGCAATCCTTGGCTGGAGCTGTGCATTGGACTAGCTTGACTGCTCGCTCGTCCCCAGACACCCTCCTGTCTTTCGTTTTTGTTCCTGCTTAAAACTAAGTTTTGAATTAAGATGTTTATCAATAAGCATCCTTCCACCACCACATGTGTTTGTATTTTTTTATCACTTCATCTTTTCCTTTTAGTATGCATAATATATTAAGTTGCATTATATTTTCGTCATCATTTCAAGTCTGATGTTTTTAAATCTGTACACTCTATGTATATATGCCTGTAAATTGTACGCAATTCAGCCTTTTGGCTGCAAAGTGCTATAATTTCAATAAAACCTTTTCAATTTCAATTTCAATTTAAATTTCAAATAACTCTTTTGTGAAAAATAAGCGAAATTTTAAAATGTGATAACTTTCTTATTTTACATCCGATTTTGATGAAATTTTCAGCGTTATGTTTGTTTGATTTTTCTCTATTGATTCATCAACGGTTTTTTTTTTAGGTGGACTTGAACTTTAACCTTTTACTAAGAACAAATTGAAACAGAATTTATTCCAATGCAGAACATTTGTTTGAGGTCCATAGAAGAACATACTAAAAGTCCCGAAAATCCGAATAGGGGAAAGTGTTCTAATTTGCCTAATAATCCTAATTAAACATAATGGTTATTTTTGGTCATATTCGCTCATTTAGGTAACGTTGCAGACGATGCTAGTGTATACTGTGTACTCAGACCCGATTGCAAATCAAATCAATTCCGGACTCGATACTACTATAAACATTGGCCTCCTCAAACTAAAGCTATATCATAAATATCAGTAAGCAAAGATTTATACTACATTGTTTCTTGTAACATTAAATGCATAAATTCGATTCTGTTTGGACTGTATTCATTGTTTAACATGAAAAGGTCTAGGTACGGAAACTACCATATGCTAGTCATGTGACGTTGTACACGAAAATAATGTCATTTTCTGCCTGCTCGATCTCAGGAAAATGAAATGTAGCCATTAAATGTAGCCACATCCTATTATACTACCGAAGTCACTCACCCCTTTTCCGTATTTTGCCAATTTATGGGAAGATCTGTCAATTTGGAGCCCCTGAAGAGGGAAGGCGTCGATGTGCTAACAATTTGTTGTATGTAGCTGATAGAAAAAAGCATTCTCTTTCATCTCCAAGTGGTTAAAAAAATCAAAGTGACGTTACTTTATAGTATAAATGCCTTTTGCCTCAATGGTGGGCTAAAATTGACTAATTTTCTAACAATTAGGCAAATCAGCTAAAAACATGGGGTGATTATAGCAGTAGCGTTGACGTGCCAGCAGTTTTTTACATGTAGCTGATAGACGAAACTTATTGTTTCATATTTAAGTGGTTTCAAATAATAAACGGGACTTTACCATATAGCAGAAATGCCTTTTTGCTAGAATGGGGGGGGGGGGGGGTGGGAGGCGAGGTCAAAATCTGTGATTTTGTTTTAATAAAGAGGGGAAATAGGCAAAAGGGTGGGGAGACTTCGGCAAGCCCTGAGGGGGTAGGCTTTGCTGAGCCAGCACTTCCTTATACATGTTATATGTAGCTGATAGAGGAAAATATACTTTTTTATTTCCAAGTGGTTACGAAACAATGAAAGTGATTTGCTATAGAGCAGAAACACCGTTTTGCCTCAATGGGGACACCAAATTGGCAGATTTCCCTATAAATTGGCAAAATACGGAATAAAGTGGTTTACTGCAAAGGGGAAACGCCCTTTGCCTCAATTCTCCAAGAAATGGGCAAAATACAAAAAGGGGTTGGTGACTTGGGCAGACCCCTGAGGGGTTAGGATTTGCTGTGCCATAACTTTTTTATATTTAACTGATAGCGGAAAGCCTAATCGTTTGCCTCCAAGTGATTTCAAGACAATAAAACTTGTTTTTCTCCGTAGCGAAAACACCACCTTGTCACATTAGGGCTCAAAAAGCACGATATTAAAGGTCAAATCCTTCCCCGAAATTTGTTGATTTGAATCGATTGAGAAAAATAAAACGTGCATAACGCTGAAAAAAATCATCAAATCGGATGTAAAATAAGAAAGTTATGACATTTTTCAAATTTCGCTTATTTTCACAAAACAGTTACATGCACAACTCAGTGCCATGCAAACTAGAGAGTCGATGATGTCCCCACTCACTATTTCTTTTTTTATTTTTTGAATTTTATACATATCAATTTTTACAGATTTGACAATAAACAACAACTTGACTTTATCATAAACTGTTAAGATAACGAATTCCACATGTTCAGGAAGGGATATGATTTTGTTTCATTAACAATGAGGAGAAAATTATATTGTTTCATATTTCATATGATAAAATACAATAGAAAATAGTGGGTGACGTCATCAGTCTGCTAATTTGCATACCGACCAGGATTTTTGAAATTAAGCAAAACTTAAAAATGTCATAACTTTCTTACTTTACAATCGATTTTGAAGAAATTTTCAATGATATGCTTATTGGATATTTCTCCTTTTATTCAAATCAACTCTTTGTTGGAGTGGACTTGTCATTTAAGCTACGGATAAGAAGACAGGACAGGCTATTGCGGGACTATGCTTTAGTGTTCTTGAACGTAATTTCATGCAGCATGCAGAGCAATGCTTCCTATAACTTTTCCAACAGATTTCATAAATATAACAGTTGCTTTGAAATGTAGAAAACGCCCTTTGCCCACATACCCATCTAATTTATTTCACACCTTTCTATCGCTATACGCACATTACATGTATTTATGCGTGTTAATCACACCAACAAAGGGGAGGGCAAGACGGATTGAATCTCGATCGCGTTGTGGTCGATATGCAAAGTGTGACTAAGACACGGAGGTTGGTTTTTGATGTCACTTATTGCAACATCGAGTAATACATTCGGATGTATTTGCCCTTAATGTTGTTGATTGGTTGGTTGAGTTTAGTGTGAAGGTGGCGCTATCCATCGATATCCGATGATTTCCGCCAGGCTAAGCGAGATGGATTCCACCCTCCCCTGTACAGCTCTAGTCATTCGATTTTGCTATTAATTGCACTGTGTGTGAGATATAGATTCACCGAGGAAAGGCGTTGTGGAATATTCAAATCTTATGAGTATTTTGTTTAAACATCGTTTGTTAGATTGAACAGTTAGTACTCGTGCTTGTGTTTCCTTTCATGGATGTGGGTGTTAGTTTATTGGTTTTAATAATGTGTCTTTCAAAAGCATTTATAAGCGCTCCTTAACTCCATATCTTCGGTTTATTAAAAAACCGAGTAAAAATATAGAAACAGAAGTAGAAAGAAAATTGTATCTATATGGAATTCCCAATAGAATCTCCAGATATAAATGTTTTGTTGTCTTTTTTTTTTATTCTCTTTTTTTTTTCCTCCCTATTTACATATATATATATATTATAATGCGACATACTACTACAAAATCGCCTAAAAATAAGCCTGAATATATACACACAACAACAAAATAGTAACCAGCCTCATATATAGGTATTCACATGTATTAGTACATGCACATATATGTATGTTTATATATTCTCTACAGTTGGTTATATTTTCCGCTGCCTTTTATAAAGGCTAAAATGGCCGGAAAATTTTCTTCTTTGGCGAATATTGTCTTTAGGTTCGGGTTCGTAACTTTCAATTTGCGATAAAGTCGATCCCTTTGTCTGGCATATAAAGGACAAAATAACATGAAATGCTCAATGGTTTCATGTGTTTGACAATTATTACAAAGTCCTGTATCGTGTTTTTTCATTATATAATTATAATAATTTAATCTGCATTTACCAAGACGGAATTGATGCAATATTCGTTCATCTTTCCTGCAAAAACCTTTTATAATACATTTATATTTCACCTCTGGTTGTATGTTAAAAAGGTGCCTGCCTTTTTCCGTGTTTTCCCATGAACTCTCCCATTCATTTTTATAAAAATCTGACCTTTCACTCAAGTATTCTTGTTTATTTTTGTTAATGTAAACATCAATGTTATTTTTTGAAGCCGCATGTTTTGCTAAAGCGTCTGCTTCCTCATTGCCTGCTAGGCCACAGTGTGCTGGTACCCATTCGAAATTCACTTCTATTCCAAATCTGTTTATTATCATTAATTTTTCATATATTTCAACTATCATACTACTTTCCTGGAATTTTTTTATGGCTTCTAAAGCAGAACTTGAGTCAGATAAAATTACTACTGCTATTGGAAGATATTCCTCTACCCATTCTAAGGCCATAATAATCGCTGACAGTTCAGCTCTCATAATGTTTACTTTAAATAATCTGAACTTTTTTCTTACTTGTAACTTCGGAATGTAAAAAGCTGAACCTGTTCTTCCGTCTTGTAA
The DNA here is from genome assembly GCF_037042905.1 of Lytechinus pictus. Lineage (NCBI taxonomy): Eukaryota > Metazoa > Echinodermata > Echinoidea > Temnopleuroida > Toxopneustidae > Lytechinus > Lytechinus pictus. The sequence continues at coordinate 59,860 of NW_026974150.1, forward strand.
CATGGAAGCATCCGTATAGATTCTGAGGACGTGGGACCATTTCTTCGTAATTATTTCATTAGCATATGTTTTAGACTCTATCGGTGATGTGAATTTCTTATTAATATGTTCTTTGATAATCGTAGAAACATTTGGTGTTTTGTAGTGCCAAAAAGGTCTTCTTGGAGCACAGTCTACCTGTTTTTCAATATCATCCTTTATTTGATTTCTTATCCTTTTGACAAACGGACCTTCTCCTGTTTTTCCTGTAATTATTTCGTACTGCCAACATGGCAATAATATTCTTTTTGTGGGATGCGTTTCTTTTGCCGCCTTTAGGTAGTAATTATATTTATCTACAAACATACTTCTTCGCGCCTGTAGTGAAATTTCGTTGCATTCCACTTGTAAAGCATTTAAAGATGTTTGGTGTGCTGCTCCCGTGATGATTTTTAAGGCTTGATATTGAATAGAGTCTAATTTCTTTTTCAGATTACCACAAGCTCCGTCATAGGCCTCGCAACCGTAGTCCAATACTGATCTAATTAAACCTTTATGCACCAAAAATAAGATGTCAGATTTTTGGCCCCAATCGGTGCCAGCTATACATTTTAAGAGATTGAGTCTTTTTTTACATTTTACTACTACTTCGTTTATGTGTTTTGACCAAGTCAGTTTCGAGTCAAACCATACTCCTAAAACTTGTGTTCTTTATTTATTGGAATTTTTTCATTATTGATTCTTAGGTCAAATTTGAAGTCTTTTTTCCTACCAAAAGAAACTGCTACAGATTTGGAGGAGGAAATATGCATCCCCCATGTTTTACACCATTCCTGTATTAAAACAATTGCTGTCTCCAGTTTCTTTATAATGAAAGAGGGGTTCCTGTGGGAAAACCATAAACATATGTCGTCTGCAAAAACTGAAATCTATACTACGTCTTGTATTTTATGCAGATCATTAATCATAAAGTTGAATAATAAAGGACTTATTACACTCCCTTGCATTATTCCCATCTCAACGTTTTGCTGTACCGATAGGTGGTCATGGATCTTTACTTGACACATTCTTTTAGATAAAAAAGCATTTATCCAACGCAAAATTCTTCCATCAAAGCCCAATTCATATATTTTGCTTACTATACCCTGTCTCCATACTAAATCATAGGCCGGTTAAGCAGGTTAAGACTTTAATACTGTTATGAAGCATATCAATATTCCCGTTGATATATCCCCTTTCTTGTCGAATACTGATATTTTGCATTAGTAGTTGAGATTAATGATAAAACAAAAAGATATCAACGCACATGATATTTTTTGGACCTAAAACATGGAAATTTTGGCATAAATTCTCTCATTTTTCGAAAAAAAATATTGAACGGACAGTCCCGAAAACGACTGCAATCGATGTATAATATCTTAAGCAAAGCGAAATGCGTATTCATATCAAGACTTACACAATGTCTCTGCAAAAATATTAGAGATGAAACATATCATTTAATTTTGACATCCATCTCAAGTTGGATTTACGCAAATTAGATGCCACTCCTCTATTCGGATAGCTTGGGACTAGTGACCTCACAGAAATGCATTGTGGTGAAAAATTTATAATGCAATTTGTTCCAAGTTTGGGCTAAAATGACTGGACTAAGGTGACTGCAGCGCAGGACCTTAATGATCAATTCAACCTAAAAAAATGTTGATTTGAATCAATTGAGAAAAACCAGACAAGCATAATGCTAAAAATTTCATCAAAATCGGATGTAAAATAAGAAAGTTATGACATTTTAAACTTTTGCTAATTTTTCACAAGATAGTTATATGCACAATTTAGTCACGTGCAAGTAAGAAAATCAATGATGTCCCTCACTCACTGTTTTCTTTTTTCTTCTTTTTTTGAATAATACAATTTTCAATTTTTACAGATTTGACAATAAAGACCAACTTGACTGAACCATAAAATAACACAAAATGGTTAATTCCACATGTTTATGGAGAAATAAAACTTTGTTTCACAGGACAATGGGGAGAAAATTAGAATATTTCATATAATAAAATACAAAAGAAATAGTGAGTGATGTCATCTGTTCCCTCATTTGCAAACAACCGGTATGTGCCTATAACTGTTTTGTGAAATAAGCTAATGAGTAATTATTCACAGAAGAAAACACAAATATGATAAGATAATATTATGTCCATTGACCATGATCATGTGACCTAAGACATGTGCAACACAATAATTCATACTTGATTACCCTTATGTCGATGTTTCATGAGCGAGATCCTTAAAATTAAAGTTAGGATACCAATTTAGCACATACTCCCAACACGGCCAGAGTTCTCTGACCTTTAAATGACCTTTGATCTCGGCCATGTTCCTGAAACGCGCACAGGGTATTTAAGGATACATTTATGCTCTTATGTTTAAGTTTCATGAACTAAATCCATCAACTTTTAAATTTACATATTCATTTCGAAAACGGCACATTTCAATTTGGAAAAAAACAATCGAATTTCCCATTTAAAAAATGGTATTTCGTTCCAACGGGGATTTTTTTTTGTGACCTGAAACTCGCACATGATATTCAGAGATACAAATGTACATGGTTGCTATTATGTTCAAGTTTCATGAACTAGATCCATACACTTTTAAAGTTACAGTATGACAATTCCTCAACCACAACATGGCCAAAGTTTGTTGACCGTAAGTGACCTTTGACCTTAATCATGTGACCTGAAACTCAGGCAGGATCTTTAGTGATACACTATTGCCCTTATGTTTAAGTCTTATGAACTACGTCTATATACTTTTTAAGTTATGATGACATTTCAAAGACTTAATCTTGGTTAAGACTTTGATATTGAGTCCCCCCATATGGTGTATTCATTGACCCCAAATGACCTTTGACCTTGGTCATGTGACCTGAAACTCAGTACGGATCTACAGTAATTCTTGTTTACCCTTTATGTTTTGTCATAATTTTCAAGCATTTTTTTGCTTACTATGGCAATCCATCTTCTGCTATTAATTTTATGCTAAATGATTTATACCTGATTTATTGTCAATGTATGTTTGTTACATTTATGTTATATTATATTGTTATGTAGAAGAAAAATAAATTCAAATCAAATCAAAATTATGTTCAAGTTTCATGAACTAGGTCCACATGCTTTCTAAGTTATGATGACATTTCAAAAACTTAGCCTTGGTTAAGATTTCAATGTTGACGACGCAGCCGCCGTCGCCGTCGGAAAAGCGGCGCATATAGACTCGCTCGGTTACAGGCCGATAGTCCGCGGGTCCGATAGTCCGCGGGTCCGATAGACCGCGGGTCCGATAGACCGCGGGTCCGTTAGTCCGCGGGTCCGATAGTCCGCGGTGTGTGTAAAATATGATCAGGATATAGTGAGTTTATGTCATCGAGAGGTCAAAAGGTCAAATAATACGAGACAATGGGGTTCTATAACAATAACCAAAAGGGCAATCGCCCCCTGACAACTTCTTTAAGGATTTTTTTCAAAACATTCATAATCATACAAATCATATATGTATCACAAAACGAAATTTTTTTTTTATTGCAAATAATTATCAAAGGTAACATTTTTTCTCACCTTTTCTGAAGATTACATAATAACACAAGACTAATCCCCTTTTCGCCTACCCGGGGGCCTAGGCCCCGAAAGCCCCCCCCCCCCACCCCAACCCCCAGAATACGCGCATGGAAGACGTCTCCGATACTTTTTTTTCTTCTCCAAGATAAATTTCAAAGGCCCAAATCCGTCCCCGCAAAATGAGTGAAGCAGGGCCCCTCATTATAGCAAGATGAAATTGACAAACATTCCCGTACACATTCTTACTAGCAGATTCCACGAAATATAGGCTACAGTGCGTCTCAGAAAAACCTGAACCTGTATAAAAGCATTTTTTTTTGTAGGTGAAAGCATGCAAATACTGAAATTGTAAGAGAGGCATTTGAAAGTTCAAACATTTCTTTCATTTGGCATCAAATGCATTTAGAGGACAAATCCATCTCAGCAAATAGTTTATTTGAATAAAAAGAGAAAAATCCAGCAAACATATTACTTAAAATTTCATCGAAATCGGATGAAAAATAAGAAAGTTATGACATTTTAAATTTCGCTTGATTTTACAAAAGAGTAATATGCACGTTCTGGTAGGTATGCAAATGAGGAGACTGATGACATCATCCACTCACTATTTCTGTTGTATTTTATTATATGAAATATTGTAATTTCTCCTTATTGTCAAGTGAAACAACAGTAATTCCTCCCTGAACACGTGGAATTATAGCATTGTTTAATACTACATGGTTCAGTTAAGTTGGTCCATATTGTCAAATTTGTAAAGGATGAAAAATTGTATAGCTCAAACAATAAAAAACAAAATAAATAGTGAGTGAGGGGCATCATCGACTGTCTCATTGCATGTCACTGAGCTGTGCATATCACTGTTTTGGGGGAAAATAAGCGAAGTTTTAAAATGTCACAGCTTTCTTATTTTACATCCGATTTTGATGAAATTTTCAGCGTTATGCTAGTTTGGTTTTCTCTATTTATTCAAATCAACATTTTCTCTTTGGTGGACTTGACCTTTAAGAAAGAACACAAAAAGTTACGAATGTTTGAAAATTTAGTATAAACTAAGTTTACACATAACGCAATTGCCGTCTGAGAAAGTATGGATTCATTATTGTTTTGTGAATGTGTGTGTGTTCTGGTTTTTTTTTCTCATCAAATCTTTCGATCATAATAAGCCGTTTCTCCAGCGCGTTATTAATTGCTTTGATATGCACAAGCTGGTTTTGACAGTTTAATGTCAAACTATTCTTTGCTCTTTTACATAGTACTTGTTGTCAAAAGAAAGAGAAAAGAGTGAATTAATTGAATGATGCCTAATACTTGTATTTACAACTTACCGCCCTCTAATTCCCTATATGTCCCTCTAATTCATCACATAATAATTACTAACATTATGTTTTTATACTTAATTAACCCTATCAAGACCAGGGGCACAATGTGCCTATCAAGACCAAACTAGAATCATCATCATTGAGATACGGTTTCAAGTGAAGTTCAGTAGATTAGATTAAATTAGTAAAAAAAAAAATAATAATCATCAGATTCGCAATGCTTGTGTTTGCTTTCGCATGCATAATCTTCCAACTTGGAATGGGGTGTAATGCTATGCTGTTACATAATAGACTCTCTGTTCAAAAGCAATGGATCGAGACGAAAGAAATTTCACACTAATTGATATTTTATATTACAAAAGCCGCCTAATTAAAAGGACATTTTTTTTGGAGGAGGGGTGCTCGCTGTGAATGGCCATTCGCGTTTTATCTTACCGCTTTTTTTTTTTTTTTTTTTTTTTTTTTGGGGGGGGGGGACACCCTGTATAACGAACTTTTGACCTGTCTGCGCGTAAAGTAAACGTTCTAATCGACTTTTAAAAGCCCTAACATTAAGGTTTTTTCACATTTTATGGAAAGAAGTTTTATTCCTGGGAGGTCACATTTTCCTATGAAATTATGTTGTAAGGTGTTAAAGATGGAGGAGCAAAATTCTATAGTTAGACCGGGTATCAAAAGGGGGCTTGTATTGATAAATGCAGGCCACAGGTACCAGAAAAATAAAGTTTCAAGAACTTCAATCGCTTGGACTTGTTGGAGAAGAGATTGTCCAGGTCGGGTAGCCACCGACATCTTTGATGTACAAGATGGAGCAAGACCCCACATTGTTCAGGTAATAAATATCAAATTCAATACAAGCACTACATGGCACTTTTAATTGGTTCAACAAGACCTTCGGTCTCTTATCAGGAAAACTACCACTTGGACAATTATTTTCAAAGACCAGAGTGAAGGAGAAGGTGGAGAGAAGAAGAAGAAAAGAGGGGACAGAAAAATTTGACTCCAAATTGTCTGGTGTAAGCTGGTTTTGCTTCAACACCTTAGTGCTAATACCATTTTTATTTATTTCTTTTTTATTTGAAATGTGTTCAAATGAGCAAATTTCATAGGAAAAAAAATCTTGCTCCATACACCCCCTCCATATCAACTATAATTGTATTTCTCTGAGACTATACCGGCACTATGACAATGCTGGTTTCTTGACATGTATCTGATAATTGGAACATTTGTCTTTCTATTCGTTTTTAACCACCATTTTTTGCCCCTGTTAAGTGTATGCACTTTGTTTTTGAGCAAAAAGGCATGCTCGCAAGTTTGTAATCATATCCATTTCGGGTCTTTATTTCATAGTTCGTTATTATTTTTCTTTTCAAGAATTGTGTTCAAAGCAAATGAGAACCTTTAACTCATTCAGTTGATATTCTTGAATGAAAAATATCTTGTTCGTTATGTCGTTTCCTCGTTTATTTATTGTGTTTCATTCTCAAGCAATATATGCTTTATAGTTTGCATTCGTTACTTCTTAAATTTAAGTTGATATGATTTGTGTATAACATTATTTTGTTCAAAGATTATCTTGATGAACATGTACTAATAGTTTATCTACGCCTCTGTTTTTAGTTATTTGGTTGGTTGTTTAAAATAAATCTTTGAGTTTAGTTTTGTTAAGAAATCAGAGTGTATATCAATCCAGTTATTGGCGTTAGCTTCTCTAATTGCATTATCCATTTAAAAATAAATAAGTTAATATTGAAAAGAAGGCGGATTGAGGAGCGAAGGGGTGTGTGTAATTGCCTGCGAGACGTGTGTACGTGTGGACCCCCACACTCAGAGTGTGAACCATACACGTATGCTTGTTTCTGATTCTAAGAGATACCGCCTATTGTTAGAGGAAGCCGTGTCAAAATTTATTTTTGAACGGAACCTGCATGAATATTACTCTCTATTGCCCCTTTAGCAAAATAACCGCCTTTTCACATGCTTCTGGACTATATTCGAGACCCTACTTAGAGATTTGACCCGAAAAACTATCCGTGAAAACTATCCCCTAATTAAAGAAAAAGTCGGGAAAAATTCTATACCACATTTTCCCTATTTTTCTCAATCGATTCAAATCAACAAATTTCGGGGAAGGATTTGACCTTTAATATCGTGCTTTTTGAGCCCTAATGTGACAAGGTGGTGTTTTCGCTACAGAGAAAAACAAGTTTTATTGTCTTGAAATCACTTGGAGGCAAACGATTAGGCTTTCCGCTATCAGTTAAATATAAAAAAGTTATGGCACAGCAAATCCTAACCCCTCAGGGGTCTGCCCAAGTCACCAACCCCTTTTTGTATTTTGCCCATTTCTTGGAGAATTGAGGCAAAGGGCGTTTCCCCTTTGCAGTAAACCACTTTATTCCGTATTTTGCCAATTTATAGGGAAATCTGCCAATTTGGTGTCCCCATTGAGGCAAAACGGTGTTTCTGCTCTATAGCAAATCACTTTCATTGTTTCGTAACCACTTGGAAATAAAAAAGTATATTTTCCTCTATCAGCTGGATGTGTGTGGCGGAGATAGTGCCTACACACGTTGGTGAACAACGCCCTGGATGTGTGTGGCGGAGATAGTGCCTACACACGTTGGTGAATAGCGCCCTGGGTGTGTGTGGCGGAGATAGTGCCTACACACGTTGGTGAATAGCGCCCTGGGTGTGTGTGGCGGAGATAGTGCCTACACACGTTGGTGAATAGCGCCCTGGGTGTGTGTGGCGGAGATAGTGCCTACACACGTTGGTGAATAGCGCCCTGGATGTGTGTGGCGGAGATAGTGCCTACACACGTTGGTGAATAGCGCCCTGGGTGTGTGTGGCGGAGATAGGGCCTACACACGTTGGTGAATAGCGCCCTGGGTGTGTGTGGTTGTAAATGCTACTGCATACATTTTAGGCTGAAAATATAAAGTGCCTGATTGGAGTTTTGTTGTATACATAACATATAGTGCTGAAATGGACAACCAACAAGTGGCTATGGAGGAGGAAATTGAAATTCTTGCAGCAGAAGTGCAGCGGGGAGATGAGGATCTCCGAAAGTCAAAGACTGAGAATGAACATCTCCTCGAGCAGAATAGGCTGCTGATGAAGGAACTGGATAGATTGCGTAGAAGTCAATCTCCAGTAAGTTTCCCCAACCGTTTTCAGGGTGAAAGACCATCTATGGTAGTCCGTCAAGGATGTGAGTCGATGGAGACTCATCCAGGGACCACAAGAATGTCAGTTTCACCTGCCAATTACGGTGCCAGCCGTATTGATAAAAGCGCAACTATGAGGATTGGGCATGAGCAGACATTAGAAGATAGAATGGACAATTTCCATCCTACAATGCTACCTCCCAGCAGCACACCAGCGGCTGGTCCAGTAAGAGATATTGGAACGCCTGTGGCAAGCTTTCTGCACAGGCGTGAATTGGACAATCCAGATGCAGTCATACCAATGAGGGGACCAGTGGATCATGGCATGCGTAGGCTTGATCTGCCTACAGAACAGGTGGCAGTCCAGCGCCAGCCTATGGTGACTTTAAGTAAGCCTAATATAACTCCCGACAGATTCGATGGGAAGACTCCCTGGAGGGATTATGTTAGCCATTTTGATGCCTGTAGGATGGCAAATAACTGGAGTGATAGCCAGGCAAAGGTTTTCCTCGCAGCGAGTCTAAGGGGGTCAGCACTCAAGATTTTGGGCAACAAGACTGTAGATACGGCCCAGATTACGTATCGAGAACTTGTGAGTCTCTTGGGTAAGAGATTTGGCCCTGGTCAGCTAGCGGAGAACTACCTCCTTGAGCTGCGGCATAGACGTCAAGGGCCAAGGGAAACAATTCAGGAGCTTGGGCAGGCCATCAGGGAGTTGGCAACCTTGGCATACCCTGAGCTCAGTGAGGATGCCCAGGATCGATTGGCTAGGACACATTTCTCTGAGGCAATAGAAGACCAGTCCATCAGAGAAGGGGTGTTCAGATCTAAGCCAGAAACGATGGATGAGGCCATTCAAGCGGCCCTTGCCACGGACAATTTCTTCAGGCTGGAAGAACAGCGGTCTGGTAGAAGGCATCGGCAATCCAGATCAGTAGATGTTTATCCAATGGCCACAATCAGTGAGATCTGGAAAGAACTCAAAAGGATCGAAGGAAAAATTCCGAAGCAGGAATCATCCAGTAGGGCTGGACAAATGAGGCCCAGTTCATACCGGCGGAGGAAAGCAGCCGAGTCGGATGAATGTTACAGGTGTCATGAACAGGGACACTTTCAACGGGACTGCCCTCAGGGAAGGGAAGGTCAGGGTTCTTCGGGAAACGATATTCAGCCAACTCAGATGCCCGGGAGAAGGCTGGAGGAGAACAAGGGCCCAGGAGAGACACAGGATCTCTAGATAGAATGCCTTCTGTAGAACAAGTGACTGTAAACTATAGACCAGATAAGGCAACAAGTGGACTATTTGTTGAAGTGGAGGTTCGGGGAGTGAAGGCCAGACTTTTGGCAGATTCAGGAGCGACCGATACAATTTTGTCGTCATCCCTGTATCACATAATTTCTTCAACAAATAGACCAAGCCTCAGGAAAGTGGGTGTTAGGAATGCCGACGGTAGCACAATGGATACCCTAGGTAGTGCTTGGCTGAAGCTTGGGGTTGGAAAATGCATTTTTCCTCTTCAAGTTGTTTTTGGCAATACTGACCAGATAGATGGACTTTTGGGATTAGATTTTCTAATTCCTAATGAGGCAACTCTGGATTTCAAGACCAAGGAACTTCGGATCAGGGGAGCAAGAATCAAATGCACTGATGGACGAGGAGGTGCATTTTGCTCAAGGGTCGTTGTTGGGTCTAACGTCAGTGTACCACCTGGTCAGGAAGTGGTGCTTCCAGGTCATGCAACAGGGGTCCCGATAGGGATGGGTCTTGCTCTTATAGAACCCGCGGAAGATGGTGAACTTCTCCACAAGGGGATTGCCGTCGCACGGGTAGTTGTAGGAACCGGGAAGGCAACCCTACCTGTTCGAGTGTTCAATCCTGGCACCAAGGCATGCATGATTCGCAAGGGTACCTTGGCGGGACACCTGTCTCTCATCAGTGAGGAAGATATAGAAGAGTGTGAATCCAACGCGCAGCCCATTGCTGGTACCTATGAAGTTCCTGAACATCTGAAAGATCTCTTTGAAAGGAGCAAAGAAGGAACTGACAAGGTGTACCATGGGAGAATTGCCAAGCTGTTGTGTGAGAACCAAGACATTTTTGCAAAGTCCGACGCACATGTCTTGTGAAACATCAGATCAACACCGGAAATAGCCCTCCAATCCGTGAGAGGCCTCGAAGATTCCCTCCTAAGGAACAGGAAGAAATTGATCGGCAGATCAAGGACATGCTGGCGAATGGCAGGATAGAGCCATCATCCAGTCCATGGGCTTCCAATGTTGTTCTTGTGAAGAAGAAGGACGGTTCACAGAGGTTCTGTGTAGACTATCGCAAGTTAAACAACTTGACGATCAAGGATGGATACCTGATTCCCCGCATTGATGATTCGCTGGATGCACTTGGAGGTGCAAAATGGTTTTCGACTCTTGACCTGGCCTCTGGGTATTGGCAGGTGGAGTTGGATGAAGAAGCGAAGAAGAAATCAGCTTTTGTTGTGAGGGGAGGACTCTACAGTTGGAAGGTGATGCCTTTCGGCTTGTGTAATGCCCCCTCGACATTTGAAAGATTGATGGAACGGGTCCTTGGAGGTCTACATTGGGAAGTGCTCTTGGTGTATCTAGATGATGTGATTGTATTTGCAAAGACAATCGAGGAAGAATTGACTCGACTTGACATGGTCTTCCAGAGATTACGGCAGGCAGGTCTGAAACTGAAACCGAAGAAATGCCATTTGTGTCGGGAGAGTGTCTTGTACTTGGGGCATGTAGTGTCTGGTGAAGGCATTTCAACAGATCCAGAGAAGATTAGAGTGGTGAGGGAGTGGCCAGTCCCTTGAAGTGTCAAGGACGTACAGAGTTTCCTTGGACTTGCCTCTTACTATCGCAGATTTATAGCTGGATTCGCTGATATTGCCCGTCCATTACATAATCTAACCAAGAAAGGTCAGACGTTCTCCTGGACGGCAGAGTGCGAAGCTGCCTTCCAAGAACTCAAGAAGCGATTGCAGGAGTCACCCATTTTGGCGTACCCTGACCCAAAAGAGGAGTACATATTGGATACAGATGCTAGCAATGAGGGGATTGGAGCTGTCCTGTCTCAAGTGGTGGACGGGAAGGAACGTGTCATATCCTATGCTAGCAGGGCGCTGCATAAGGCAGAAAAGAACTACTGCGTGACTCGGAAAGAGTTACTGGCCGTGGTAGTATTTCTGAAGCAGTTCCGACAGTACTTATACGGGCAGAGGTTTACGGTCAGAACGGATCATGGGGCACTTCGTTGGCTCTTGAACTTCCGAGATCCGCAAGGTCAGATGGCTCGTTGGCTGCAAGTGATAGCAGAGTACGACCTCAAAATCGTACATCGTGCAGGGAAATCACATGCCAATGCTGATAGCCTTTCAAGACGACCTTGTCCTCAGTGCAAGCGGGACTTTGAGGACCGAGAAGATTCAGAGGCAGAGATAACTGAAGATAACTTTGCAGAGGCCAAGGCAGTAACAGTGACACCGGGCATTAGCAATGAACAGATGGGGGAATACCAACAGCAAGATCCTTCGCTGAGGTGGATCATGGAAGCAAAGCAGGAGTCATTAGACCGTCCTGATTGGTCAACGGTGGCTTCCAAGTCTAGTGTGGAGAAGTCCTATTGGAGGATGTGGGCACAGCTAGACATGAAGCAGGAAATACTCCACAGGAAGTGGGAGTGTGACCAAGGTCGGAATGTGACCTGGCATGTGGTGCTTCCAACTGTACTTCGGACAGATATTGTGAAGGAATTGCATGGTGGCAAATCAAGTGGGCACCTTGGCCAGAACAAGACAAGAGAAAAGGTCAGGATGAGGTTCTATTGGGTGGGAATGGATGCCGACATCCGGTCGATGGTACGGCAATGCAATGTCTGTGCCTCCAAGAAGTCTCCAGTGAAGAGACGGAGAGCCCCCTTGCAACAGGATTCTGTTTGGATGCCAATGGAAAGGGTTGCGCTCGATATTGTTGGTCCCCTCCCAGAGACGGAAAGAGGAAACAAGTACATCCTGGTGGTGGGTGACTACTTTACCAAGTGGATGGAAGCCTACCCAATACCGGATCAGACAGCTGAGACAGTTGCCAACAAATTTGTCAATGAGTTCGTCTGCCGGTTTGGTGTCCCTACAGTCCTACATTCAGACCAGGGCCGGAATTTCGAGTCATGTGTCTTCCGGGAAATGTGCCATATCCTTGGCATTCGCAAAACCCGCACTACCCCCTACAATCCGAAATCCGATGGCCTCATTGAGAAGTTCAATGGCACTTTGTTGAACATGATTTCAATGATGATCGAACCACATAAGCGGCAACGAGATTGGGATGAGAAGCTGGCAGTGGCAATATTTGCCTACCGCAGTGCCCCCCAGGACTCCACAAAAGAGACGCCAAACATGCTCATGTTAGGGCGGGAGATCCATCTTCCTATTGATCTCACGACGGAGGTATTGAGGAGTGGGGAGGAAGAGGAGACTGATGTGGAGACGGATTACGCATTTGTTTTGAGGAAACGAATGCAAGAAGCGCACCAAAGAGCCCGAGACAACTTTGCAGAGAGTGCCCGCCGGCAAAAGAAGACCTATGATGCGAAAGCGGAGGGAAGCCCTTTGGTGGTTGGGAAGTTTGCCTGGCTCCATAACAAAGCGAAGACTAAAGGCTTGTGCCCAAAGCTACAGAGAAAGTGGGAAGGTCCATATTTAATCATTCAACAATTGTCGGATGGTACTTGCCGGATTCAGGAGAAGAAGAAAGGCAAGAGGAAGGTAGTACATGTGGACAGGTTGAAGCCCTACGAGGGAGTGCCGCTTCAGTCCTGGTTAGAGGCTCGTGAAAATGAGCAGGGAGTTCTCGATCAGAGTGAGGGACTCCAGGTAGGAGAGGAGGGAATAGACCCAATTTTGAGGGAAGGTTCAGGAGTTGAGGAGCCTCCCGTACCAGCTCCGCGAAAGGCTCCTGTTCCGGCAATAAGAAGGAATCCCCCAAGAGCTAGAAATCCGCCAGCTAGATATGTGATTTAATGTGTAGCATGTAACCTGTGACAGATGTGATATATTCTGACATTTTGAGACAGAATTCAATCAATTTTGTTTTGTTTGTGTTCTTTTGATTACAGTGGTTCAAGATGAGGCACCGGGTGGCGTCTGACTTTGAATGCTTCGACTGTGGAGCGAGGTTCTCACATAAAAGGAGTCTGCACCGACACATCGACGAGAGTCATCGACGTCAAAGGCTGTATACTTGTGACATTTGTGAGAAGGGGTATTCCCGCAGAGATAACCTTAGGGCCCACATGGTGAGTCATGAGAGACGTTCAAAAGTGAGGTCGGAAGTCCACTTGAGCGACAAAGGAGGGAGAGAACGTGAACGTGAACGTGAAAAAGGTCGGGAAACTCGAGAACATGAGGAGAAGACAACAACTCGGATCTGCAGTGAGGTACAAGAGCCAACCATTGCTGAAGCAGAGATTCAAGTCGACGTCTCTCCTGGCACTATGGAAGCGGTAAATTCTTGGAAAATGGGCCCAGGACTCAGTGGGAAACCACTTAGCCTCCTGCGTCAACAGGTGCAAGATGAGCAGTCTGAGGAGTCTGAGTCCGATCTTGAAGATTAACAGGAGGGGGGCATGGACTTGCCTGAGAAAGTGAAGTTGGGAAAGCCTATCGGTGACTTGAAACCGACCAGGATTTTAGCAAGGAACTTAGTCCGAGTAGCCGAACATAGTTCGGCATACGTGTTTTCCGGAGGATCGAAATCTATTTACGAGGAAAAGGCACGGACCTACCACATGGTGGTGGTAAAAGCTGTCGAGTCGGTCCCTGAAGCTTCATACACCACGATTAATCATGTACGTGAGGGGCATGTGGGTCCGGCTATGTCCGTAGAGGATTTGGAGCGTGGACTTATCGGAAACCTAAAAACTATCACCGAAAAAACCACGCACCGAGTGTTCCGAAATGGAGAATTAGTATCGGAGGACGAAGTCATAAAGGAGTTTACGGTGGATATGATGGTGGGAACAACCAAGGCCGAAACAGATTGATCAGCTAAAGATCTCATCATCCAGAACACTTTTAAGAACTTTTGTTATATATAAAAAACAGTATCTCTTCCGTGAGAAACATTCCGTCTTGTTGTTTTGTATTCCGATTTATTGCCTTGATGTATGTTATACCCTATTTACTATTATGTCTTCCTTGCCTTTCTTCTTATATTTTCTATATCCTCCTCATCTTGACATTTTTTCCTCTCTACAACTCTCTTCGCTTTTTCTATATATTTCTGTACATATATCATTTTGTTCTTGTTTTGTGAGGACAGTGCTTGATTAAAGTTATATTTTGATGTCATCGATCATGCAGTTGAAAAAAAAAGATCAGTATCTAACTTTTTATACAAAACATTGAATACCTCATGTTTGGACATGAAACTCAAAATGTTATTTGGTTTTCTTTAGGAAGTCTTAGAGATGTCTTCAAACTCATAAGTGTGTTAAAAAGAGTGCTTTCTTTTTATGCTATACCTGTATATACCTGTATATTCTTAACGATATTTTTTTTAAATATTTTTTTTGTGCTTATTGTTTCTGCCAAAGATGTTTCACTCTTGAAGGGTGAGTTGAGTTTTGAAAGGATTTATTTTTAGTCTTTTTTGTTTTACACGTGGTCCGAGGACAGCCCAGACTTGGGGAGGGGCTGTGTAGCATAATGAGTTGTACCTTAAAGTTATATGTCATAATTTGATCGTAGAGGGCGATATTTTTATGTTGTGATACTTGGTATGGAGAAGTACGTCAGTTCGCTCGGAGCTGTGATGACGTGCAGTTGTGAATAGTAGCTCCCGATATTAAACTAAGACTTACACCGTACATTAGATCTTTCCACTGTGCTTTCTTTATAAGGTGAGTGTTAGTGCTTGATGCTACATGTATTTCAGAGAGGTCTGAGAGGAAGAGAGTGTACCACGTTGCACAATAGACTTTTGTGAGAGAATCTGCCCCCCAAAACAATTGAATGAGTGAAGAACAGCGTGGACTGGGTTCTGGAGACTGCGAGACGGCAGAACGCTACCCCCGACAGGACCCGGTTACGCCACAATATTATACCCCTTTCCATAAATTTCATTTTTATTTTATCCGTCCGAGTTTTTTTCTGGGTGTGGATCTAAGGCATTCCTTTTGTAGGTAGGGCCCCCAACAGGGACCCGACAATACAAAGCCAAAGTCCCTACAGATGTAGAGTCCCTACTGTGGCGGAGTAAACGTAAAAAGAAAGTGTAAATGCAGACAGGTTTTCCGCACTGACGGTCCTGTTTTTAAATTCACTTTAATTTTTTTAACGTTTCTTCATTTTTTGTCAATTCATCTTCCCCAGCCAACCCCCATGCGATTATACCCTTATTTTCTTTTTTATTTCACTTTCCCTTCAACTATTACCAATCAATTTTACAATATTTTTATTCTTTCCCATTTTCTCCCATATATTTTGTATTCTACATTGAGTTGTTTATTTCGGAATACTTATTTTTATTTTTAATATGTTCTTTCTCCCCCTTTTCTTTTTTCTATTTAATTATCTCATTTCCTTCAATTTTCTTTTTTTCTTCCTCTTCTCCTTTTCTTCACATTTTTTTGTGGTATTTCCCCGGAGGAATTGGATGAGGGGAGGATGCCTCCCGCCCCTCGTCCGCCTCTGATACGCCACTGGCAGTGGGGGGGGGGGGGGGATGGGGATAATGCAAGAACACTGAGGCAGTGGCGTACCTGGCATATTTCGTCAGGGGGGGGCAAGCGACGAGAATGAGCAAGTTGGGGGGGGGGGAGTACTAGGCATGGACGTATATAGGTACAATTTTTTCAAGGGGAGGGGGGGGGGCTGATAATAATTGACCAAATATCAACTTGAGAGTTTTTGTCTCATCTGCATAGCAGAGTGAGACTATAGGCGCCGCTTTTCCGACGGCGGCGGCGGCTTCAACACCAAATCTTAACCTGAGGTTAAGTTTTTGAAATGACAGCATAACTTAGAAAGTAAATGGACCTAGTTCATGAAACTTGGCCATAAGGTTAATCAAGTATTACTGAACATCCTGCCTGAGTTTCATGTCACATGACTAAGGACAAAGGTCATTTAGCGTCAATGAACTTAGACCATGTTGGGGGAATCAACATCAAAATCTTAACCTAAGGTTACGGTTTTGAAATGTCATCATAACTTAGAAAATATATGGACCTAGCTCATGAAACTTATACATAAGGTTAATCAAGTATCACTGAACATCCTGCATGAGTTTCACGTCATGACCAATGTCAAAGGTCATTTAGGGTCAATGAACTTTGGCCGAATTGGGGGTATCTGTTGAATTACCATCATAACTTTGAAAGTTTATGGATCTGATTCATGAAACTTGGACATAATAGTAATCAAGTATTACTGAACATCCTGTGCAAGTTTCAGGTCACATGATTAAGGTCAAACGTCATTTAGGGTCAATGAACTTTGGCCAAATTGGGGTATTTGTTGAATTACAGCCATAACTTTGAAAGTGTGTTGGTCTAGTTCATAAAACTTGGACATAAGAGTAATCAAGTATCACTGAACATCCTGTGCACATTTTAGGTCACATGACCAAGGTCAAAGGTCAATGAACTTTGGCCATAATGGGGGTATCTGTTGAATAACCATCATAACTTTAAAAGTTGATGGATCTGATTCTTGAAACTTGGACATAAGACTAATCAAGTATCACTGAACATCCTGTGCGAGTTTTATGTCACATGATCAAGGTCAAATGTCATGTAAGGTCAAAAAACTTTGGCCACGTTGGGGGTATTTGCTGAATTGCCATCGTATCTCTATAAGTGTATTGGTCTAGTTCATAAAACGTGGAAATAAGAGTAACCAAGTATCACTGAACATCTTGTGCGAGTTATAGTAGTTTTCAAAATCAGCACTGCTGCTATATTGAATCGCGTGATGCAGGTGAGACGGCCAGAGGCATTCCACTTGATTAATTTTCAAGTGAGCAAATCGAGCGAACATTTTTTTCAATTATTATTTAGCCTTTTTGCATGATGTGAAACGTGCAGAAATACATTCAGTCATAAAATTACCAATACACGAGGATATTTGGACACCTCGCAGTCCTCGTTGCATTTTGCAGCCCCCCATACACGTTTGGATGTCTAGCTCTGGAAGTGGCAATGAATGTGGGTGCCCAATAAAACAGTTGGGATCTTGCTACTACTGATATTTGCTATCGGGCGATTGCACTTTATTGTCAAAATTAATTCCCTTTTTTGTATATCATTCCAGAAATGAAATGTATGGGATCGTTATTGATATATTTCTAATTAAGTGGCAGTTGCAATATTTATATTAACATGATTGTTTTATCCCCTTTGAAGGTGTTTACATTTTTATGTTCACAATTCTGCTCATTTGGGAGTGTTATAAAAGAGGTATTTGACATTGAAATCAGTTAAAAAATAATACCATAAAAATAACAATTGCGAGCGCGAAGCGCGAGCTGATTTTTTTTCCTAATAATTTAGACCTAAAACGATACATTTTGTGCACTTAATCATGAATGCAATGGGTATCTTTTTAAATAAATTATGCGAGCGCGAAGCGCCAGCTAAAATTTTTTATATTCCCAACTGGACACTAGACATTCTAAGCAGTTTTACAGGATGGGTATCTAAACAGTCGTGTTGGCGCGAAGCGCGAGCTAAAACTTTTGATATTCAGACTTAAAGGAGAATGAAACTCTTGGAGCAAGTTAGCTTTTGTGAAAGCAGAAAAATCAAAGAATAAGATCAACAAAAGTTTGAGTAAAATAGGACTAGCAATAGAAGAGTTATGAGCATTTGAATGTCGAGATCACTAATGCTATGGAGATCCTCCCATTGGCAATGCGACCAAGATCTATGATGTCACAGATGAACAACTCTCCCCTTTTGGACACTGAAAATATACCCCAAAATATATCTTTTTGCTCATTCTAATCATATGACAAACGATTCATCAATGATATAATGTTGTGAAACCTCTGTACTTGTCCTCTCATATAAAGAGAACACCTCACCTTGTGATAGACTCTATAAAAGTGAGAATATAAGTGAAATAAGTACTAAAGTAATGAGGGAGTTGTACGTGTGTGACATCACAGATCTTGGTCGCATTGCCAATGGGAAGATCTACATGGCATTAGTGATCTCAATATTCAAATGCTCATAACTTTCTTATTATTCATTCAATCTTCCTCAAACTTTCAACAATATGTTTCTTTGATTTTTCTCTTTAATATGGATTCAGCTGGTTTCAAGGGTTTCATTCTCCTTTAAGTATTTGATGTTCTAAGCACTTTTAGTAACCATGAAGAAATTGGTTTCCAACTGAATAATTAATCGAGCGAGCTGAAAATTTGAGTTACTCCCTCCCGAAAAGTGGACATTCTAAGCACCTACTTTTTTAAAACTATGAACAAGATGGTAGTTAAAAACAAGCTCGAGCAGAATTTTTTTTTTTTTTATATATTTCGACCTGAAAACTTTACATTCTGAGCACTTTATTTAATTATGAACAGGATGGAATTTTATGCGTGTGCGAAGCTCAAGCTGAAAATTTTGATATTCCGACCTAAGAACTTGATATTCTAAGCAATCGTGTAACCGTGAACATATTGGTTTTTAATGATATATTTTTTACTTTTTTACATTCCGATCTGAAAACCGGATATTCTATACACTTTATTTAACTATGAACTGGATGGATATACCTAAACAGATATGTGAGCACGAAGTGCGAGCTGAAACTTTTGATATTCCGGCCTAAGAACTGGATATTATTTGCACTTTTTGTAACCGTAAACAAATTGGTTTCTAACTGATCAATTGACGCGAGCGCGAAGTGCTAGCTGAAAATTTTTGATATTTTAACCTGAAAACTAGACATTTATCTTACGTAGCCAACTAACAAATTGATGCGAGCGCTTAGCGCGAGCAAATTTTTTATTGTTATAATTACATTAGCTAAAAGTTGTTCTTTCCCGTTTTTTCCTGTTCCTGGTCAGTCCGTCCTCTCTATCGGTGCAGAGAGCTCTAAAAGTCGCATTGCGTAAAAATCACAATTTACCGATAAAAGTGTACAGTTTAATTGACATTTACCGACAAAGATGGTGGAACTAAAAAACCGAATCAGTTGGAACAGACCCGTGTTTTTTTTTTCCCCGACAGTCTGCAATCCAGTTTTTGTTTTCCCCTTTTTCTTAAACCTTTCTTCTTTTTCCCCTTCCCCTTTTTTTCTCTCTTTACCCTTTTCCTCTTTTCTCTCCCTTTTTATTTTTGCTTGTGACTCGTCAGGGGGGGGGGGGAGTCTGCCGCCAGCCCCCCCTTAGGTACGCTACTGAACTGAGTAGTGGTCTTTTCATAAAAGTGTCTTCTTGCTAAAGCATCTGTTGCAATATCGCGGATGCAACCAGTGGCGTATCTAGGATTTTCCAAAGGGGAGGGGGGGGGGGGCAAATTCGTCCGCCAAAAAACTTGACAAGCCAAAAAAAAGGTATCCAACCACAAATATAGAATTTCGTACCAGAAAAAAAAATTTACAAGCAAAAAAAAACACACCAAAAAACAAATTTGACCATGTTTGGGTATCAACTTGAAATTTTAACCAATCTTAAGTGTTTGACAGGTCACCATAACCTAAACAGGGATAAGGGTAATAAAGACAGTATCAATGATCATGTTGCATCTGTTTGAGGTCACATGATCAAGGCCAAAGGTCATTTAGGGTAACGCAATTTCACCATGTTGTTCACTAATTACAAAAAATAAAACTTATGCAAGGTTAAGATTTAGCTTTCATATAATGGTAATCAAGTAGCCCATCAGTAAATCAATGAATGACTTCTGGTTACTAGGCGAAGGTCAAAGGTTAATCGGGGGTCAACGCAATCAAAATAATGAAAAAGGGTGCGATTTATTTTTTCTTTAGACCAATTTTTGAAATTATCAGTCAGGATAAGCATGCATGTAACAGATATAAGATATCAGAAATGAGATGAGAATAATTCCATGGTACTGGTGCAAGGTCAAAGGTCATGTCAGATGAATTAACTTGGATAAGTATTAATATTTTGTTAATAGCCCGAAAAATACTTAATAACAATAAATGAAATCTGTTTGCATCAACCGATATATGAGATATCACAAATGATATGAATTGAAAAGAATGTTTTACGTCAAGCTCAAAGGTAATTTGAAGTCAATAAACTTTATAATAAATTTAATGGGGTTTTCTCTTTTCTTAAAAGAAAATAGAAGTTCATCTTACAAGCAGGGTAATTCTTTTCAAAGTAATTGCTGCTGCTACATGTTTATTGCATTGTGTAGTGCAGGCAGTCTGTCAGGTTTTAATTTATTGACACCAAATGACCATTGATCTTCTCTAGGTAACCTAAGTCAGTGTTGTAGTCAAGGCACAAACCTCCAAGGCCAAGGCTTTAATACCCAAGGCCAAGGCTTCAATATCCAAGGCCGATGCCAAGGCATGCAAACCCAAGGCCAAGGCCAAGGCCAAGGCCAAGGCCAAGGCCTGAAAACCTCAAGGCCAAGGCCAAGGCATTTCAAACTTTCAATACATGTACAGTATATGGAACAATGATACAACAATGCTTAGGCGGCAGACATGACACACAGGGCAAAACGTATTAAAAGGTGTGAGCGAGCGAAAATTTTGACCCTTGTACATGTAAAACAAAAATAATTTCATGATAGATTTAGACATTATTAAATAATAATATAGTTATCTTTGTACATTTAATACATTATTTTTCTAGGCGATTTACATTGCAATAATTATCATAACCACGGTCATCTGATCTTGGTATGCCCATTATCAACATATGTCTTTCTCCACTCCCTGGGACAGGGGAGGCAGAACGTTTTTTTTTTGGGGGGGGGGGGTGTGTCAAAGCCTAAAATACACTTATAAGTCAAAATGAAAGCTTTTTTAAAGTGATTTCTAATTGATAAGACAGATATTTTGATTTAGGCTTTATTTTTCTGCCAGAAAGCGTAGCGAGCGAGCGAGCGGTTAAAAAAAAAAAATCAATTTTGATGTTGTAAAACTTGATTTTCGGTCAATTATGGCACTAACCACTGTTAAAAGGGCATCCTTGCGAGATGTTGCCAGCATGAACCACGAGCTCAAACTTCTGGACATTTCGTGTAATGAGAAATGAAAATTAAATATTCCGAGCTGTTTTTTTTGTAATCATGAAAAAGATGTGCATCTTACTAAAAAAATAACGCGAACACGAAGCGCGAGCTGAAATTTTACTGACCAGAAAAGAAAGCTGTTCTGGACTGCATTTAGTGACTCATTAATAGGATACATTAAACTCACCAATCAAAATATTAATAATGCGAGCGCAAAGGGCGAGCTCAAAAATTTGTGATATTCTAACCTGAAAACTGGACATTCTACGCATTTCTTTTTGTAAATGGGAACAGAATGAGTACCTTACTTAACAATAATTTATGCGAGCGCGATCCAAAATTTGGTGATTTTTTAATCTAAAATGTATTATGTTTTACTATAAAAAAGGTATTTCTTTTTTAAAAAGGGCATAATTGATTTGGAAAAAAGGGCATATTCGATTTCGGAAAACGGGCATTTTTTCCTACAGGGAATTTTCAGGAGGGGGGGGGGGGGGCAAGAGAGCAAAAAGCGCAAATTGAAATTTTCAAAAGCTGACCTGAAAATGAGTCATTTTTAGGACTCTTGTCAGTATTCATGTTATTTTTCTGCTTACAACCAATATCAAATTTCAATTCTCTTTTCTTGTAACTTCTATTAATTTACCTCAAAAACCGGAATAAAGAATACTAAAAAAACAAAGTTATATTCAAAAGGATATAAAATAAACGGGGCACACCCCACACCATTAGTTGGGGGAGGTTAAATCTTAATTATTTCGTAAAACAATAAAATAGAGTTTTCTATGAAACCACACTGACACAAAAAACAAATATTTTGTTTGTTTCCTTAAAACTGTAGTGAAATGAAATATCACTGTCGAACCAAATGATTAAAAATAAGTAACCCCTTTTTTTACTCTGTTTTGTCAATCTGAGACACTATACCCCCCAAAATTTTTTTACAAAAATTAGATGTACTGCCAATCAACATATTAACTGATTTAGCAGTATATTCTGCCAAACCAGCCCCCCCTTTCTCCTCTCTATCTCTCTTTCCATTCCTCTGTCTTGCCTGTTGTGTTCAAGTTTACCAAATCTTTTCAGAATGTCATTAAGACTTAAAACATTCTTGTTGGTCAAAGATAATACAAGGAAAATCCTAATGGAATAGAAATCAACCTTGGTATCATTCTTTAGAGTTACATGTAGCTATTCTCAAAGTATGAAAATTGTTGTCAAAATTGCAGTCAGATCTGTCAGAATTATTCCTGTCATAAAATCACTATAATCTTCATAATTTTTATCATTATTGATTTTGCAATTATCATAATTTTTAAACAACATATTACCAATAAATAATGTTATTTTTCATCACTTCTGTTTTCTTTGTTACTTAATTATGTGATGATAATTATTGATGATTAAAATTGATGGCACTGCCAAGTACACTTACTACTGCTGCTGCTACTGCTGACTGGTAGTATTGACCATTAGTGTCATTAGATATACAGAACAATTTAAACATTTGTAACTACTTATATATAAAAACAAATGAAAGTACAAAATATAAAATGCCTTGAAAAAGCCTTGAAAATGCCTTGAAATTTCAAGGCTCAAAAGCCTCAAGGCCAAGGCCCTCTCAAGGCCAAGGCTTGAATTTTCAAGGCCAAGGCTTTGAAAAAGTAGGCCTTAAGGCGCCTTAAGGCCAAGGCCGAGCATCAAGGCACTACAACACTGACCTAAGTGACCAGACAAGCCAGTCGATTTGGTGACATGCCTACTTGATAACTATTATATGAAATATTCATGAAATATGTCCTTGTACTTTCAGAGTTGTGATGACATTCTTAAAACTAATCCTTGGTTAAGATTGAAATATTGATACAACATAATGATGTGGGTAATGAAGTATCACTGATCTACTTCCATGAGTTTACGGCTGTCACATGATCGAGACCAAAGATCTTTTGGGGTTAATGAACTTTGATCATGTTCGTGGTATCGACATTAAAATCTTAATCAATGTGATGTTTTAGTGTCAACATAACTTCGAAAGTGGAAGGACATAATTATTTCATGAAAAAAAGCTATCAAATAAATTGATAAATGAAATTTCATGTCAGTAGGAGGTCAAAGGTTATTTTGGGGAATATTGTTTTGAACATAAACAAAGTGGAACGCTTCTGGCAGCATTGCCTGGCAGCATAACCTGCACTAAATAATTCAATATAATGTAGCACCAGTGCTGACTTAAAAAAAAAATCATGTAAGATGAAAGGCTTTTCAAAAGAGAAAATGAACTTCATCTTCAAAGTTCAAAGTTCATTGACCTCAAGTGACCTTTTACCTTGACTGGAAAATTTCCTTTCATTTGATAACATTTGTTATCAAAAGATCTTATACAAGTTTCATTTACTGTGATGAAGAATTTAAAGCTGATGAGCAAAATATACATTCTTATATCCAAATTCATACATGTAGATCTGAAATGAACCTTGACCTTGACCCAGTAACCTGAAATCATAGTAATTGTTCTTCAGATACATGCTAAAATTATATACAACTCATCTTTAACTCAATACTAATTGATAATTTCAAACTTGTTGAAAATCTACAATCTAACCTAATCTCTTTTCAATTTCCTCAATTTTGGTCCCCTATTGACAACTGACCTTCACATGGAGATCTAAAAGTCATCTAACAATTTGCTGATACTTGATGATCATTATATGGAAGTTTTATAGAGTAGGGACTTGTCGAAATTAGGACCAGCTTGAAATTTCGAATTCTTAGCAATACTTAAGTTTTGGGTAGTGAAATTACAAGATGGTCAAAGTGCATTAACCCTAAATGACCCTTGACCTTGATTATGTGACTTGACACTCATGCAATATGATCCATGATACTTTATTACCTATATCCTATCTAGGTTATTATGACCTTTCAAAAATTTAACCTTGGTTAAGATTTACCCAAACATGGTCAAAGTTCAGTGACCCTAAGTGACCTATGACCTTGATCACGTAACCTGAAACACATGATACATAGGCGGATCCAGCTTTTGGCGAAAGGGGGGGGGGGGGGGGGAGGGCGCACTGCCGAGCGGCGCACATATTTTTGCACTTCACCGCCGCCATAAAAGAAAATGTTGAAATAGGGGTAAAGTCTGACCCTGTCAAATGCTCTTTTCAAAATGTAGGATTTCCAGTCATGCCATTTGCATGACCACACGCAGATAATATTTCCGGGGGGCAAGACTCGAACATATTTTTGAAAAAAAAATAAAAACGATAGAGTAAACGGACCAAGCTGCTCAATGGGGTGATTACTTTTTTTTACAAGTGTAATAAAAGATGTTTCGTTGAACAAGTACAGTATTTTTTTCATATGTATTTCTTTTGGTTTAGTTCAGAAGGCATAATTTGAAGACACCTTAGAAATTTACGTTGACTGCAAAATTGGCCTGTTAAAATTAGGCAGTTATCTACGTGTGCAGCGAGCATGTTTGGAGCTGTTTCGCTGTAGTTTTTTTAGGAAAATGAGACCGTGATGTTTCATTTCTGACTTTTCGAGTTATTGGTACTTTCCGCCAAGAAAGTGAGTAAAGTATGAGTTAAACAAGATCCATTTATGTAATGTACAAATGTGAAAATTTGGAACGGAAAGTGTACGAGTCAAGTGAAAGTTTTAACGCATGTTTAAAGCGCCCATTGCAAGCGGCTAGGTTCAATGCTTGTATTTTCTTTTAGTGCGGTAATGGCAAAAGACAAAAAAAGATTAAAAGATTGAAAGTAAAAAAGTTATAAGATACACTTTCTATTCTGAATCTGCACATTTAGTTTATAAAAATAAAGGTTATGATACATGTAAAATGATAAACAGAAGCAAGATAATGTATTTGTTTTAAACTAGTCTGTAAATTATAAACAGACATAAGCCCAAGAAGTAATTTGTTTTTAAACAGAAAATGAGATGAACATTTTCAGGCATTGTGTTAGATGAAGAGTATGCATGAGAATAACAACAAATTTCCCATGCTTGGTAAAAATAGTGAGATTACAGTTGAAAAGCAAGAGTCGATATTAATATTGAAGATAACACATGTATGTTCTTGCTCAATATCTAGATTTAGAATTTGTGAGAAATACACTTTTTGAATTAGTTGATTTTTTAATAACAGATATTGCTCAAACCAAAAGTAAGGTTTTGTGAAAGTAAAGGATTTGCAAATTTAGGAAAAACATAATTATTTCTGAAAAAAGGATAAATTATGCACCAAACATTGGCATGTTTTGTTTTTATAAGTGCAAATTGCACAGATAGGAAAATGCAAATATTAGTCTTCTTTCAGACGTTTAGATTTGTCTTTGGCAGATTTTAAATGCAACAAAGATGCATCATTTTTTAACTGCTTCAGCTATTTTTGACTATGAATAATTGATGCCAGTTGGCTCATGTTTACGGTAGGCATTTGAGATTCAATGTTAACCATTGTTAATTATATTTGAGGTGTTTGTTTACTCATGATGTCACAAGTAGGATATTTGGAGTTCTCAGATTGAGAAATTTAACTAAAACTTTAACTGAAACAAGTTAAACAAGGAAGACACCTGTTCAGACATAGAGGATTATTTTTACCAGCAATATTCAATTGATTTGTCAAGTAATTAATGCAAACATGACCTCATGAAAGTAAAAGCAAAGACTTCAGATCTTTTATAAACAATTTGATTCAGACTGTAAAGTCAAATATGCATTTGGTTCATGACAATTTAGGAAGTTATATAAACCACGTAACATTCAGTGATACGTTTATGGTCTTGAAACTGAGGATGTTTTTCCATCTTTTTCTTTTAACTCCATAGATTGAATAAAACACAGTTACATCGGTTCTTCGGAGGCCAGCTCAGTTGACCGTTGTATACTTATACAATCCCAAGCGGAATTTGCCACCTGTAATCGTTCCTTTTCGTCAACGATCCATCAATTCAATTTTCACGAAGTCATCCTGAGGTGCTACGGGAACGTGACAGAGAAGGAAGCATGGATACTACTGAGAGCTTGAAGATTAAGAGAAGGACGGCTAAGGGCAAGCTGACAAGAATGGAGAAAGCCCTTAACTTCCAGATGGAGCAGCACCGTCCATCATCAGAGGTAAACGAGGCCTTTGAATCATACAAAGCAGCATATGATCAAGTAAATGATGTGCACGAGAAGTACACAGCAACCATTTTGGATGACACCCAGTATGAAGCAGAGGAGAAATGGTTAGACATAATTCAGGAATCCTTCTTGAATAGGCAAATGGAGGTGACTGACTATAGCAAAGATGATGTAGAGTCAAATAGTCCATTGGATGAAATTCAGATGATGCAAGCTTCTAGTGTGTCTCCATTGTCATCCATTGTCAAGTTAGAGAAAACTAAGTTACCAAGGTTTACTGGAGATGTTCGTGATTATCATATTTTCAGGGAAGACTTCATCCATATGACAGAAGGCAGATATACCAAGAGAGATATGATTAGTTTACTCCGATCCTGTCTTCAAGGAAAGGCCCAGGACATGATAAGAGGTATCGGTGAAGATTTTGACTCAGCTATTGCATATCTCGACTCAATATATGGGGATCCTAGATTTGTCGCAGACGCAGTAGTCTATGATTTAAACCAGTTCAAGGGTTTAAAATGTGGAGAAGATGCCAGGTTCTGCGATCTTGTCCATCTAGTTCGCAGAAGTTATCATTGTCTACAAGCAGTGAATCGTCCACAAGACATGGACAATAGTCAAGTTCTTGCTCTCATTGAACGGAAGATGCATGTCGATGATAGGAGAGTATGGTTCCGGCACTTGGAGCAAGATGGAAAGCCAGCATGTTTAAGTTACCTCATAGAGCGGATGACATCTGAGATGAAGTCTCGAATGAGAGCCACAGCCCCAGTGCGTGCTGAAGAGAAGAAAGCCGGAAAAGTGTTTCAAGTCAGCAGTGTCCAGAGTAATTCTGCTAAGCCAGATGTTATGTTCTTCAAGTGTTGGCTTTGCATGACATCAGATCATTGGACTGACCAGTGCAAAAAGCTTCTTAGCATGACCCAGTCTGACCGTTTGAATGTGGCTAAGAAGAATCAAGCCTGCTTCAGCTGTCTTAAGAAGGCGGGCAAGGATCATAGAATGAATACCTGCAAGAGAAGAAGGCAATGCAGTGAAGTGACTGGAGGTCAGCAATGCAGATACTTCCATCATCCTCTCCTTCATAAGTCAGAAGAACAGAGTAACACTGTGGGTGTAGCTATCACCACCAATACAGATACACTGTTGCCAGTTGTTACTGCTGAGATAGTTTCTTTAAGTAAACAGGAACGGATTGAAGGAAATGTACTACTCGACTCCGGATCACAGTTAAGTATCGTACGACAGGAAGTAGCTGACAGACTGAGACTGAAGGGAAAGAAAGTCTCTGTCACTATCACCAAGATTGGCTGTGATGAGGAGCAAGTCCAGACAGAGATATATCGATTCCCAGTTCAAGCTATTGGTAGTAACCAAAGGCATTATGTGACCGCAATAGGACTGCCACACATCAGCAATGATATTTCTGAGGTACCATTGAAGGAAGAATGTAAGAAGATGCACTTAAGTCCCCAAGAAGTGCATAGGAAGAGTGGTGCAATTGATTTGCTAATAGGATTGGACCATGTACAGATGCATGTAGGTCAAACCAGACAGGGAATTAAATGTATCGCCCGCAAGTCTCCAATTGGATGGGTGGTGTTTGGACCTCTCAGCACCAGACAGCAGTTACCAAGTAGAGTACTCCATATGCAGGTAACCCAAGTGACTGATCTGACAGAATTTTGGAGTACAGAGAGTATGGGTGTTGAGTCTTCATCCTGCCAGTGTTACCCACCCAAACTGAGTAAAGTAGAAAAAGATGAATACGATGTTATCAATGCTTCCTGCCAGAAAGTAGGACGTCAGTGGATGATCCCTTATCCTTGGAAAAGGGATCCGAGTCATCTACCTGATAATAAGATGCAGGCAGAGAGGATGCTTGCTGGAACTGAGAAGAAACTGGTCAAAAATCCCGAGTATGCAGAGGCCTACAGCAAGCAAATGAAAGAGATGACAGATATGGGGTTTTCAAGAAAGTTGACTCAAGAAGAGATGAAGAACTATCAAGGCCCGGTGCACTACATTAGTCATCATGCCGTAGTCAGGCCAGAGAAGAAGTCTACCCCCTTACGAATTGTTTTCAATTCTTCCTCAAGTTTCCAGGGTCATTGTCTTAACGACTACTGGATGAAGGGACCGGATTTGCTGAAGGATCTGTTTGGAGTTCTGTTAAGATTCAGAGAGAGACCTGTAGCCATATTAGGTGACATATCCAAGATGTACCACCGTGTCCTCATTCCAGAAGCAGACCAACACGTGCATAGATATCTCTGGAGAGACTTGAATGTGAAAGAAGAGCCAGATGTATATGTGAAGAAAGTGGTAACATTCGGGGATAAGCCTGCCCCCGCAATGGCCCAAATAGCTCTCAGACGCACTGCAGAGGAAGGAAGAGGTGCGTATCCGGAAGCTCCTAGTGTAATAGAAAGGGACACTTACATGGATGATATATGCACATCAGTGTCTACCGTTGAGGAAGGTCGTAATCTCACACACGACCTGGATGAAGTGTTGGATACTGGCGGTTTCAAGGTCAAAGGCTGGATATCAAATTTCCCACTGAAGGAGGAGACGGTTCCTGAATACCAGACAGAGACAAGTTTGCTGGAGAATTTGACGGAAGAAAAGGTGCTTGGAGTTGTGTGGACCCAGCAACAAGATGAGTTCTCTTATAAAGTCAAAGGAGAGAACTTAACTCAGCCCAGTGAGAAGCAGAGCTCTGTGATGTGGACGAAGAGACGAATCTTGAGTCGCATTGCTAAGGTATTCGACCCGATTGGTTTTGCTGCTTCTTTCTTAGTGAAAGCTAAGATAGGAATGCAACGGTTGTGGGAGATTGGGGTCGGATGGGATGACGAGTTACCAGAGGAGATAAGTGCGGAATGGGATAAACTCTTCAATGAGATGAAGGCTCTGAATGACGTGAGGTTCCCGAGAAGTCACAGTCTGTAGGTGTACCAATGCTAGTTGTATTCTGTGATGCATCAGAAGAAGCCTTCGAAACATGTGTCTACATCAGGTGGAAACTGACTAATGATGAATATGATGTTAGATTCATTGCTGCCAAATCCAGAGTGGCACCTCTCAAGAAGCTAACGTTGCCACGTCTAGAACTACAAGCAGCAGTGATGGCGACTAGATTGTACACAGCTATCAAAGAAGAACTTACTCTTGAGCTTGATAGTGCTGTATTCATGACAGACAGCATGATCGTTGACAGTTGACCGTTGTATACTTATACAATCCCAAGCGGAATTTGCCACCTGTAATCGTTCCTTTTCGTCAACGATCCAAAAGTATTTGGTGCACATCTCACATTTGCACATTTTTCATAGTTTTCATGAAATGTTAAGGAAAAAACAACTGATCGGAAATTTGCCCCCCCCCCTTGCTGCGTACGACCATTCCCTGAAGTCCACTTAAACATATCTCATTATGACAGAAAATATACATCAATTTAAACATATAATCTTTCTAAAACATATATAGAGATAGATTAAAAAAAAACTTATTAAAGAAAGAAACAAGCAAAAAGTAGCACAAATTATGCATGTTATGTGCGATTTCAAAATCTCGTGTACTAATCCTTTTATTGCGATGAGGCCAATACTTTTGTATATTAATTGAGATACAAGTTTTTTTTTAATATATATATATACACAGGGGCGTCGATCCTTGTTTAAGATTGGGGGGGGGGGGGGCAAAATCATGAATCAACTTTCCAAAGGCGCTCGATCACACAAAACAAACAAACTCACACACACAAACACGCACACACACACACACACACACATATATATATATATATATATGGTTATTTATATGACTCATGAGATAGAGACATATATCTCACCAACAAATTAATGCGAGCGCGAAGCGCGAGCTGAAATTTTTTAGTATAGTGACCTGAAAACAGGAAAACGGTGCCTGTTCAGGACTGTTTGGAGTAACTCATGAGGAGGATACATATCTAATTACACAGATAATGCGAGTGCCGAGGGCGAGCTGAAATTTCTTTATATTCTGACCAGAAAGCTTGATATTCTAAGCATGTTTGGTACCAATGATTAAGATGGGTATCTAAAAAAACAATAGATGCGAGCGCGAAGCGCGAGCTTAAAATGTTGATATTTCGATCTGAAAAAAATGACAGTTTAATGGACGTTTTTAATAAAGAACAAGATTATATCCAGCAAAAGATTATTGCAAATCGAAGCGGGAGTTCTTTTGAGGTTTAGAACTGAAAACGGGACATTCTATTCACCTATTTAATCATGAAAAGTATGGGGTGTTGCTACAGAAATGATGCGTGCGTGAAGCGCGAGCTGACAATTTTTATATTCCAATCTGAAAAGCGGACAATTTGAGCACGATTTTAAATAAAGAACGAGTTGTGTAGCTCAATCTCGCTTGCTGATTTCTCTGTAACATAACCATCTTATTTTATTTTTGCACATGCGGAATTATTTTTTTGGGGGGGCAAAACGATGTTTGCCCCCCCCCCAATATTTTCATTGGTGGGGCGATCGCCCCCCTGCCCCCCCCCCCCAGGATCGACGCCTCTGTATATACAATGATTCTTCATCATGAATCATTCGGAATACATCACCAATCCAGGTTTATATATTATCATTCAATTTTCATGTACATGATGTGTAGGCCTATATACAGAATTGGTATATATTGTGATGCTTTTCACTAAATCTAATGCAATTTGTAATGATGAGTCATTTTTATCTAATAACTTTGATGAAACTGGATATGATGCTTATGACCTGAATTCAGAAAGAGATCCTTCAAGACAGAGCTTTGGAAATAGTTCTCCAGTTTTACAGGTATCGTTATCTTTGTTTTAACTTCTTCCTGAGTGATCAGATGAATAATATTTAATTTAATGGAAGATATAAATAAATCACATTATGTGGCGTAAACATTTAAACGTTAAAACAAAGGTATTGACAAACTGTATTTATACATTGAAAATGATATTTAGTGGTTTAAGGTCTGACGAATATACGTCTGGTTGCGTAATTATACACTCCCTGTATTAGCAACGGGTTTTAGCAAAGTTTTGGACTAAACTATCGAATCATCTTCATAAAACACTATAGTAGCTGTGTTACACTAAAGGCCATAGAGGTGGCACAATGTGGAATGTGTAAAGAAGAAAACTGACTGACCTTTTCTTATTAAAGCATTGGAAAATAAGATCAAAATTAAAAAATTTGCTCTACGCTTTTGTATGATTCTGGGATTTTTCGAATAACAAATTAAAGATTTTATGACATCTATGGGCAACTGCCCCGTCCCAGTCCACTCTGTAAGGGCATGCGATAAGCTTTGTTATGACCATTCAACAATAAAATGTATAACCAGGTGCCGCTGATCATTCTTGACCGGCGCCGATCTAGATTTGGTTGGCAATAGGCCCTTCTTCAATATTCTACCGGCGCCTATTTATTGGAACCAGGGGACGCTGATTATTCTTGACCGGCGCCGATTTAAATTTAGGTGGCGCCGGTTAAGACAAAGGCAGCGCCAAATTGTCTTGACCGGCGCCGATTTAGAACAAGTAGTGCTGATTATTTTTACCGACGTCACGTAAGATTCAGGCAGCGGCAATTCATAATCGACTGGCGCCGATTTAGAACCAGGAGGCGCCGATTATTCTTGACTGGCGCCGATTTTTAACCAGGTGGTGCTGATTATTCTTGCCCGGCGCCGATTTAGATTTAGGTGGAGCTGATTATTCTACATCGGCGCCGGTTAAGACTCTGGCAGCGCCGATTTATAACCAGATGGCGCTGATTATTTTTGTCTGGTGCCGATTTAGATTTAGGTGGCGCTGATTATCCTTCATCGGCGCCGGTTAAGACTCTGGCAGTGCCGATTTATAACCAAATGGCGCTGATTATTCTTGTCCGGCGCCGATTTAGATTTAGGTCGTGCTGATTATTCTCGATTTTCGCCAGTTATATGCAGGCAGCGCACTGCTGATTATTTTTAACCGGCGAAGTTGATGGGAAAAGGGTAGTTAAAAGAAAAGATAAGTAAGATGATATGATGATTGTGCTTTGCTGGGGGATAGTTTTTCCTCTACTGTTGCTAATATTATATCAGTGTATATTTTTTTTAAGCGGCGCCTTTTCTTCTATTTCCTTAAATTTTTAAAGCAGCGCCTTTTTTTCTTTTACTTTTTTTTGAGCGGCGCCTTCGGCGCTGCTCAAATATTAGGGGGGGGGGGCGCCCCCTGTGCCCCCCCTGGATCCGCCACTGTGATAAATGATTCGAAAAAGCATGTACGACACATTGGTTTAACATCTCGCTTATTGAAAGGTATGTTTAAGTTAATTAATTTGGAATACTTAATTTAGACTTTAATATGAGTTTGAGTCTGGAAATACGAACAAAAAGTCAGAAAATATCATTAAAATGATTTTATTTCTTGAATAAATTTGATTATTTTGATAACAATAGATTCCTTAACTTCAGAAGTGGTGGTGGAAGCTGAGATATTGTCGAAAACCCTGTTTTTGGAGGCCATTTTGAAAAATCCAGGATGGCGGCCATATAGGTCACGGTGCAAATGGATACATTGTTAATCTGAATCCTCATACAATAAACTTCCCGAAAATGTATAGTTTTTAATTAAAAAAAAAATAAAATCCGGCGAAAGCCCAAATATGAACATAGTGAACCTAACTATAACTTTGATGAGTATAATGCAGATTGATGTTTCAAGGTCAGACTTTATTTTAATTCAAATTACCCTGTTAGGAATAAATATATTCGCCATTATACTTGTTCAAATTAAATGAAACTGATATGAGGTTGTCATTTGATATCTCAAAAGATATAAAATTAATATTTTTTTCAATCAAGGTTAAATATTATTTAAGGTCAACAAACTTAGTGCATGTTTTTTTCTCGTTTGTGGAAAATTATTCATCTTACTTGTTTTCAAAGTCAGCACTGCGGCTACATGTATAAGATTCCTTCCATTATATTGCCATCACCTTTTTTTTTTTTGGGGGGGGGGTAAACTAGTATTAAACTGTGTTGGTTCCTGGACCTGAGTTTTTCCCATCTGACAGATACTCATCAACCCAGTGTCATATCTGCAAAGGGATTGGTGTACAGTGCAAATCCCACACTCAAAGAAAGCGGTTTGAATATGCAGCCTAAGGCCTCTGCCAATGGCTTGTCTACAGACGATCCCTGCCGTTCGACAGAAAGTTCTGTTTTTGCTAGTCTTCTTTAAAGACCCACTTGTGGATCAAAGTCTCAAGTAGGATCTACGCACGCAGACTACATGTACTGTAAGGGGCAATGTTCTATTAGCAGGTTATGATGTAATGCCTTGACACTCCAGAAAAATGAAAGATAAATTATGCGATTTTTTTTTTCATGTCGAATCTTAAGAAGCTTCATTTTGTACATTAATATGCTTTACCACGTTACAGTTACAGTAATGTACACATACATAAACATGCAAATGTATGTATAATGTATTTTTGTACAGTTTTACAAATATTTGATACCATGGGCAATTTAAAGAATGAAGAATAGTTTTATGCGGTTCTAGGACAACTACCCCCTGGACAATCACCCCCCGGACAACTACCCCCCGGACAATTACCCCCCGAGGACAATTACCCCCCGGACAATTACCCCCCGGACAATTACCCCCCGAGGACAACTACCCCCTAGGACAATTACCCCCCGGACAATTACCCCCGGACAATTACCCCCCGGACAATTACCCCCCCGGACAATTACCCCCGGACAATTACCCCCCGGACAATTACCACCTGGACAATTACCCCCCGGACAATTCCCCCCGGACAACTACCCCCCGGACAATTACCCCCCAGACAATTACCTTCAGAAAATCCCCCCTTCTCTCCAGCATCAATGTTAGAATTAGGCGGGACCCATTGTAAGTTTTGGTCGATGGCACAGTTTCCGAAATATTTTCTACTTTATCTTACGTTAATAACTTTTTCTTTCTCTTTTATATTGCTCTTTCTCCTGTTCTCTCACTTTCTTCTTTTTTCCTTTTTTGTTTTTGTTTAGCGGCGCCTTCTGCATCATGAAAAATGGGGGGGGGGGGGGGGCTTGCACCCGAAACCTCCTGTTTGGCTATGCATATATACATCAGAAAATTTGTAAACTGACCCTCATTCTAAGTTTTCATAAAACACGAACACGATTAGTCATAATAATCACAAATGCTGAATATCTCTGATTCCAACTGATCTGATTTTTAAAATATTCATTTTGGGTTTAATTTCAGGTAAGAAATAAGGCAAATAGATAAAACGTAAAAAAACACCTTTATAGGTAGAAATATTGAAAGTCGATAACGCAACTATGAACACTAACACTGTCAAGTAGACCTATAAATCTGTTTTTTTAACAGTTCAACTAACAAGAAGCTAAGAATTATGAAACAATTGGTGCACATTCCAGATTAAGATGTGGCTTTATAACTTAATACAGTAAGCTAAAAAACTTTATGCAAAGATAATACACACAAGAACACCTTGTAAATTACAAGGTGTTTTTGTGTGTATTATCCTTGGGTGAAAGCAATTAAACATTAAAGAAGGAAATTAAGTACCACATTTACTAAATTGTAAACAATATGACATAATCAAATACAGTGTTTTTTTCTATACAAATTGGCAATCATGATAGTATACAATTCGTTTAAGGTGCATTTTAAGGACGGTTTGTAAGAATTAAGAAGAAGGCATATGCAAATCAAATAATGCGACCGAGCACCGTGAGCTGAAAATATTAATAATTAGACCATAAAACGGACATTAAACAGAGCACTTAAAAATCAGTTTGTAAATCAAACAAAATTATGAATAATGTCCGAGCTGAAATATGCTTTGTAATATCGACTTCAAAACTTGACATTTTAAGACACATATCAGCCTATTTAGCAAGATGTGTATGTCATCGAACAGGCTATGCGAGCCTGAAACGCGAGCGAAAAAATTAATGTAGTGACATAAAATATATTTTTTAATCATTTTCCAAGTCATCCCCTGACCTTTTTTTTCACTCGTCTCCCTCTTATTTTAACTCTTCTTTTTCCTCCTTTCTTCCCCCTTCTTTTTCTTTTGTTCTTTCTTTCCCCCTTTTTTTTCATTTTTTGGGTCTGCCGATAAGGAGGGGCGGGCCCCTCGCCCCCCCTGGATCCGCCTATGGATGGAGCTCAATTTTACAGCTTTCTTACGGCGTACGTTTGATTCCAAGATACTCGAGAATGCCTTGAGTACTTCTTACGTACTTCTTACGTCAAACGTACGGCCGACGTATGACTCTGTGCACTCCCTTTATCTAGGGGGTAATTGTCCGGGGGGTAGTTGTCTGGGGGGTAATTGTCCGGGGGTAATTGTCCGGGGGGTAGTTGTCCGGGGGGTAATTGTCCGGGGGGTAATTGTCCGGGGGTAATTGTCCGGGGGGTAGTTGTCCGGGGGGTAGTTGTCCGGGGGTAATTGTCCGGGGGGTAATTGTCCGGGGGGTAATTGTCCGGGGGGTAATTGTCCGGGGGGTAATTGTCCTCGGGGGGTAATTGTCCGGGTGGTAGTTGTCCGGGGGGTGATTGTCCAGGGGGTAGTTGTCCTGATACCGTTTTATGCAAATAGAAAGTAAAACATTTGAGGATATCAATTTGTATCAATTTTTTGTTTATGAAAAAAAAAAATCCCGAAAATTCCCAAAATTCCCGAAACTTTCCATGGAAATTTTCCAAAATTTCCTGAAAGTTTCCAGCACTGTCCAACCCTAACAAGAATCATATCTCATATGATATGATTAAGGTTCACATAGAGGTGCAGTGCCTTGAAATGTGGGGCAAGGTCAATATTCAAAAGTTGCAAAATGACACAATATTAAAAGTCACTGTTCTTTTTTACGTGGTGATGAGTGAGTTTAGCGGTTTCTTTTGTTTCATGCAACTTAACATCAACATTAACATGGAGATCTGTGAGATAACATGCTTTAAGTCGTGGTTTGAAATACCCATGCATGTTTGTTTGTTTGTTATGTGTTTGCTTGTGCAGAGGTGTGTTTGATTCCATGCTAATGTTGATGTTAAGGCGCATGAAAACAAAAGAAACCACCGAGAAACTTACTCATCACCACGGAAAAAAACGAACAGTGACTTTCAATATTGTGTCATTTTGCAACTTTTTAAATTTGACCTTGCCCCACATTTCAAGGCACTGCACCTCCATGTGAACGATAATCATATCATGTAGGGTATAATTTTAAGGAAAATTAAATAATTATTTGAATGATATAAAGGTGCATTGTGCAAAATTGGGAGTTTGGAGAAATTAATGGCCAAACTCAGATTTCCAAACTTTTTTTGAGGAGTTTATATGCTCAGAATGTACAGTGTCGAGTCCGAAAATTCAGATTTTCAATAACCTCGCCTTTTATGATTCATTCTTTTTTTTGCCGCGGCTAATATAATTGGGGCGGCATTTTTAGCCCTCTGGATCTGCCTATATTTTGTAGGGGTGGTGGGGCCGTGAGACAACATTTTCATTCCAACAGAATGGCACCCTAGACCCTAAATGATTGGTTTAATCATTCCTTCTATTTACATACCATTTCGTGTACAGACAAAATGACGCTATAATTCAAACTACTCTGTGCCCATTCACATGAATTTTATAAATTGTCATGGATTGGTATGATTTAGTTTTACACAATGCCTTGATATATATTTTATTTTAACGTGAATATTCCGAATTTTATCAACATTTTTCAACAACAACCAAACATTTCAGTGTACAATAATAATTCATTTAAAAGCTATTGAAATATCATATCATTGTCATTATATGAGTTTCATTATTAGAGTGTGCATTTAAGGTATTATCGTGAACTACTTGATCTTCCATATGTAGCTGGTCATCATAATAGTAATTTATTCATTCATGTAACTGACAGAGGTCACGAATCCACGTGGAATGAAATAAAGTCAAATCACAAGGAGTATAATAGGTGTATCCATCTTTTACATCAAGTGCTTAACATCGTATTTTTGTAGACTTTATATATTTGTTACAGGCAATAGACGGGTATTTAGGTCTCATAAAACTAAAAATCAAATGTTAGGTCAAATACAAAAAGTCGCATCCGTCTGACACTTTTCTAATATCCTTTTTTCATGTTGCCTGGATCAACACCTGAGCAAACACGAATTGAGAAACACTATTTTATCTCACACCACCCTTCGCTGTATGAAGAAAAATTCACGGAGCAACTGTAGATATTGAAAATACATGACTGCATGTCTTTTCTTATTAACCCTGCCATTTTTCTTTTAATTTGGTAATTTCCTGAATTCCACCCACACTTAGAAAGTTGGCATACCCGCCATATCTTAGTTAGACATTGAAGAAAAAACATGCAAAGTAAGCTTTGAAGTCCAGGTGCCCGTAACACAAAACTCAGCAATGATCGTAGAACATTTTTGTACGATTGATTGCATTGACTACATTGTACAATCAATCATGAAAATCAAGCGTACGATTAATCAATAACCTTTGTGTTGACGGGAACCAGGTGGCCCAGCTAATATAACTGACCACAAAAAGATGAAAAAAAAATTGTTCAAGAAAGTTATGCAATATGCATAACAAAAATGTAAGAAAATTATTTATTTGAATGGAACCACCGACTCACCTGCATTCTTATCGACATTACTGCCTTGCTTTTTTTTCCGTTCGTGTGAATTTTTTGCTCCATCAGTAAGTCTACCTAAATACACAAAATGCAGAACATACAATGAACAAAAGACAAAAAGGGAAATTTCCTAATAACAGAAAGATTATACACCTCATATTATAGGTAAGTGCATATTCCATAATATTTGCTCAGATAACTTTCTTTGCTGAATATAAAAATAAAGATTTCCAATAAACTCGCCTTGTTATCCCAACTTGTCTTCATACTTATTTTTCCCCTCTTTCCTAATTTTTGTGTTGCCTTTTTTTCTATTTGTGCGTGGCTAATCGAATGGGACGAATGTTTCGGCTCTCTGGATCTAGTCTACAAATGTAGACCAACATCTGCAGTGTGTGTACCACAGCTAATTCAACGAGTCTGTATAGCAGGCTAGGTCTACTGTGGGTCTGAAATGGCTCGCTTCGCTAGCCCTTTCACGCTGGGTAGCTTCGCAAACCAGCAGCAACGAGCCACTCAAAGTCTGCATAGCAGACTACTTTAGATCCGCCTATGTTTTGTGTATGTGTATGTGTGTGTGTGTGTGTGGGGGGGGGGAGGATTGGTTGGGCCATGGGGCAACGTATTCATTTCCAAAGAATAGCACCCTAGACCCCAAATGATTGGTTAATCAGTCCATTTATCATATACCAGTTCGTGTGCACACAAAGTAAACACAAATTGAGAAACAATGTTACATCTCCCACCCAGGCCTGAGAGTGGCCCTTTTTAAAAATATCTGTTTTTTGTGAACGTAGGGAGCGAAGTGACCAGAGTCTCGCACCTAACGGCCGAGGGTCCAGGGGCAACGCCCCGGAGGGGGTCGAGGGGGCGAAGCCACCCAAAGGTCATGGATTTGGGGGTTTTCAGAGGATCTAGAAGGCATATTCTCCACACTAAGAAGTACCTGGAATTTGCTGTATAAAAGGGAAAGAATTGTGTTTCTGAGGCAAAAAGTGGCTTAAATTCACCAGGAAATATACTTTCATTGGTAGTGCATGCAATAATACCTCTCAATTATACATGTGAGAGGTTTATAAGGTTTTGAGTTCAATATTTTTGAATCAAATGCACAATACGTACATTAAATAATTCTATAGTAAAACTTGTGAGCATCATACATGTGCTGCTTGATCATGCTCCAGCCGCCATTCGCGTATTTGACTTCCTTATTACACGAGTCCACGTACAGTAAGCTTTACCGGGTTCCTCAATTTTCCGTATGCACTCACTTGCCACCCTTCCATCCACTGATTTTTCGATCCACTTACAAGTCCATTTCTCATGAACTGAAGCGTCGATCCCTTTCACCCTCGCCTCTTCACCTCGATCAAGAAATTTCCGTTGAAAAGCCATAATTTTTCACAAACTTTTCTTGTTTTTTCGCTCGCACGAACGAATTCCCGTATTCAGTGGCGTACCTAGGATTTTCCACAGGGGGGGCAAAACCGTCCGGCAAATAAAGGATTTCGTAACAGAAAAAATTTGACAAGCAAAAAAAAAAAAAAAAAAAAAAAAAAAAAAAAAAAAAAAAAGGTCTTCAAGAATGATGAATTAATGATGGGATTAAAGGTTTTAAAGCACGTCAGGGGGGGGGGGGGCAAAAAAGGTTTTTCAAGCCCGTCAGGGAGGGCAAAGATACGTTTTTGCATGGGGTGTGACTCGTCAAGGGGGGGGGGCAGAGTGCCCCCCCTGCCCCCCCCCCCGTAGGTACGCTAGTGCCCGTATTGACAAATCACCGTTATCACGCCTAGCGCGCTAACCCAGGGAGCTCCCTCCCGCCCGCTTTGCGGGCCGGAGTTCCCTGGGTTATCCTCGCGCCTGCTTGCATGCATGAATTGAATGCAGCCATCGCGTGCACTGAGTGCAAGCTGTTTCCTCCACTGCAACGCGCGAACGGTCTGGTGGGTAATACAAAATGGCAGCGCTCATGATCAATACCGACCGTGTGCGGTAAACTTCAAATAGCCGTCAAAGAATCAAGTTTTCGAATGCATGACGGCAATTTTCCTAAAAAGTAACGACATCAAGTTGCCAGAATTTATAACTTTGTGTGAATTTGGGCGCAATGAGCCCTTCATTTTCTAGCAATTTTTGCGAATAAGGCATTGAAAATAGCGCATACATTCGTAATTCCGAAGCTTCGTAATTCCGAAGGTTCGGTTATTCCGAAGGTTCGTATTTCCGAAGGTTCGTAATTCCGAAGGTTCGTAATTCCGAAGGTTCGTTAATCCGAAAATGAAATAAGGTTCGTAATTCCGAAGGTTCGTCAATCCGAAAACGAAATAAGGTTCGTAATTCCGAAGGTTCGTCAATCCGAAAACGAAATAAGGTTCGTAATTCCGAAGGTTCGTCAATCCGAAAACGAAATAAGGTTCGTAATTCCGAAGGTTCGTTAATCCGAAAACGAAATAAGGTTCGTAATTCCGAAGGTTCGTTAATCCGAAAACGAAATAAGGTTCGTTAATCCGAAAATTAAATAAGGTTCGTATTTCCGAAAATAAAAATTATTTATTTTGGTAACAAACACGGTGTTGTCATTACAAGATAACACGATATTATGCAATGATAGTAATAACGATCGATGATACATGTGTGTGTTGTGGCCAAAAACATGTATTTCATTAAGAATAGGCGCCCGGATCAAGCATAGGCTAATTTAGATTTTATCTGAGCAATTGCTGCCTTTAGCAAATGGTTTAAGGATGCAGGGAATTATGTTTGTTGGTCACGTGCGAGTAACCTCCAGATAATAGGGTTTGTATTGGAGGAGATGTCATTTGTAATAACAGCTTCTGCTGGTAATAAAAATAATACTAATAATGATCCTTGTGAGATTTGAAAGCGCGAATCGCAAGCTCAAACTAGTAGACATTTCATGTAACAAAACTTGAACTTAACATTCTGAGCATTTTCTGTAATCGTGAAAAAGATGTGTATCTTACTAAAGAATTAAC
This sequence comes from Lytechinus pictus, assembly GCF_037042905.1. NCBI lineage: Eukaryota > Metazoa > Echinodermata > Echinoidea > Temnopleuroida > Toxopneustidae > Lytechinus > Lytechinus pictus. Next base: position 101,041 of record NW_026974150.1, read on the forward strand.
GCGAGCGCGAAGCGCGAGTTGTAATTTGTTTATATACTGTAACCTTTTAAGGACTGTAACCTTTTAAGGACTGCTTTTAGTGACTCATGAATAGTATATCTCACGAACTAAATAATGAGAGCGCGAACCGCAAGCTTAAAATGTGTGATATTCCAACCTGAAAACTGGACATTTTATACATTTTTTTTTGTAACCAGGAATAGAATGAGTTCCTCAATAAACAATACTTGATGCGAGCGAGAAACGTGAGCCAAATTTTTCCGATTTTCCAACCTGAAAACTGGACATTCTAAGCATTCTTGTAAAAAAAATAATTGATGCAAGTGCTAATAAGCGCGAGCCCAAAAGGGTATTCCATTTTTAAAAAGGTCATTTTTTCCGACGAGATTTTTTTGGGGCAAGTATCCACCCCCCCTGTCCCCGGTTCCGCCACCCCTGAGTGAAGCGAGCAAGATTTTGGAGCATGGGCGATTTAGCTCTAGCAACTTAAACTCCTTTTGTAATCATGAATAGGGTGAGCATTTAAACAATTAATGCGAATGCAAAGCGTTTTAAATATTTGAATATATATAATATGTGTGAAGTTATACATGTACTACAGCTTTGGCAACTCTTTTATTTAAATATTGTGTGAAAGAAATGGATGAAGAGAACAATGGTAGGCGTAGCTTAAATCAAGGTTCCCCAGAGCTATCTACCCTTTGAAAAAAAATTGGTGATGCCGAAAAAATGTCTCTGCCGGGAATCGAACCCGGGCCCCCAGCTTTGAACGCCGGTGCCTTAACCACTAGACCACAGAGACGGGTTAGTGGCTAGGGCGACCCCCTATATACGATTGACCGTCAGATAGACAGATTTTCGACACCATACCAATTATAATTTCCTTTGTCGGGTGAAGGTGGGTTTTGAACAATGACAAATATGAATATATATATATATATATGCCGATTCCCGGTAGAGACATTTTTTCGGCATCACCAATTTTTCCAAAGGGTGGATAGCTCTGGGGAACCTTGATTTAAGCTACGCCTACCATTGTTCTCTTCATCCATTTCTTTACAATATTTAAATAAAAAGAGTTGCCAATGCTGTTGTACGTGTATAACTTTACACATTTGTATACTTTCTCCCATACGTGTACTGTATCAAAGCAATAGCTTTGATCCAGCTGAGGCATGGCGGCTTGTCATTGTTCAAAACCCACCTTCACCCGACAGAGGAAATTATAATTGGTGTAGTGTCGAAAATCTGTCTATCTGACGGTCAATCGGATCGGGGTCGCCCTAGCCACTAACCCGTCTCTGTGGTCTAGTGGTTAAGGCACCAGCGTTCAAAGCTGGGGGCCCAGGTTCGATTCCCGGCAGAGACATTTTTTCGGCATCACCAATTTTTCCAAAGGGTGGATAGCTCTGGGGAACCTTGATTTAAGCTACGCCTACCATTGTTCTCTTCATCCATTTCTTTACAATATTTAAATAAAAAGAGTTGCCAATGCTGTTGTACGTGTATAACTTTACACACATATATATATATATATATATAGGCAGATAGGCAGAGTGGCCGACTGACAAGAAAAGTTGATATTTTAAGCTCGTGGATAGTGTTGGTAAAGGATACAAAAATTCCAGTTGAATGAATCTTTTTTGTTGAATAACAATTGCTGATAATAAATCAATGTGAAATTGACAAAATTTCATCTTGGAAATATCAAAATTTTTAATAAACTCTGAAAAATAAAATCAATTTCCTCGGTTGAATTCACTGACAATTAGCTGAATTTATGCGCACCGATATAGCGCCCACTTTCGTCCACGACTGATTTTTTCCCCCTGTTCGTCGATCGCTATTCCGTTCCACTTTTAGGAAACCGAAATATCCCTGCGAGCGTTGTCTGCTAATTCCGTATACGCTCGTCGGTCATTGTTATAGCATGACCTCCGTCGAGTTTCTCCCCCGGCGAGTTCGGCGAGGAGCGCAGGCGACCATAACGTTATCGTTAGATTGGTTAAAGAATTTAAAAAAACATGTGGACTAACTTACCCTTATGCTGTCCCTCTAACCTGTAGTTCACATGTTATTCTAGTTTGTTTTGAGGTTCACGAAAACGTACTGGAGATGTTTCTGTCAAAATTTTGGCTACAAATTTCCACGTTCGACAAGATTGGTTCATTGGTTGAACTATGGAGAGGATTTATTGAAATTACGGTATACAACTACTGCATGCTGCATGCACTGCGCGATGCGATGGAGAGTGGCCACGCTCGCTCAGCTCGGCCTCCTGACATTCCCATCATACAAATTTTTTGCGTGTACAATGATTGTGTTCATGTCTTTCATGTCATATTTCAGCGCATGCATTGGGGACGGGAAATTTGGAAATGGGGAAAAGGGAGAAAAGAAAGAGAGGGAAAGATAAAGAGTAATGTTTTGATCCTGAGCAAGATACGTATATCTAATTATAACTACTGCAAATGCGAAGCGCGAGTAGAATTTTTTAAATATATATTTGGCCCATTAGCTTATACCTACGGGGGGCCGGGGCAGAGGCCAGATGGGGCAGACTGCCCCCCCTGACGAGTCACAACCCATGCAAGGAACGTATCCCTGCCCCCCCCCCCCCGCAAGTGGCCCGTTCCTGTGAACTCAGACCTTTTTTTTCTTCTTTCTTTTATTCTTTTTTTTCTGGTACAAATTCCTTTATTTGTGTTTGAAGTCCCTATTTTTGCTTGTCAAATTCTTGGGTGGACGAATTTGCCCCCCCCATTCTTGTTGGCCTATTTCAACAATCGAATAATGTGAGCACGAAGTGCGAGCTGAGCTTTTGACATTCCAACCAAGAAAATTGATATTCTAAGCAATTTTTGTAATCCTGAACTGAATTGGTATGTATAACTAAACACTAAACAATACGAGCGCGAAGCGAGATGGGGAAAAATTTGAGATTTAGAGCTAAAAACGGGACACTATTCATGTTTTGTAATTCGTGAAGATGGGTAATTTGGCATCTTCCACATTTATAATGCGAGCGCGAAGTGCGAGCAGAATATTGTTTATATTATAATCTCAATTAATATAAGCACTATTTCAAACACTGAAAATGAAAATTGGATGTGGATTGCATTTAATAAATGATTCGAGCCTGTGAGCGCGAGCTGATATTTTGGTAAAATTATTTTGACCTAGGACGGGGACATTCTAAGGACATTTTGTCATCATAATGAAAATGGTAATTATCTACCTATTAAAGTGCGAGATGAAACTTGTCGACATTCTATTCTGAAAAAAATACAATATAGTTATTAGCAATTCATGAAAATGTTCTTATCTTATTTGTTACTCTAATAACTAATAAGCCCGATGAGAGCGAGAAATTTGTTAATATCAAGTTCTGAAAACTGGATATTGTAAGCATTGTATTTATGAATAGAAGGCATTGGTCGATATAATCTTTAACAATTAATGCGAGCGCAAATCACGAACCGATTTTTTTTTTAATTGTCTTTTGACAATCATGTGATAAGTTTTGACAATCAGACCTGAATATGAATATTTTTGAGAATTTATTGAATATACGAAGACTAGGGTACTTGACAAATAATGCGAGCGCGTAGCGGGAGCTGCATTGATAGTTAGACCATAAAACGGACTATGGCTGCACAATAATAAAAATCAATTTATAAATCAAACAAAATTTTGACAGCTCGCCTTGTTTTATTCACTTGTCTTCTTCCCCCTTTCCTCCCCTTTTCTCCTCTCTTTTCCCTTTTCCTTTTTTTTACTTTCCTTTTTTTTACGGGGACCCGGGAACTTCGCCCCCTGGATCCGCCTATGAGATAGCGATAAAGCTGAATTAAAAAAAGGAAGAGAAGGGATTAAGGAAAAGTGGAATTAGGCATATAAGAAGACGTCCAGGTTGACGATCGAGGATTACAAAAAAAACGAACGGGAGGGAAAATGTACATGTATGTGCCACGAAGTCTAAATCAGCTTGCTAATTTTTTATGTAATAACGATCGTAAAACCCTGCTGAATTCCGAAGAGGTTTCGGAGATACCATCCAAGCATTAACATATCCTAGATAATGTTAAATCCTAGCCAAAGAATTTGGGGGCATGCCCCCCCCCCCAATTTTCGCTTTCATCGCGGTGTATGTAAAATAACGTGGGTGTCCAGTGTCGGTCTTTACGGGGTTGGAGGAGATTGGATAACTGACACAATTAAGTTTGGTCCCTGAAAGGATTTTTTTGTTACATTTAGGCCTATTTTACTTGTAATTTATTATTATTATTATCATTACTTTTTTTGAGGCGGTGGTCAGTAGCTCTACCAGTCTAAAATTTCTATGGGGGACAGAATTGCATAAATTATAAAATTATTACTAGAAAAGCTGCAGGCGAGCAATTTTTTTATCACCCTTCAATACAAAAATCTAACTTTGTGATAGATTTTGACGTGATACTTTAAAAACATATCTCTTTATCATTCTTTTCTCTTCAATGGGGAGGGGGTTCCAAGTCACCAGGAGGGGGGGGGGGGTGATAGAACAAGACTAAGTTTTATGCTCACAAGGAGTGCATAAGTTTATGCAAGCGCGACGAGCGAGTTTAGATGCTACCATTAAGATTGCCATTATGATTCATTAAAAAGTATGATGTTTAAAGGGAGATCGACACCCCCCCCTCCCCGAACCCTAAGCAATTCCTGGAGGGTATTGAAGGAGCAGGAGAAAGAAAAATGGGGGAAAGGGGGAGTAAGGAGTGTGCATGCGCGTAAAAGGATCTCAATTTATTTGAAAGGGGTAAGAATGGGTTATTCATAGTTTGTTCTATAGGTGTTGTTTTTTCGTACAGTAGTGTAATTTTAGTGTGAACAGATATATATGGAAATTCATAAATATGTTATTATGAAAAATGAAATTTAAATATATTGTGTTGTGTATGTTTTTGTATATATTGCCATTGTTATAACAGATTTTAACTCAAGCTCCTTTTTTCTATTCTGCGGTGCTATATTTTTATTCAGTATATACCATCGGCATTCTCGCTTCGCTTGCTTAATTTCATTCTTACAAAAAAAGTTAGTGCAATTTTTTTTTTTCCAGATTACCTTTCAACCTTCAGCTACCTTCAACCACTATAGGAAAATTGTGAAGCGGATATTGATTGCACTTACTTACTAAATTTGTGAACGCAAAGCGCGAGCTGATATTTTTGCAATATGAATTTAAAACTTTTCTTGTAATCATGAAGAGTATATGTATCGCTGAATAAAAAGAAGATAATTAATATTCGAATGGTGAGAATAATTTGTGCATATTGACTAGACTTTAAAATTACTATTTTAGGGCAGTTGATATCCTCTAGAACATTTTGAACAGATTATTATCTCGCTCAAGTCAATGCGAGCGCGAAGTGTGAGCAACGTTTTTAAACGTTTTTTTTTTTACATTATGGCCTGATTTCCTTCTTTATTTTCTTATCATCACCTCCCCAGTTTTATTACACTTTCTTCCTTCTTTTATCATTTTATTCCCTTACTCCTCTTTTCATTCCTCGTTCTTTTCTCTTTAACCTCCTTTTCCGCCGCCAATAGAGGTAGGGGGTTACCAGCGGCCGCTTCGACCCCATGGATCTGCATGCCTTGCCTATGCATTTACATCTTTTAGCACAATTCTGAATGATCCTGTCTTCATTACAGAACATTTTTACTTTAAATATTTACATAGGCGGATCCAGGAAAGGGGGCGGGGTGCCCGCCCCCCTTGGCGGAGCAAAAAAAAAACTGAAGAAAAAGGTTGAAAGAAAGAAAATTGAAAAATAAGGGGGAAAAGAGAGAAGAAAATGAAATAAAAGGAGGAAGGCGAATGAATAAAATAAGATGAGTGGACGACTTTGAAAATAAAACAAAATATCAGCTTTTTATTAAGTGCGATCAATATCCACCTAGCAATTTTCCTCCAAAAAACTTGAAACAGAGAGCTTAGATGGACCCTTTTCATTTCAGATTTCCAAAAGTTTTCTGCTCGCGTTTGGCGCGCTCGCATTATTCATGTAGAAAGATCCAAAATTACTCATCCTTTTCATGATTTACAAATCATGAAAAATGTGTCCCGTTTTAGGCTAAATCTCGATTTTTTACGCTCACGCTTTTCTCACGCATCAATTGTTCAGTGATATACCTATCATGTTCACGTTGACAAAAAGAGCTTAGATTTTCCCTTCTTTAGGTAGAAATGTAAAAAAAATCAGCTCGTGCTCGCATGCACTATTTGATTGTTGAAATATGCAACGCATTCATGGCCAACTGCAAGTATAGTTCTTGACAGGATCCCTTTTCGATCAGATCAAAACGTATATTTATAATTTCTGTTCACGCTATACGCAGTAATTAATTAGTTACATAACGTTCAGGCTCACAAACATTGCCCAGAATGTTCAAGTTTTAGGACAAAATACATAAAAAAAATTAGTTCGCGCTTTGCGCACGAACTATGTATATAAGGCTTATGAGATTATTATATGTTTATGATGATTTATTAAAATAAAGCTAAGAGATCCACTGTTAGGACTACCCCTTCAAATAAACATAAACAAATCAACTTCGAGAGGCCGATCATGGAAGATTTTGGGCTGACAAAATTGGCCCCCCCCCCATCAGCGAAGGCTGCCCCTGTATCCAACATATTATTTCTGAACAGGCCTCAAGAGCTATATAGTTCTTTACTTGTGTTTCTACTTAGACTCATTAGAAAGGTGCAAATTGGAAACTTGAAACTGAGCATGCATTAAATGCCATTTTGCCAGGTATAGGTGAACAGCTTCTTTTTTCTTAACAATCATGGTACAAGAACGATTTATCAGTATAGTTTATCATGTTTATGGCAATGTTCGGTCAATATCAAATTGGAATGAAAGTGTGTCAGGCAAGCACGCCAATTATAGTAGAAGATTCTTATACAAAATTAACGTTGTGAAGAAAGTTCGAAAATGGTCACTCGTTTCGTGTCAGATGTCAAGATTTGTTTTCTTTATTGGAACGTGGAAACTGTAGAACAATAGAAAATGTATCATTGTGGATTTTGAAATAAAAAGTGGTGGATAATAGCATACAGACGGGCCCATAATGGCAATTTTCGAACATATAGCTCTCTTGTGCAAGACCCTCTTACCCTGGGTAAATGAAACAGAATACATGATAAATGAATGCATTAATTAAAGTAAATAAATAAAAAATGTAAGTCCATGAGCAAATTTCAAAAAAAAATATTCCTGGGGTGCCCCCAGCCTGGATCCGCCAATTATATACTGTATTTTCGACCTCTGCTCTTTCTCAATTCATAAAATATGTTGTAATTTATAAAATTATAAAGTCAGCTCAGAGATTTTTTCATTACAAGAGATTCGTGCTATGTTTCGTTGACAAACAAAAATTACACGTTTAATATACCGCGGGGTCACGGTTTTATAGGAAGGTCAACTATATACTTGCTCAGTATAATTTTGTCCACCCTCTGCGAAGGTGAGGTTGGGGGAGCGGTAAGCCATGTTCCTATTCACAAGAAAGTGTGTTATTTTTTAATGAAGAAATAACATTATTTCAATGCACTATCAATTATGATGCCGATATCACAACATTTTTTTTTTGCTTTTCTCTCATAACAGTCCGATTGACAATATCCGGATATTTCTCCCTTTTATAATGAGGGGCGTGTACATGGCTTGTTTGTCAAGTTAGAAACGAAAAAAATGCAATAAAGTTTGTCAGACTAAAGAAATTCCCATTGACGCAATCCCATGCAGCCCCCATCCCTTCTCCAGTTTTTTCTTTCTTTATACTAATTTCTTTCTTTCATTGCGTTTTTTCTCTTCGCACCGTTCTCAATTTCACCTCCTTGTGCTTATGACTTGAAAATCAGTGCTTATATAATGACTTGTAAATCAGTGTCCCTGTTTTTTTTGCACCTCGCCACTAGCGTACCTACATGTAAGGGGGGCAGACTGCCCCCTGACGAGTCACAACTGACTCGGCCAGGGGACATGCCCCTGCCCCCCTGACGAGTAACAACTGATCCAGGGGACATGCCCCTGCCCCCTGACGAGTCACAACTGATCCAGGGGACATGCCCCTGCCCCCCTGACGAGTCACAACTGATCCAGGGGACATGCCCCTGCCCCCTGACGAGTCACAACTGATCCAGGGGACATGCCCCCCTTTTGAGAAGCAAAATTAATAATTTGTAATGTAAAAATGCAATGAAAACAGACGTGTGGACCCTCTTTTGAACTTGAAGACCCTATTTTTATTTTTTTGGCTTGTCATTTTTTTTTGTGGTACGAAATCCTTTATTTGTGGTTGAAGACCTTTTCTTTTTTTGCTTGTCAAATTTTTTCGCGGACGAAATATCCTCCAAAAAATTTCCTCCCCTTTTGGAAAATCCTGGGTACGCCGTAGCACCTATAGCACCTTGACCATAGTTCAATGTTTAAAGGTCAAGTCCACCCCAGAAAAGAATGTTAATCATTGTTAATTAATTGAATCGATAGAATTATGCAACAAGCATAATTTTGAAGATTTCAACAAAATCGGATGTAAAATATGAGAAAATTGGGACATTTCAAAATTTCGCATAGCGCACATTTTTCACAGAATAGTTATGCACAACTCAATCATATGCAAATGAGAGTTGATGATGTCCGATCGATCACCTTTTCTTTTATTTTTTTTATTGTTTGAATTATATTACAATTTGTAGAGATTTCAAAATAATAAGGACCAACTTGACTGAACCATAGAAATATAATGCACAGCGGTTATATATTAATGAAAAAATCAAACTTTTGTCACATACAATTAGGAGAAAATTATAATATTTATTTATATTTGACATAGAATACAATTAAGTGTGTGACGTCATCATGCAGTCATACAGACCAGGATGTGCATATAACTGGTCTGTGAAATTTGATCATAAAAAAATGTCCCAACTTTCTTATTTTACATCCGATTTTGAAGAAATTTCCAGTGCTTCTTGGATTTTCCTTTTTATTCAAATAAACTTTTTGTTGGGATATGGACTGATCGCTCCATCGCTGTGCTTCCTAATTCATGCTTCATTTAGATACAAAACTAGAAGTTATATAGTAGCAGATCAAATGACTCAGCTTTCGCCATATTTTTTACGTGAAAATGACCCCCTGCCCCCCCCCAAAAAAAAAAAAAAAAAAAAAAAAAAAATTAAAAAAATCATACATTTATTTCATTCTAAAATAGAGAAGGTAAAATCCTGCACATCGATCACTAAATAATAGAGACCTGAGACTTAGTGAGACAGATCTGCATGACAGTAACATTTTGGCGTCCCACAAAACAAATTATGGCGTCAGTGTTTCCCCATTGCCAGTTTTCGAAAGAGAAAGGGGAAAGGTATTTGAAATATGGGGGAAAATGCCCGATGATCGCGGCCTTAGTATCGACGTTACATCCGTCATGACTTTTACATATTGCACATTATTAATTTTTGGTAGGTCTATTTAGTTAGTGATATAGTGGTTATTACCATGTGAAATGGTCTTCATCCAATTATCGAAAAGTATACGATCGAACTGAATTATGTATAGAACTTTATCCAATAATGAATTACAAAAAATGAAGTTCATTACTAATTCCATACGATTTCCAGTTTTCCGCAACTTGACACTGACATGCTAGTTGTTATAGGTCCATGCATGGTTTAGTTAGAACTCGATTGAATTATCTCAGGACACGTACTCATTTATACCTTGGTCACATTTGTTCTACGGCGGCCGTACGGCGAGTCGAAAACAGCCGTTTTAACATTTTTTTGTACCAGCTACCACATATACATGTAAATAGGTGGTTTGAATAAAAATGAATAAAACAACTGTTTTCGATCGACTCGCCGTACGGCCGCCGTAGAACAAATGTGACCAAGGTATTATGTACCACTGGTCAGGAGCAATGGGTTGTAATTACATCTCCATCTACATGACCAGTGGACTGAACCCTTCATGACCTTTTACTAGTATGCCTATATAGTATACAGTTCATGGTGTCATACAGTGCTGTTGACCTTACACCATATAGCTCTATGCTTACACACACTCCGGCCTCACACACACACAAATTAATACAATTCCGCCAGGCCTACTGCATACATAGAAAGGACAGTGCAGCCAACGTGGATACTGTAGGTCCTACTACTCTATGAATTCAGACACAATTTACCCAAAGACGGATTATATAACATTTTAGTGAGAGAACAGTGCATTTCAAAAACATAAACAGTATGTATAATCTTGGAATTTCCTTTGTATGTAAGGGTTTCTTTCTGTTGGGTTCACTGCCCTTTTTTCTCTTGATTCATCAGAATCATAATAAAACTTTTTTCATCAATCTGAAACAACATATGAGCCGAGGCTAAAACGCGGAGAGTATGACCGAAAAAGAATGTTTTTTTTCCAATTCTGTGCTGTACGTAGTGTTCATTCTGAAATCACTTTTCTAAATTGTTCCCGTGTTATATTGGAAGTTAGACTTAGAGAGCAGATATTTATGTGCTAGCGTATCATAATTATCGTGGTTGCACTTTTTTGAAATGGGGACAATCGGGGATGTACTCGCAAGCCCCAGCCCCCGCCAGCCAAGGCAAGAGCAAGGAAGGTAGGAAAACAGAGTGGTGTTGCATGTTGTGCATGTGACTGAGGAACGTACTGAACTACTGATCGATGATCCTAATGTCGATACGCGATCAAGGTTTTTAGATCTAAAGTCTGCTCTGCCGTTCACCGAGTGACAAGGCAATGTAGCGGACTACATTATCGTTCTTGCGTAGCACACTCACGGCAGCGGTGGTGGTGTGTCTGCAGAGGGGTGGATAACTGGATTTGGGTGATAGAGGGGGTATGTTACAATTTTGAAATTACTTTGTCGGAAAACCCGAGAGAGTAAAATTCACACATATAAGAGCATAATTTACCATGAAAAACACCTTTTCATTTCATATCATCCACATCACGACTGTTTTAGGACATACACGTTCATATAATATACAAATTAATTAGAATGGTGACAGGCCAATTTCGAGGAATTACCAAAACTATCCACCCTCTTTAAAGATTATTACTTGGAGTTCAGGAATGGGATATAAATCTCTCTAATCAAATGATGGGAGCTCGTAGCGCAAGCTAAACATTTTTTCCATATTCAGTACTTGTGTAATCATGAAAAGAATGCGTAATCGCGTATCTCGCTGAAAGCTACAAAAATCGAATCGTGAGCACAATAATCTGTTTAAATTGACTAGAAAATGGCCATCATGAAATTTCAAAAAAAAAAAAAAAAGAAGCTCGCTCCTCATCAGTTTTTTATTTGGTATAAGGTATTCGTCCAGTTCTTGGTAACAAAACATGCATAGAATGTTCACTTTTAAGGTTGGAATATCACACATTTTTGGTTCGCGTTTTGCGCTTGCACTAATTATTGCTCATTAAGGTAGTCATTCTGATCCTGGTGAAATAAAATTCCTAGAATGTTCAGTTTCATGGATAGAATTTTCAGCTCGAGCTTCGCGCTTGCATTAATCGATTGGTGAGATATGTAGGCCTAGCACATATCCCATTCATGAGTCACCAAATGCAAAAGGTTCCTCTCCTGGTCAGTATATGAAAAAATTACAGCTCGCGGTTCGCGCTCGCGTTTGATTCTTTAGTTAAATTCACATCCTTTTTTCATGATTACGAAATAAAATCGGAACGTTTACTTTTTATGTGGGGCGTTTTGGCCGAGTGGATAAGTCTTCTGACTTTAAGGCAGAGGGTCGTAGGTTCGAATCCAAGTCATGGCATTATTTCCTTCAGCAAGAAATTTATTCACACTGTGCTGCACTCAACCCAGGTGTGGTGAATGGGTACCCGGTAGAAATTCGTTAATGCCTTCCTTTGGGCGCATAGGCAGCCCAGCTAAAGCCGGGATAATAATAATAGCTGGAAGAACAGTTTTTCAGAATTGAAGTGGCTTCCCTGGATATCCATATCATTATTATCATTATTATCATTTTAGGCCTACATGAAATTTCCAAAAGTTTGAGCACGTGATCCGCTCGCAACATCTCACAAGGATGCCCTTTTAACAGTAATTGACCAAAAAGGTGAATTTTACATCTTCAGATTTGATTTTTTCCCCCAAACCGCTTGCTCGCTACGCTCGCAGAAATGAAACGTAAATATATAACTTATCAATCAGAAATCACTTAAAAAATTTTGCTCAACTTAATTACTACAAAACACACAACCTCTTTACACAGATGATAATCTTATGGCGAAAATATCAGTTTGCACCAAAATGCCCCTTTTGGGGCTATGCCCCCCCCCAAAAAAAAGGTTCCGCCGCCACTGGTTTAAAAACACGCATCGTCTTCATGGCTAACCGCAAAAAGTTCTTAAAATGTCCCCTTTAGATCAGGTCCGAGCTTATATTTAAAATTTCTGTTCGCGCTTCTTGCTAGCAGTTATTATCTAGTTACATAGGCATCTCGTTTTGAAGATCACAAACATATTGCCCATCATATTAAAAAAAATATATAGCTCGCGCTCGCATTATCTAAAAAGGGTTTATCATGTTATTACATATTTACTTTATTTTATAAGTATAAAGCTAATTATTGACTGTTAGGACTACCCTTTCAAAGAAACAAACGAAAATCAACTTTAAGCTGCCGATCGAGGAAAATATGGCTGAAAAAAGTTGGATCCGCTGGGAGGGAGGCAGGGGGCACTTGCACCCCCAAAATGAAATAAAAAACAGGGAAATGCATATTTTTCCAAAATGGAAGAGTTCCTTTTTCAAAAATAAATATGTTGTTTTTCATGTTTTTCGAACTAAAATACTCTTTTTAAAATATACAAGTTAGGTTTTCAGGCTGGAATATTGCAAATTTTCAGCGTGCGCTTCGCACTCTCAATTATTCGATTGGAGAAATATGTATCCTAAAGAGATCACTAAATGCTTTCTTTAACAGGTTCCTTTTCTGGTCAGTATGTTTAAGCTCGCGTTTTGCGCTCGTGTTAATTCTTTAGTTAGATGCACATCTTTTTAATGACAGCAGAAATCTGCTCGGATTTTTAAAAACTTATTTTCATTTTTTATTGAAATACTCTTAAGTTTTAGCTTGTGATTTACGCTCGCAACACCTCGCAATAATGCCATTTTAAGAATAATTGAACCCTAAACGAGTTTTACAACTTCACCTTTAATTTTTTTTTACCAAGCCGCTCGCTCATTATACTCTCTCCCGAAAAATAAAGCCTAAATATACATTTTGCCATAATAAGAAGTCACTTCAAAAAAGTATTTCTCTACATAATCACTATCAAACACACAATGACTTCAAGCAGATGATAATCTTAAGGTGAAAATATCACCAAAGTGCCCATTTTGACGTATGAGTTTCATTTTTTGGCTTTACCCCCCGAACGAAAATTCGTTCGGCCGCCCTTGCCTTCCCATCCTCATAACAATTGAACGGCAACAGTGTCCCCCGCCCCCTTGCCTCTGCCTCTGCTTTCACGGTTTTCATTTCTCGGATTAACGAACCTTATTTCGTTTTCGGATTAACGAACCTTATTTTGTTTTCGGATTAACGAACCTTATTTCGTTTTCGGATTAACGAACCTTCGGAAAAACGAACCTTATTTCGTTTTCGGATGAACGAACCTTCGGAACAACGAACCTTATTTCGTTTTCGGATTAACGAACCTTCGGAACAACGAACCTTATTTCGTTTTCGGATTATCGAACCTTCGGAACAACGAACCTTATTTCGTTTTCGGATTATCGAACCTTCGGAACAACGAACCTTATTTCGTTTTCAGATTATCGAACCTTCGGAATAACGAACCTTATTTCGTTTTCGGATTATCGAACCTTCGGAATAACGAACCTTATTTCGTTTTCGGATTAACGAACCTTATTTTGTTTTCGGATTAACGAACCTTATTTCGTTTTCGGATTAACGAACCTTCGGAACAACGAACCTTATTTCGTTTTCGGATTAACGAACCTTCGGAACAACGAACCTTATTTCGTTTTCGGATTATCGAACCTCCGGAACAACGAACCTTATTTCGTTTTCGGATTATCGAACCTTCGGAACAACGAACCTTATTTCGTTTTCGGATTATCGAACCTTCGGAATAACGAACCGTCGCAATAACGCCACAAATGTTCGGATTAACGAACCCTTTTTCGTTTTCGGATTAACGAACATCGAGGTATAGGCAATTTACGTGTTTCGGAATTACGAACCTTCGGAATAAAGAACCTTCGGAATTACGAAGCTTCGGAATTACGAAGTGTAACCGAAAATAGACACCCTAACCCCATTAATTTTATACCGGATTTACATCGATCTCAGAGACCACCTATGTTGGTGAAAAAATATCGGGAACCCGATAAATATGATTTATATCGGGAGAATCTCAGGCCTCCTCCCACCACCCTTTGTTGTATTAAAAAATTCACGCAGCAAGTGGAAATATTGTAAATATATGACTGCAAGACGTTTTTTTAATTAACCCTGCCATTTTGCTTTGAAGTCCAGGGGCCCGTAACACAAAGTTTACCAATGATCGTAGAACATTTTTGTACGATTGATTGCATTGACTTCCTTTTACAATTAATCAAGCGTACGCTTTATTGCTAGCCTTTGTGTTGACGGGACCCAGGCGGCCCAGCTAATATTACTGATCACAAAAAAGATTATTTTTTTTAAAAGAAAGTTATGCTATATGCATAACAAAAATGTTAGAAAATGATTTATTTTAATGGAACCACCAACTCACCCGTATTCTTATCGACATTACTGCCTTGCTTTTTTTTCCGTTCGTGTGAATTTTTTGCTCCATCAGTAATTCTACCTAAATACACAAAATGCAGAACAGACAATGAACAAAAGACCCAAAAATTTCGTGTGCACACAAAGTAAAGCTAAAAATCGAACTGCACTTTACCCATTCACATTAAATTCTTCATTTGTTACATATTGGTCTTATCTAGTTTCACATTAGGTTAGAATATGTATTTCATTTCTTTTGAATATCTGAATTTTATTCATATTTTTAACGATCTAGCAAACATTAAAACCGATCGAAATATTATAAATACCATTGTCATTATGCATTTTTTCCCGTTCGTGTGAATCTTTAGCTCCATCAGTTACTCCACCTAAATACACAAAAAAACGCAGAACAGACAATAACACAAAAAAATAAGTGAAATTTCCTTACAAAAATAAAGATAAAAATCATAGTAATAAATAGGCAAGTCAATATTTTAGAATACACAATCAGATAAAGTACTGAACTGAATCCGAAAATTTCCAATCACCTCGCCTTGTATGAATTACTTTTCACGCCCTCCTTGTCTTTCTTGTTCTTTCTCCCTTCTTTCCTCATTTTTTCCCATTCTTTCCATTTTTTGGCGCGGCTAATAGAATGGGGGCGGCTGTTTTGGCCCTCGGGATCCGCCTACAGTTAAGCCAGAATTCGAACTACATGTTACCCATTCACATTAAATTCTTCATTTGCTACAAATTGGTCTAATCTAGTTTCCTAAAATGTTAGAATATGTATTTCATTTATTGTGAATATATTCCGAATATTTTATTCATATTTTAACGAGCTAACTAACATTAACTCCTATCGAAATATCATGAATACCATTGTCATTATAATTATCATTATTAGAGTGTGCGTTTTGGGTATCATCGTCAATTAGTTGATCTTCCATACGTAGCTTTTTATCATGATAGTGATTTGGTCATTCATATAACTGACAGAGATCACGAATCCAAGTTGAATGAAAGAAAGTCAAATCACAATATGAATATGAAAATTCAAATTTCCGATAACCTCGCTTTGTATCCCGCACTCGTCTTCGTGCTTCTTTTTCTCCTTTTTCCTCATTTTTGTGTCGTTTTTTGTGGCTAATCTAATAGGGGCGGATGTTTTGGCCCTCTGGATCCGACTAGGTTTTCTGGGGGTGGGGCCGTGGAACAACGTATTCATTCCCACAGAATAGCACCTAGACCCCAAATGATTGGTTAATCAGTACATTTATTATATACTAGTTCGTGTGCACACAAAGTAAAGCTAAAAATCGAAGTAGACTTTACCCATTTACACTAGATTCTTCATTTGTTACAGATTGGTCTAATCTAATCTCACATAAGGTTAGAATATGTATTTAATTTCTTCGGAATACATTCACAATTTTCACCATCTAGCAGAAATTCAAGTGTACAATATTAATTCCTTTAAAGCTTATTGAAATATCCAAAATATTGTGATAAGGGGTGTGCATTTAGAATATCATCGTAAACTAGTTCATATTTCATAAGTAGCTGGTTATCATGATAGTGATTTAGTCATTCATTTATCTGACAAATGTCACATTTCCAAGTGGAATGAAAAATGTCAAATCACAAGGAATAACAAATTAAGTGTATCCATATTTTACATCAAGTACATGTAGGTAAAAATCGTAATTTTGGGAGACTTTATATATTTTTTTACAGGTAATACACGAATATTTAGGTCTCATACACCCCACAAATCAAATATTAGGTAGAATGCAAATATTGGAATCGCTCTGACAGTTTTTCAATATTTTTTTTTTTTTACTTTCTGTTGATCAACACCTGAGCAAACACAAATTGAGAAACACTATTCTATCCCACACTACCCTTTGCTGAATGAAAAATTCACGCAGCAAGTACAGATATTGTAAATATATGACTGGAAGACATTTTATAAAGCGTGCCATTTTGCTTTGAATTTGGTCACTTCCTGAATTTCACCTACACTTAGAAAGTTGGCATACCTGCTATTTCTTAGTTATACATTAAAGACAAAAATATGCAAAATAAGCTTTGAGTTCCAGGTGTCCCAGCAAATATTACTGACCACCGTGACAAAAAAGACGAAAAAATATTTTGTTCTAGAAATCTATGGAATATGCATAAAAGACATGTAGAAGTTGATTTATTTTAATGAAACCACCAACTCACCTGTCTTTTCATTTATCTCATTACCGGACATTGCTTTCAGTTCGTGTGATTCTTTTTCTTCATCACTCACTCTACCTAAATACACAAAAAACGCAGAACAGACAATGAAAAAAAAAACTCAAGAAATAAATTCCTAACAAAAACAAAAATTATACACCTCATATTATAGGAAAGTGAATATTTCAGAATATTTGCTCAAAAAACGTATTCTGCTGAATATGAAAAACTTGTCTTCATACTTCTTTTTTTTCTCCTCCTTTAATTTTGTATTCCTTTTTGTTTTCTATTTGTGCGTGGCTAATGGAATGGGGGCAAATGTATGGGCTCTCTTGATCCGCCTCTGCGTGTGTGTGTGTGTGTGTGTGTGGGGGGGGGGGTGTGGGGCCGTGGGGCAACGTATTCATTTCCACAGAATAGCGTCATAGACCCAACATGATTGGTTAATCAGTCCATTTATTACATACAAGTTCGTGTCACATTAATTAACCACCACCCTTGGCTGTATGAAGAAAAAAAATCATGCAGGAAGTGAAGATATTGTAAATAAATAATTGCAAAACAGTTCTAATTAACCCTGCCATTTTGTCTTGTATTTGGTAATTTCCTTAATTCCCCTACCCTTAGAAAGTTGGCACACCCGCCATGGGCGTAAATCCCAGGGGGGACAGGGGGGACATTTGATATTGTGTCCCCCCTACTCAAAATAGTAGGGGGACACAATATCAAATGTCCCCCCTACTATTTGTGGTCTTTTATGATGGTAAGAAATACATCATTCAAAATCGAAATAAAACATGTATTTTAACACTATTTGAGGACTAGATGACCTTACTTTTGGGATGATAACCTCATTCCCACAGAATAGCACCTAGACTCCAAATGATTGGTTAATCAGTACATTTATTATACAGTGCGTCCCACAAAAAACGAAACCGAGATTTAGCGATGATATATCATAACTTAATCATAAATACAAAAGACAAATGCCCTATCAATGTAAAGCTTAGAATCTCCTCTTTCATCTGATATTACTTAGATTATTCCTCATTCACGCATGAGTGAGCAAAAACAATTTGAAGAAAGGATACCAAAAAGTCATTTGGCGGGGGGTATCTTAATTTCAAAAAAAAATTCACATGCCTAAAAAGTTCAATATCTGCTCTTTTATTTGGTACCTTAATCACAAAAAATGGTCGAGAAGTAAAAAGTTATGTTCCCTCGAAACAATGCTTGTATTTCCATAATTTCATTACATAAACGTGTTTTCACCGGTTTCCCACAGAAGCTATCGCACGGTTAACAAAAGACTTAATGAATGGCTGATCGTCAACAAAATGGAGTGTCGAGTGAGTTTGAACGCTAGCCTGTTAAACCTCTTCATTTTATGAAATTATTGAAAATCAAGCCTTGTTTCAGATAACCAGAACTTTCTTATTTCTTGACCATTTTTTGTAATTGAAGTATCAAATTAAAGAGCAGATATTGAACTTTTTTAAAATGTGGTTTTCTTTTTGAAACCCAGATACAGCCCGCCAAGTGACTTTTTGGTATCCCCTCTTCAAATTATTTTTGCTCACTCATGCGCGAATGAGAAATAATCTAAGTAACTTCAGATAAAAGAGGAGATTCTAAGCTTTACAATGGTAGGTTATTTGTCTATTGTATTTGTGATTAAGTTATGATAAATCATTGATAAATCTCGGTTTCGTTTCTTGTAGGGCGCACTGTATACCGGCTTATTCTATTCACTCGCGTTGGTAATCACACGCGTTTTTGATTTTTGGCGATTTTTTTTCTAACGGTGTCTTCAATGGGACAAACACGCTGGGAAAATAAAATGAAATTGAAATTCGAGTTTCGTTTTAAGCCGGTAAGTGCCTTAAAATGAAATGTACTCGACTACTGTTTTAACATAACAAACAAGCAAATCAGCCATGTGGCTCAACTAACTTAGAATAGATCCGGACTTCTACTGTGTCTTATACGAGGACTCCGAGTCGGAACTTGCCATATCTGCCACATCGATATTACATCGTATCATTCCCATATGCGGACATGCCTGCATGCAATGGCCCCAAGGCGGCCGGACCCGGCCGCGGTCGGACACGACGTGCATCGGTAGCATGGAGCAAGCTAACGTGAGTCGAGCCGAGTTAGATCCCACGTTACATATGAGGCGCCGATTGTACCAATATTATATAGGGGCGGATGTTTTGGCCCTCTGGATCCGACTAGGTTTTCTGGAGGTGGGGCCGTGGAACAACGTATTCATTCCCACAGAATAGCACCCTAGACCCCAAATGATTGGTTAATCAGTACATTTATTATATACTAGTTCGTGTGCACACAAAGTAAAGCTAAAAATCGAAGTAGACTTTACCAATTTACACTAGATTCTTCATTTGTTTCAGATTGGTCTAATCTAGTCTCACAAAAGGTTAGAATATGTATTTAATTTCTTCGGAATACATTCACAATTTTCACCATCTAGCAGAAATTCAATTGTACAATATTAATTCCTTTAAAGCTTATTGAAATATCCAAAATATTGTGATAAGGGGTGTGCATTTAGAATATCGTCGTAAACTAGTTCATATTTCATAAGTAGCTGGTTATCATGATAGTGATTTAGTCATTCATTTATCTGACAAATGTCACATTTCCAAGTGGAATGAAAAATGTCAAATCACAAGGAATAACAAATTAAGTGTATCCATATTTTACATCAAGTACATGTAGGTAAAAATCGTAATATTTAGGTCTCATACACCCCACAGATCAAATATTAGGTAGAATGCAAATATTGGAATCGCTCTGACAGTTTTTTCAATATATTCTTTTTTTTTACTTTCTGTTGATCAACACCTGAGCAAACACAAATTGAGAAACACTACTCTATCCCACATTACCCTTTGCTGAATGAAAAATTCACGCAGCAAGTACAGATATTGTAAATATATGACTGGAAGACATTTTATTAAGCGTGCCATTTTGCTTTGAATTTGGTCACTTCCTGAATTTCACCTACACTTAGAAAGTTGGCATACCTGCTATTTCTTAGTTATACATTAAAGACAAAAATATGCAAAATAAGCTTTGAGTTCCAGGTGTCCCAGCAAATATTACTGACCACCGTGACAAAAAAGACGAAAAAATATTTTGTTTTAGAAATCTATGGAATATGCATAAAAGACATGTAGAAGTTGATTTATTTTAATGAAACAACCGACTCACCTGTCTTTTCATTTATCTCATTACCGGACATTGCTTTCAGTTCGTGTGATTCTTTTTCTTCATCACTCACTCTACCTAAATACACAAAAAACGCAGAACAGACAATGAAAATAAACCCAAGAAATAAATTTCCTAACAAAAACAAAAATTATACACCTCATATTATAGGAAAGTGAATATTTCAGAATATTTGCTCAAAAAACGTATTCTGCTGAATATGAAAAACTTGTCTTCATACTTCTTTTTTCTCCTCCTTCTTAAATTTTGTATTCCTTTTTGTTTTCTATTTGTGCGTGGCTAATGGAATGGGGGCAAATGTATGGGCTCTCTTGATCCGCCTCTGTGTGTGTGTGTGTGTGTGTGTGTGTGTGGGGGGGGGGTGTGGGGCCGTGGGGCAACGTATTCATTTCCACAGAATAGCGTCATAGACCCAAAATGATTGGTTAATCAGTCCATTTATTATATACAAGTTCGTGTCACATTGAGTAACCACCACCCTTGGCTGTATGAAGAAAAAAAATCATGCAGGAAGTGAAGATATTGTAAATAAATAATTGCAAAACAGTTCTAATTAACCCTGCCATTTTGTCTTGTATTTGGTAATTTCCTTAATTCCCCTACCCTTAGAAAGTTGGCACACCCGCCATGGGCGGAAATCCCAGGGGGGACAGGGGAGACGTGTCCCCCCTACTCAAAATAGTAGGGGGGACACAATATCAAATATCCCCCCTACTATTTGTGGTCTTTTATGATGGTAAGAAATACATCATTCAAAATCGAAATAAAACATGTATTTTAGCACTATTTGAGGACTAGATGACCTAACTATTTGGATGATAATCTTTTTTTTTTTTTTTTTTTGCTTGTCAAATTTATTTTCGTCGAAATGACTTTAAGTTTGGGGTGATAACCTTTTTTTTTTGCTTGTCAAATTTTCCAGCCCCTTGTCCCCCCTACCTTTTGGGAGATATTTCCGCCCCTGACACCCGCTATATCTTAGATAGACATTGACAACAAGACATGGAAATTAAGCTTGAGCTCCGGGTGGCCCAGGTAATATCACAGACCTAAAAACAAATAAATGAAAAGATATTTTGTTCAAGAAAGCTAGGCAATATATAAAACAAACATGTAATACTGGATTTATTCTTATCGAACCACCGACTCACCTGTATTGTAATCTATTAAACAACTTCTTCTCATTGTGTTAAGCTCCTGCAAATCTTTACCTCCATCAGTAACTCCACCTAAATACACAAAAACGCAGAACTGACATTAAGAAAAAGACAAAGAAGTAAAAATTCCTTACAAAAATAAAAATTATAAACATCCTAGTAAGAGGCAAGGAAATATTTCAGAACACTTGCTCAGATAACGTGATTTGCTTATCACGAAAATTCAAATTTCCGATAACCTCGCTTTGTACCCCCACTCGTCTTAGTGCTTCTTTTTCTCCTCTTTGCTCTTTTTTTGTGTCGTTTTTTGTGGCTAATCGAATAGGGGCGGATGTTTAGGCCCTCGTGATCCGACTAGGTTTTCTGGGGAGGGGGGGGGGGGGGGGTGGTGGAACAACGTATTCATTCCCACAGAATAGCACCTAGACCCCAAATGATTGGTTAATCAGTACATTTATTATACAGTGCGTCCCACAAAAAACGAAACCGAGATTTAGCGATGATATATCATAACTTAATCATAAATACAAAAGACAAATGACCTATCAATGTAAAGCTTAGAATCTCCTCTTTCATCTGATATTACTTAGATTATTCCTCATTCACGCATGAGTGAGCAAAAACAATTTGAAGAAAGGATACCAAAAAGTCATTTGGCGGGGGGTATCTTAATTTCAAAAAGAAATTCACATGCCTAAAAAGTTCAATATCTGCTCTTTTATTTGATACCTTAATCACAAAAAATGGTCGAGAAGTAAAAAAGTTATGTTCCCTCGAAACAATGCTTGTATTTCCATAATTTCATTACATAAACGTGTTTTCACCGGTTTCCCACAGAAGCTATCGCACGGTTAACAAAAAAACTTAATGCATGGCTGATCGTCAACAAAACGGAGTGTCGAGTGAGTTTGAACGCTAGCCTGTTAAACCTCTTCATTTTATGAAATTATTGAAAATCAAGCCTTGTTTCAGATAACCAGAACTTTCTAATTTCTTGACCATTTTTGTAATTGAGGTATCAAATTAAAGAGCAGATATTGAACTTTTTTAAAATGTGGTTTTCTTTTTGAAACCCAGATACAGCCCGCCAAGTGACTTTTTGGTATCCCCTCTTCAAATTAATTTTGCTCACTCATGCGTGAATGAGAAATAATCTAAGTAATTTTAGATGAAAGAGGAGATTCTAAGCTTTACAATGGTAGGTTATTTGTCTATTGTATTTGTGATTAAGTTATGATAAATCATTGATAAATCTCGGTTTCGTTTCTTGTGGGACGCACTGTATACCGGCTTATTATATTCACTCGCGTTGGTAATCACTCGCGTCGCGTTGGTAATCACACGCGTTTTTGATTTTTGGCTTCTTCTTCTTCTTATGTTGGTTTGAGTGGCGATTAGTCATATTTGACTATTGTCGCCATTGACTCTATTAATAAAAAATCTCACTTCTCACATAATGATATTATTACCAATATGATGTATACATATATGAAATATTATTCTTGTGTATTCTTTTAATATGAAAAAGGATAATTATGGTATGTACAAAAGTTTGTCGTAACTCTTGTCAAAATGGCATATAAACAAATCTTCACCAAAAACAAACCGCTATCTTCAGCTCAGTTCCAACTAGTTGCGCTTGCCCTGCCCTTTCAAAGATGCAATCATACCGGTCAGCACGGTACATTGTGCCGATTTTTCGGACATAAATGCCTAGGTCACCCATGCATAGACGAGGGGGCGCTAGTGTACCTGTGCTTACAGATGGGTTAAACATTAAAATAATTTGTTTCTTTTTTTTAAACAACAACAACAACAAGGCGAAAACACTTGTGGGCTTTGTTAGTTATATGTGCAGAACATATCATTTTGTATATTATATCATACATTATATATATATATTTTTCTTTTCACATTAGACTTGTATAGTCGATTTGACAGTCCCATAGGCTCAATAGACCAACCTAGAAATGTTCTTTCCGATGAAGTTTTTTTCTTGAAACGTGTTCCTATGGGGTCCTAGAACAAATTCAGCTTGGTTGCCCAAAGTTGCCGTTTGGGCAATTTAGCTAATTTGCATAAATCCAAAATGGCCGCCAGATGCCATCTTAAAGACTTAACTTTTGAACCCCTTGCCCCCAAAGGATGAGTAATACCTTTGTTTAGGGGTATTGGGGTGTGTAGAATCTCTTTCTGCTACCTATTTTGCAATTTAATGTCATCTTCAGGTCAAATCCAAGATGGCCGCCAGATGCTATCTTGAAGAATTGACTTTTTCCCCTTGCCCCAGAATGACGAGTAATACATTTGTTTAGGGGTTTTGGGGTATGTAGAATCTCTTTCTGCTATCTATTTTGCAACATAATGTCATCTTCAGGTCAAATCCAAGATGGCCGCCAGATGACGCCATTTTGAAAAAAATTACTTCTGAACCCCTTGTCCGAGAATCATGAATAATACCTATTTTCGTGAGTTATTTGATATCTTGATTCCATTTCTGGTAATAATTTTGCAATATAGGATCATTCAGATACAAAAAGATGGCCGCTAAACGCCATATCAAAAAAACTACTTCCCGAGACTATTGAACTGAACCTTGAAGATACTCTCCCACAAAAGTACACGCTATCCTTAAGAGGGTTACTATTGTGTGTAGGAGCTCATGTAAGGGTATTTCAGTAAGAATGATTCATTTCTCTTAATTTCTCAATTTTTAGTGGTCAAGTCAGGTCTCAGATGGTCAGATGGTTGATATATTTCGGCATTAACCGCTCACCTTAGAATGAAACCATTCAAGGTTTGGGCTATGACCCATTTCGGGAGTTCTCATCATTTTTTTTATGTCGAGCCATATTTTTCTATTGAAAGGACTTAAAAGTATTATTTTTTTATCAAAAAGTAATTTCTCCGTATTTTTCCGAAAATTTGTTAGTTTATTACCTTCCTTTATAATAATCATTGGACTTTTCGTCCTGACAAAAGCCTTTGACTTGATCAGCACGAGTGCACATTTTAGCCTCCTGTAGAAGATAGGCTCCCCAAGACTGATCCATGGTCACATCATTCCATGAGCACAGTATGCTACAATGCTGGAACATCATTCTGGTAGCTTCCCTCAATTCCTGTGAGCAGTGGCGTGAAGCAATTATGCTGCACCTGGCCCTGACACTCATTGGGATCTTCTTCTTCATGCTTCCTCAGTATGCATTTGGCGGATGCAAAGAAGGCATCTACATGTATATCCGTACCAGAGTATATGGGAAACTCTTCAACATCGACCGGCTTCGTGCCAAAACAATGGTCCCGATGGTTCTCATTCGTAAGATGTTGTACGGCAACGACGTGACGTCGCCCTGCCTTTTTATAAAGAAGCGTTAGAAGGCCTACAAGACCTAGTAATACAGCCACCTGTCCTGTGCATGTAAGGAGTTTGGAACACCCATCAGCCTGTAAGACAGAAATCCTGATAGACTCAAGACACTGACTGTCCTCCAGATATCTCTATCAACAGCACGCACTCGTCTGGTTGTGGTGGACTCCTCACCTACCTTGGATTGACTATCTGTCTCTAGTTCCCTTTCACTGGACAAGGAGATAAGCACCAGGAAGGGAATATCTGTCACAGCCATGGCCAAGCTCCTGAACGGAAATAAGTCCTCGAAAACGTACGCCGATCAAGAAAAGCGGCTAAACACCTTCCATGTCAGCTGCCTCGGACGTATCCTGCACATGAAATGGCAGGACAGAGTGAAAAATATAAGGCCCTTCAGCGTACGTGCATGCTGGCATCACCAGTTTATTTTCGCTTCTTAGTGAAAGGTGCCTCAAGTGGTTGGGGCATGTTCGCCGCATGAAACTTTGGCAAATTCTAGAAGGGATTCACCAACGTAAGGTGAGCTATGTGATTGGTCTCCAGGTAGATCACACCTCCGTTATAAACACACCTGCAAACGTGACATAAAACTTGGCCGGCATAAACACTAACAATTTTGAAGATGTAGATGATAGTCGTAATCTATGGAGAGCTACAGGGTACAGGGGTCAATACGTCAGAAAATAATCAGAATGCTACATTGGCAGGCCAAGGAGGAAGGCTAGGGCAGCATCACTAACTGAACCTGTCTCAGCGCCATCCTCCATCTGTACAAATTTGCTTTAGAGACTGTCACTCTAGAGCGGGGCTCTACAGCCACTCTAAAAAAATGTAAACCCTAGCGACCCTTGACGAACTGATGCCTACCTATCATTGGACACTTTGATTTAGGAAAAATATGGAGAAAATACTGTCAAATTAAAAAAAGACTTTAAAGCCTCTTCAGTACAAAAGTATGGATGGACATTAAAAGAAATAAAAGTACATGCGAAATTGATCATAGCCCAAACCTAACGAGGATTCATTCTAAGGTGAGCAGTTAATGTCGAACGTCTGACAACATCTCAGATCTGGCTTCCCCTTGAACTAAAAGTTGAGAATTAATAAAAAGAAATGAGTATTCTTACTGAAATCCCCTTAATAATAATAATAATAATAATAATAGCCCATTTTTATATAGCGCTTTTCCCAGAATGGCTCAAAGCGCGTTACAGCTTATTATTACCCCGGTCATTGGATTCATTTCAATCCCGCACGAAAAGTGCACAATTTCCACTCCCTGGGGAGCATTCCTTGCATTCATCGCAGCCTCATTATGGCGCTGGCAAATTCAAGCTAAGCTCTTACATAAACTCTTACACTATAAGCCTCGGAAAGTATTTTTTCAAGATGGCATTTGGTGGCCAACTTGGATTTGATCTGAAGATTATCCTTTATTGCAAAATTACATCAGAAATTGAATCAACATACCAAATGACTCACGAATAAAGTTATTATTCATGATTCTGGGGCAAAGGGTTCAAAAGTTAATATTTCAAGATGGCGTCATCTGGCGGCCATCCTGGATTTGACCTGAAGATGATCTTATATTGCAAAATAGATAGCAGAAATAGATTCTACAACACCCTAAAACCCCTAAACAAAGGTATTGCTCATCATTCTGGGGCAAGGGGTTCAAATTCAATTTTACAAGATGGCATCTGGCGGCCATATTGGATTTGACCTGAAGATGACCTTATATTGCAAAAATAATGATAGAAATGGGTTCTACACACACTAAAACCCATAAAAGGAGTTCTTCCTCATCATTTTAGGGCAAGGGGTTCAAAAGTTCGTTTTTTAAGATGGCATGTGGCGGCCATTTTGGATTTATGCAAATTAGCGAAATTGCCCAAACGGCAACTTTGGGCAACCAAGCTGAATTTGTTCTAGGACCCCATAGGAACACAAATCAAGAAAAAAACTCCATCGGAAAGAACATTTCTAGGTTCGGAAAATGTCAAATCGACTAGTACAAGCATATCCTTTCATATTTCTTATAGACAATACAATATAAGAATAGTAGGTCATCACTCCTTACTAAAACGTTTCGTTCTTGAAACGAAA
Organism: Lytechinus pictus; assembly: GCF_037042905.1. Classification (NCBI taxonomy): domain Eukaryota; kingdom Metazoa; phylum Echinodermata; class Echinoidea; order Temnopleuroida; family Toxopneustidae; genus Lytechinus; species Lytechinus pictus. Next base: position 128,012 of record NW_026974150.1, read on the forward strand.
CGTAAAAATGCTTTTTGTATCCCTGGGTCATCTTTTTTTTTAATACTCCATTATTTGTCCTGGCTGTGATTCATTCAATTCTACAAGGAGCATTGATCTTTCAATTATATATTTTGAACAATGTAAAAGATAATGTCTGACAGTTTCTACCTCAGGACATCTATCACAAAACCCTGTTGGATGGATCCCTAATCTTAGTAGATCTTGGTTAAGACCAGCGACTCCAAAACGGAGACGATGGAGTACAGTTTCCTGTCTCCCTAGATTACATTTATATGTGGATAACACTGATGGTTGCAATTCTTTCAGTGCTGAGTTAGTTTTATTCCATCTTTCTTGCCAAACTATCTTACAACTTTTTGAAATAAGTTGCATAATTTATGATAATGTTATTTGATTATGAATTTCAATTTTGTTTGATAAAGCTTTTTTTGCGCAGGAGTCTGCTATTTCATTTCCTATTATTCCACAGTGACCAAGGATCCACTCTAGGTATATATCTAAACCTTTATATTTGAGTCTTGTAGTGATAGTCAGAATTCCTGTGATAATAGGATCGTCTTTCCGATTCTGTAAAGATAAAAGTGCACTTAATGAGTCACTGAAAATAACAACACCTGTATATATATCTAAATATTATATCCATTCCAGTGCAAGAATAATCGCAATTAATTCCGCCCTATAGGAGGAGGTAAAATTTGATAACCTTTTTCCTTGGTAAAAAGAAAAATAAGGTACATAGAAAGCGGCTGAACTAATCCCCTTTTCAGGAGAGCTTTGGATCCATCAGTGTATATATGGAGTTGGTGTGACCATTTTGTATGTATCAATTCCAAACTCAGTTGTTGCAATTGTATCGGATGGTCCGATTTCTTAATTTGTGAACTTAATTCAGTAGATATAACTGGTGGACAAAATAACCAAGGGGGAAAGGCTGAAGAAATAATATTTTCAATACTAATTTCTTTTCCTATCTTGGATTGAAGCCTATAACCAAACGGTTTACTAACGTTCTTACCTTTAAGATAATCGAACTGCCAGCATGGTTTGATATGTGTTATTAATGGGTGATTACTATGTCTTTCTATATTTTGTCTATACTTGCTTGATAACAGTTGCCTTCTTAAATCTAAAGGGGGTTCTCCCATTTCCACCTGCAGTGAAACTAGCGATGTCAATGGTAGCCCACCAGCACATATTCTGAGTGGTTGATATTGCACCGAGTCTAACAACTTTTTTGTAGTTACTGGAGCACTATCATAAGCTTGACAACCATAATCGAAAATTGATCTAATAATTGCCCTGTAAACCATAAGTAAGGACTTAGATGAACTTCCCCATTTAGTTCCTGTCAGACTTCGCAATATATTTAATTTCCTTTTACTTCTTGAAACTACATTCTCTATATGGGGATGCCAAGACAATTTACTATCAAATATCATCCCTAGAAAATGGTGATTATCTTTATAAGTGAGTATACTTCCTTCCAATTTAACTGTTGGAGGGATAACGTTTGTAAGCTTAGTGAAAAACACCGGAACAGTCTTCTCAATAGAAAATTTGAAACCCCAGTCTTTAAACCAGGTACATAATACATCTAGATAAGTTTGTATCCTTAATCTAATATTCTCTACATTTTTTCCAGAAATCCATATTGCACAATCATCAGCATATATAGATATTGTCACTTCAGGATCAATTGGAATATATCTCATCATGACATTATATAAAAGGGGACTCAGAACACTCCCCTGGGGGAGTGCATTATGGATTTGGAAAGTTCTGGATTCAGTATTTGTAACTCTTACCTGAAAGGTACGTTCTGTTAGATAAAAACTAAAAACTGTAACATATTTCCTCCTATACCACATTGAGTGAGTTTGTACAGTAACCCATCAATCCAAAGACTGTCATAAGCCTTTTTGACATCCAAAAATACTGCAAGAGTGTGCTCTCTGCAATTAATAGATTTTTGAATGTCATTTTCTAATAAAAAAATACTGTCAGTAGTACTACGACCTTTTCTAAAACCGCTAATGAAATTAGGCAATAAGTTATTTTATCTATGTACCATTGCAATCTATATTTTATCATACGCTCTATAACTTTGGCAAAACAAGATGTAAGTGATATTGGTCTGTAGGAGATAACATTTTTTGAGTCCTTACCAGATTTCAAGATTGGCACTAAAATTGAGTGTTTTAGAGGACTCGGGATATCCCCCGAATCCCATATTCTATTAATAATGTTCAACATAATTTCTTTTGTACTTTTTGGCATATTTTCATATACAATGTATGGAATGTTATCTTTTCCCGGAGCAGCAAATTTAGTAGATTTAACTGCTTTCTCAAATTCATTGATCGAGAAAGGTTCATTAATAACATGTTCATTTTGGTAGAAATAATTTTGTACTTCCTTAGTTAATGTTTTATTAAAATCTTTATTTTTCTGTCCTACGGATTGGAAATAAGTTCCAAAAATCTCTACTCTCTCTGGTAAGGACGTAATGGCTTTACCTTTCTCAATCAAAATAGGCATATTTTGTGATTTTTTTACAGGTACGCCATTTAAACGTTTTATACATGACCATATCTTTGTCTCTGGCATGACTCTGTCTAATCTTCTGCAAAAAGCTTGCCAATATTCTCTTTCCGCTTTCCGGAGAACTCGTTGGGCTTCTGCCTTCTTTTTTTTTGTATTCGTTAATTCTATCAAGTGTGATTTTTCTTGATAGATAGTTTCTTATTCTATTTCTTTCTTTAATCTTTTCAGTACATTCCTTGTTCCACCATGGGATAGGATTTTTTCCCGCCTTTCTTTTTTTTCGGGATTGCTTCATAAATACATTCTTACAAGCGTTCCATAAATGAATAAAAAATGTTCTTAATATCATCGTCAGATTTAATTATTTCATCTTTTATGATATTTTCACACTTGTATACAAATATGGGCCAGTTAACATTCTTAAAAGAGATATGGTCATTAGACATGTTATTATCATTGACCTGGTTACTTGGATTTTTCTGATATTTGTCTTTCTTTCCAAGTGTTATTTGAACATTAATTTGAAAGTGATCACTCCCAAAAGAATCTTCCATAACCTTCCATATTGCCTTACCGGCCAATGATGGGGAGGACATACTTAAATCTAAGCACGAAAGCTTTCCAGTACAAGGATCAAGTCTAGTTCCTGTTTTATCATTCAATACAATTAAATTATTCTCATATATAAATTGCTCAATGGCTTGTCAATTTCTGTCAGTTTTTTCACTACCCCAGATGGTACTATGAGCGTTGAAATCACCTAAGATTATCAGGTTATCTTTTTCATTAAAATTCTTCAGTAATGTGTTTAGAATTGCATCGTTTAATCTTTTGCATGGATTATAAAAGTTGATGATAGATATTTTTTTATTGGCGACATATATGTTAACTTGTTGTAATTCTAGACTTGAATCATTGAATGGATCTTCGTACTTAATTCTATCGTGAATATATATTGCACAACCCCCTCTCCGATGACCTTCCCTATTTCTTAGAAGGCATGTATAATTTGGAATACTAAGTGAACTATTATCATAAAACCACGTTTCTTGAACACAAATTAAATCATATTCTTTATTTGTTTTTAAATGATTAAGAAGCTCGTGTCCATGCCCTAATAAGCCCTGGGAATTCCACTGAAGAATGGAAAGAAGGGCAAAGAAAGCGTTAGTTCCTGCGTTGTTGAGTTAGGATCTCCTTTTTTGTTGCCGCAATCTTCTTGCAGCAGTCAAAAGTAAAACATTTATTTCTTTTTCTTCCCTTCATTTAATGACATAATTAATTGACATATAAATACAACAATTTGCTCATCACTGGCTAAACTAATGAAATTTGGTGTGGTGTTCTTTGCTGATGTACCGGCTGACATGGTAGCCTGATCTGTAACTATAGGTGGTGGTGTATCCCGTTGTTGGGTGTTGATAGGAAATTTGGTCTCCATAGGTAGTTCGCTAGGAACAGTTGTTACCTGTGGATTTGTAGCTTTACTCTGATTATCTGTGATATTGGTTTTTACTCTAAACTTAGGTACAGGTTGGGAAAATTCCATAGCATCTTTAGTAACTGTCTGGGTGACCTTTTTTTCACTTTGAGTTTTCCAGACCTGGGATGCTTCAGCATATGTTAGCTTTCTTGTTATCTTTATTTCTTGTACTTCTTTTGCCTTTTTTGCCTGCTGGCAACCTTTAAACGCTGCGGAGTGTTCTCCTCCACAGTTGGCACAAATTGGTGTCAATTTCTTCTGGCATTGATCAAAGTTATGATGATCTCCGCATCTTAAGGCCACCGCACACCTTACGACCCGACCAGTCGCCGACTGGCTTGCGACTGGGTGAGGGGAGATGTGACGTCACAGCTCTTGTCAGCTTCGAGTCGCAGACCGGTCAGAGACAAGTCGCAAGGAAAATCGGAAGGATTTGACATGTTGAATCCTTATGACTGGATCGTAAGCTCAATCCAACCTCCAGCCAATCAGACAGCAGAGTTGCATAACGCGTATTATGATAAACAACGCGCATACGCAGTAGTAAGCGCAATTTTTCAGATGCTATGCCAAGAAGCAAAAAGCGCATGCGTGAGTCGCAGATCGGATCGCAAGGTGTGCGGTGTCGAGGCTTATGACTGCCTTGCGATTCATCTCCCATCACCCAGTCGCAAGCCAGTCGGCGACCGGTCGGGTCGTAAGGTGTGCGGTGGCCTTTAAGGCCACCGCACACCTTACGACCCGACCAGTCGCCGACTGGCTTGCGACTGAGTGAGGGGAGATGTGACGTCACAGCGCATGTCAGCTTCAGAGTCGCAGACCGATCAGAGACAAGTCGCAAGGAAAATCGGAAGGATTTGACATGTCGAATCCTTAAGGCCACCGCACACCTTACGACCTGACCAGTCGCCGACTGGCTTGCGACTGGGTGAGGGGAGATGTGACGTCACAGCTCTTGTCAGCTTCGAGTCGCAGACCGGTCAGAGACAAGTCGCAAGGAAAATCGGAAGGATTTGACATGTTGAATCCTTATGACTGGATCGTAAGCTCAATCCAACCTCCAGCCAATCAGACAGCAGAGTTGCATAACGCGTATTATGATAAACAACGCGCATACGCAGTAGTAAGCGCAATTTTCAGATGCTATGCCAAGAAGCAAAAAGCGCATGCGTGAGTCGCAGATCGGATCGCAAGGTGTGCGGTGTCGAGGCTTATGACCAAGCCCCCGAAGCTACCGCCATTTTGTTTAATCCATTAGAAGCTAAAATAAGCCCTCATTAATATTAATTTCGTACGATGCTCCCACGTCAACTGTGGTTTTGTACGTGTATTAGACAATACGCACATCAGCGCAATGACAAAGGTCAACTTGGCAAATTCATTAATGTATTCATTTTGTTACGCGCTCGTGACGCGAAGGATTCAGCGAATCAAGCAAGCGCAAATCTGAGACGATACGTTGCGCTCTATAAAGTATCGATATCACAAGCGATATCACTTATAAACAAATCATTGTTTGTATTGCGTCTTATAGGCCTTTGCTAATTCCAAAAGGGAAGATGAAAAGGGTAGATCGAGTCGTGATTAGGTAAAGAGGTCTCTACTCTAGTGCTTTTGCCATCCCTAAATCGTAATTACCATACTTGTAACTCATGATGAAACGGGCCCCAATTTATCATGTTTAATACGTTTCCTGTCCCCTTTATTCTCCAGCATTTCTTACTCTAATTTTTTTTCCATTTAATCATTTTCCCACTCAAAATTCTTTTGTGCCGCCTTTCTCCTACATATGTAGAGCTCATTTTCAAAAGGGGTTAGGTCCATTTTTCATCAAACTTGATTCTTATGTCTTAATGTAAAGATTTTTAGTAGCTATATAAGATGATACCATAGAAAAGTTGAAATTCCTATTAAAAAGTGAACTAATATGGCAAAGAAAAATCACCTTTTTTCAAAAGGGGTTAGGTCCATTTCAGTTTAGTTGCAAAAGGGGTTAGGTCCACACATACTTTTTTTGGAAAATAATATCTTAAAAAATATGAAGACAAGTAAATATCTTTTATACCCAATTTCATGTTCTCATGGTAGGGTATCATGAAAATTCAGTTTCGCATAAGAATATTGCAATATGGGAGAATTAAAAAAGAATTATTTTATTTTATTTAAAAAAAAAAAAAAAATGGATCTTTTTATTTCCAAATCTCATTTCATTAGATTTTAACATAATTTCATAATCTCATGCACTAGGTCTAGATCTATTTGTAAGAAAGTATAGATCTAGTCCAACGAGACTCAGTGCTGTGCGACAGCATTCATGTATCTAAATTAGGTCTAGATCTAGACTAACAATGGACTCTCGATCTATCTAGACCTAGTAGAAAGTAAAGCTTCGGTTCTAAACCCTATATCGGTTTAGAAATTATTTGATGTCTGACTTTGACTTCTATTCCTGGCTAAGACTTCACTGCCATTATTGACCGAGAGTAGATCTAGATCTAGTCCGACTCCTTGGTCCACTGACAGTCATACTCGTACATGTAAATACTAAATGGAGTCGTTTAGGCCCAGACCTAGATCTAGGCCTAAATTACAGACCTAGATCATAAGCCCTGGGGGTAAGTATCGAGGGTTGGGAAAGTATAAGTTAGACTAGATTTTAATTAGGTAGGCCTAGCTCTTGATACTTGATAGCATCGATGAATAATTAAAAGTAAAGTACAGTCCCGGCCGCAGGAAACGTCACGCCCGAGCACGCAAACACCCTAGGGGGCTTTTGCGTCTAACCGAGTGTATTCAAGGGGAGCAGACGAGGGCGTTTTCCCGGGCCCGCTGTTTCCTGCGTGCTATATAATATTGGCCGTGCCCGCACTTATCCTCGGGTGCCCTAGGGTACGTACATTGCATTATGTTTACATGTGCATGTACTTTGGTTATCTAGTGATAGACCATTATGTTTTTAAACTAGCGTGATCGGAATCTATTGTAGATTATTATTTTTTTGTAGATGTTATTTTTTTTCTTTTCTTTTTTTAAATTCTGTTTTCCCTTATTCCCTCTTTCCCTTTCTTCCTTCATGTTTTATTCTGTCTTTGTTTCTTTCAAATAATGAAGGAATTCTTTTTATTTCTTTCTCTTTTCCTCCATTTTTCTTACTGTTCTCTTTTCTCTCCTTATGTTTTTTCTTTCACACATTCATTCATCTTCCCTTCCTTTATTTTAATTCTTTCTTTCTTTATTCATTACAAGTAATGACGGAAACCGTTCTCTCTTTTATTCAAACTTTTTTTCCTTTTAATTTTTCCTTATTTTTTTCTTTCGTCTCAATTCATTTCTTGTTTCCTCATTATTTTCTCTTTTCTTTCTTCCGCTCACCCTCCCTTCCCCTTTCTTAATTATATTTTGTTAACAAGTCTAACATTGTGTAGCCTTTTTGTTGATTTTTTTGCCTGGCTCGGTCGATCCGATGGTACATAGTGCTTTGTCGATTGTCCCGTATTTAATTTCGTGAAATCTGGTCACCCTGGCTGGAACATCGATTTTATTGAATCTAATCAATCAATCTAATTTGATGTATTAGGTAAACTTTTTTTCCTTACGCCTTACGTGGGAGGCATACGTGTATCATACAAACTTGTTTTTAAAAAATAGGACACAATTGTGAGTTAATGTCATGGAGATCAATTCTCTATCTTTTGGGATATTTTTTCCATACGCACCCATTCCTCTCCCTTCAGCGTAAACAATACACCTAATCACATCTCCTTATTGTGAACAGTGTAAGAACTAGAAAACATTTGAAACATTCTTCCCTGAGTTTAACGGGGTGCACAGGGTGGAATCCGGAAAGAAGAAAGAAAGGGATATCAACAAAAAAATAATTAAAATAGATAAAAGGCATTAATAGGCAGATTTTTTTGTAAATCAAAATTGACAAGTTATTAACAGAGTGAATGTTAACAAACATTAATGACAAACTTGAAATAAAACAGAATTATGAATATCAAGGGCATTTGCGAATTCTCATTATGTTAAAACAAACGTGCGGTCAATATTGGGATCGTCAATTCGTTGACATGGTTGATACAACCCTAATAAAGGGAATGAAAGGTGAAAACGAATACTAGTATGACCAAGATCATACAAAGTAGACGTGCAAAAAGCAAACACCAGCAAAACTGGTTGTGCTCATCGATTTTTTATTTGGTTCTTTTGTTGTTGTCAACAGACTGGTAGAGTCTTGCTCCCCGCCCACACATTTGATCTCCTTTGATCACATCCGCTTCACAATTTATGACAGGATGTTCATAGAAATGAGGAGGGGGATTAATTTGTTGATACGCTAACAACAATAAATGAGGATGTTCTTTTCATTTCGGTTCAAATCGGGTCTCTAAAACCCTCACCCTATAAAAAATATAAATTTACCTAAATGCAATAGATGTAACAGATTTATCTTTTTGCTAAAACATCTGATTACATTACCTGCTCTCTATTGCGGTTTTTAAGTTACATTGGTAGATATTCGAATTGGGAAGAGATGAAAGTGGTGGAAATAATAAAGGAGAAGAAGGAAGAGGAGGATGAGAAAAATGAAGAGGGGTTGCAGCTTCATAGTGAGAACAACCACATATATTTCGCGCAATTTTATATAAAATTATAGATGGGATTAAAACGAATATTAATATCCCTGATACACCTACATGATGATAATAACACGAATAATTGACGTCGAAGTAAAGATTAAACTATCATATTTACGAACTGCGGTTTTATATTGTTAGATTTGTCGGACATCAATTAAAGTTATAAACATTGTTTATTAATTTTATTTCAGTAAAGCAAGATTTTCCTTCGAAATATATTTTGTTATATGAATTGGAAATGATAAAACCAAGTCACAACTTGGTATAATACAGAATTCAGTGTTATATGGTAGCTAAAAATAATAATACATGACATTTGCAAAGCGCACTTTCCATCTTGATTGGATGCTCAATGCGCTCCAGAGCAAAGCAGCAAAAGCTATTTACATAATGTAACTATTAAAAAAAAATTATAGCACATTTAGCTTCAATGTTTAAACACATACCCAAGTAAAAGTATGTTTTCGAAAGCTACTATGACGTAGTGTGTGGAATGGGTACTTAACGAGTTAATTATCACTTGCCGACAAAGCAAGAATGGAGCTATACAAACCATTCTTTTGTTAAGAGTTTTGGTGGGTGCTCACGCAAACGCTAACTATCAAATCTAACAATTCTTTTCGGGGAACAACGGAATTAGTCAAGCCAAGTTAAAGAATGAAAGCCCCGTCCCGGTTCATCTCTATATAGTCGAAAATCCTTTTAATCATCACGTGTGAGCATTACTGAGTAAAACAAGTTTCATAACTAAGTACCGCAGAACTATATGGTATCCATATTACCATGAAACAATAAGCCCCCTCTATTTTCTCTTTCTCCCCTTTCCCCTTCTTTTCTTCGCTCCCTTCTGCTTCTCTCACTTTTTTCTATTTTCCTTCTCATTTTCCCTCCATCCCTTCCTATTTGCCTTTTTCTTTAATTTTTCTTTCTTGAATGAGCGGATGTTAATTCGGGACAAGTTTTTAATTGATGCAACGAGAGCAGGAAATTGTGAGCAAGGTGAGAGAACATAATTACAAGATTGAACGCAAGAATGTTTAATACTTGTCATCAGCGTAAAAATGGGCAGATGCGAGTTACTAACGTATTTTCTGATATGAAAAACTGGACAATTTTATTATGTCTCCTTCCTTTCATTTAATATCCCCTTTTTTATCATTCTCTCTTTCTCATTCTGTCCTTCCTTTTCTTCCTTTGACTCTTCTCCCCTTAGATTTTCAATCTATTTTCCTTTTCCCTATTTTCTTTCTGTCTCACCTTGCATTTTGTTATCCCCTCTGTTTTCTTCTCGATTTTCACCTTTTCCTTATTTCTTTTCTTTACCCCCTCTCCCTCTTTCTCCTCTTCGCCCCCCCCCCCCTATTTTCTCTTTCTCCCCTTTCCCCTTCTCTCACTTTTTTGTATTTCTCTTATCTCTTTCCTTATCGTCTTCAATCCATCCCTTCATATTCGCCTTTTCTTTCATTTTTGGTTTTTTCTTCTTCTCCCTTTTATATGCATCTCGTAGATCCGCGCCTGAAAGGCATGTCAGGGTATATAAAAAGGATGACCATGCAGGGAAACAATAGAGTAAATAGTTATAGGACGATCGACCTCCGGAATGTAGGGTCAACATCGACAAATACCTGCTCCTTTGTCAGAAACTCATTTACAATCACGACTAACCATGTGAGTGAATGAAATAACGGACACCACGGAAAGAATATTAATATATCGGAAAGGACCCTCTATGCTGGTCCCAGTGTGTAATCGAACACAATAAGTAATTCGGTGAAAAAGCCTAAAATCCCAGTTATCAACCCAAAACTTTGTAATTTTCATAACAGATTTTATCCACGATAAATATTCGAAAACTTATGCTTGATATGAGATAAAAATCACATGCAGTCTTGAATGTGTCAAATCAGTCCTCTTCTTTCGACCAAGAATGCACGGCCGAACATCCTACAGAAACACCCTAGGATAGACGTGGGGTAGTCCCCTAGGGCACTCATGTCCTAGGGGAGCGGACGCGGGCGTCTTCCCTCGTCCGCTCCCCTCAAATGTCCGCTACGGGCTACCGCGTTCGCCCTAGGGGGCACTGTGACGTTTCCCGCGGCCGGCACTGTACCTAACCCCTTTTGCAACTAAACTCTTCTGAAGAACTCATTTGTCAAAAGGGGTTAGGTCCATTTTTCATATATTTTATTGTTTTCTGTCTCTAAACCTCTAAATTTTCAGTCACTCTGATGATACCAAAGAAAATTTGAAATTCAAATGAAAACGTGAATGGAAGTGGCAAAAAAAAACACTTTTTTAATCAAAAGAGATTGGATTCACTTCAATTTACTTGCAAAAGGGGTTAGGTACACAATGATATTTTTTTTAAAGTATATAGAAAAAAATTGAAGACAGGTAGATTTCTTTTATACCCAATTTTATGTTCACTGTTCACATGATAGAGTAGTACATCATGACAATTTAGTTTCTCATAAGAATATTGCAATAAGTGAGAATAAAAACATGGTTTTTCTCGGAATGGTCCTAACCCCTTTTGCAACTAAACTCTTCATATATTTCCTTCTTCTTTTCCCACTTGTTATCTGTCTCCTGGTTACCATAAATCTTGTCTTATTTCTCTTCCACCCCTTTTGTTCCTACTTCCCACTTTCTAGCTCTCTTACCACCCCCTCTAAATTATCTCTTCATATGTGCCCCTCCATTTCTTTCTCATCTCTTTTCAACCCACTTCTCATCACTCTTTCCCTCTCTCGATCTTCATCTCATTTTCAATTTTGCCAATTCCAAGTCCCTTTCATTTTAGCTCTGTACAAATACTATATGAACAAAAATGAAAGACATAAAGGAATTCTCTGGTTAGTGGTGAATTTTATTAATTAGCCATAAAAAAATATTACATTATCAGAGGATTAAGCTTTACCTTTTTCTTAAGCGTATGTTAATACTTTGAACCAAAAGAATTTTTTTGTATGCTGGGGCAGCGATCCTGGGGAGGAGGGGGGGGGGGGGGGCACAGTTCCCCCTACTTCTTGAAGCACTGAAAAGTGCCTTTTTATGCAAGAAAAATGCCCCCTCACGAACGTGTACTGTGTCCCTTTCACCTGACGAGAACCTGTTTTAGGTGTTACCAAGTGCTCTTCCTTGTATGCAATTTTTTTAACCGAAAAATGCCCCCCCCCCCGGAACGTGTTCTGTGTCCTTTCATCTGAGGGCCCGTTTCATGTGTTAACCCTTGCCTTCTTGTAAGTGCCCTTTCTCGAATCACTGCCCCCTTTTTACCCAAGAAAAGTGCTCCTAAAGAACTTGTTATGTGCCCCTTTCACCTGAGAAGGACCCGTTTTATGGTCACCATGACGATTGCCCTTTGAAACAAGAAAACAATATTCTCATTTCGATAATATACTTATGAAGGAAATCCTTTGTGCATTAAGTTTAATAATTCATGGGTGGGGTATATAAGCAGTTTCGTACAGATGGAGGGGGGCTTGAATGACTCTTGCCCCCCCAAAAAAAAAACTTCTTAAAAATTTCATGTAATACAGCATTTTCCCTATGCCCCCCCCCCCCATTTTCAACTTCACTCCGCCGCTCCTATTTGTATGTTTATAGCTTCTCCTTTTGCAACCAGTTTTAATGAAAATCAACAAGAAATTTCATACGTCATGAATTTGGGGTTGTGATAATAATTTTTTTGTGTGTGAAAAATTGGACTTGGAAAAAAAAAACCTTTTCCATCTTCATCAAGTGGTTCCTAAGTCAGACTCTTCAATGTTGAATTGTTGGATTTCTTGAATGAAAACATCTGTTACACCAGTCCTGCAGATTGAAAAAAATAGAGAAAGAAAATCAATGAATTTAAATTAAAATTGTCCTGATTTATGAAACTTAAATGTTTTAAGAAAAGTGAGACTATACATATATATGTTTCTTCAACACATAACAGGAAATCTTACTTCTACTAATTATAAACTTGTACTTCTATAAAGCATATCACTTAAACCAGGGGGGCGTTTCATCAAACAATTAGTCGGTGGTTTTCTCCGACTAAATGTGATTTTCACCGACTAATTTCATTTTCACCGACAATTTTGCCATCACCGACTAAATTCCATTTCATGAAAATTTGTCGGTGATTTTCTCCGACAAATTATTGGAAACCACCGACTAATTTTGTCGGTGGCCTTCACCTACCGACAAAACTTATTTTCACCGACTAATCAGCCTTTTGAGGGCCTTTGCAGCTAAAATCGATCAATTTCAGTTGATTTTGAATGTAACATTTTAATAAATTGCTTATTTTTCATTTCATTGAGAAAATTCAAAGAAAATGTATTTATTTTTAGTCAATGACAAATAAAAAGTAGACATTTCAAGAATAATATTTTCATCTTTAAAACTATATTATATCAATCAATACATAGGAAACATCTTCAAATGTACACATTTTTTCAAACATAATTTTCTTTAACCCAAATAAATCATTGTGCATTTTTTAATCAATAATGTCTGATAATGTCTGAAAAATGCGACCTCATTGACTTTTGTACAAGTTTTTTCAATGTTCATTAGTGTTGTTGGTGTTGCTGCTGCTGTTGTCATCGTGATTGCTGGAATTGCTGTTTGTTTTTGCTGCTCTTGGTGTTGTGGGTGTGGTTGTTGCATCTCCTGGTGCAATTAGTTATTTTTGCTACTGATGTTGCTCAAGGTGGTGCCTGTGTGGTTGCTGTTGTCATCGCTGCTACTGCTGCTGTTTACGAGTGTGGCTGTTGCATCTCCTGAGGCATCTATTGATGTTGTCGCTTGTGTTGTTGCTTGTATGATTGCTTGTTAGAATCCTTGCTGTTTGCTTTGTTTCTACTGTCGTTGTTGCTACTGCTGTTGATGTTTACCACTGTGGTTGTTGCATCTCTTGATGAAGTTATTTATGTTGCGCTCGATGTTCCCTGCATGATTGTTGGAGCTCCTGCTGCTGTTGATGTTGTCGGTGTGGTTGTTGCATCTCTTACTGCAGTTGTAGTTTCAGCTGCTGATGCTGTTGTTGCTCCTGCTGCTGTCCATGTTCATGGAAGTAACTGAAATGGATTTAATTTATAGAGCATGTGATATTTTATTAATAAAGATATCAATTTCCATCATTATTGATATCAGTCATTTATTCTTAATTTAATTATCATTGTTAAAACATTTTTTTATTTCTAATGTTTGAAATAAGAATTTTAAGTTCTAAATGGTTAAAATATTGTCACCAAAGCCTTATTAAACAATGAAAACAAAAAAGTTAATAACAAAGAAATGCATAAGAAAATGATTAAAATTTCCTCTTTTTTTATACACAATTGATTTTAATGACTTGGGTTTTTCTCATTGGTTTACCAAAGAAAGGGAGTCAAAATCCAAAATTATCACATTTGGTCTTTATTTCTTGAGCCAAATGCTGATTTCATGCAAGAGTCATGTTATCATATTAAATTTAAAAAAAAACAACATCAGGAACAGCAGCATGATTTCTGAAGCGAGTGCACAATCAACAGGCAAGATCCTGAGGCACCCCCCCCTACCAAGATCATTTGAATTAATGAGGTTTCATGACTGCTTTTGTAGGCATTACATTTATACAGGCCTACAAGAGATATAATTTTTTTTTTTTTTTTTTTTTTTTGGGGGGGGTAATCTTCCAGTGTTACTCCCATACAAAGCAGATGGTGATGGGGCGGGGGGGGGGGGTCTAATAGGAATGCAGAACAATGGAACATTCATTTACTACTTTGGCAATAGAAAGCAAGTCACACCATCTAGCATTGATTGATATTGGTTGTTTTACAACTGTCCAATAAATATCACCATTAATCAATTAAGCATCTAAGCACTTATAGATGTCATTGTTTTCAAATATTTGAGTAGAACAAATAAAGAAGAGAGCAGTACCAGTAATTTAATATTTTTTTTAATGTGACTTTACTTTCTTCGCCAAAGTGAGGCAGTCATAATTAAGAGTGTTTTAACTTACAAGTGACATCACATTTCCTGCCTTCTTGTCTGGCTCTCCTAAACCTTCAACCATTTATACTTGTGTAACTTTGTATCTCATGTCTGTCTGAAAAGTTTGGTTGAAGCCTCCACCTGAAGGAAAAATAGTATTGAAATAACTAATTAAAATATTTGCCATAATCTGGTATTTCTTCTCACATGTATATGTACATGTCTAAAAACAGGAAATAAAACATCTTTTGATTACCAGGTTTCATATAGAAGGGGGTAAATAAAGGGTTCAAGTTTTTATTATGTTAATAAAAAATACAAACAATAGTAAAAATGACATATGCTCTGGCTGAGAAACTTAAAAAGTGAAATTATTCCTCACAATGTAGCTTGTATGTACATACACATGAGCAAGTAGTGCTAAATGGATTGAGGGGTGAGAGCAGGGGCTCCGGAAACCGGCGGGGGGGGGGGGGGGGTGCATGTTAGCTGCAGGGTCAGCGGAACGGTTTTTACAGTGAACGGGCTGACCATGCAAAAAATCGTAACCAGATGGTCATTTCATATTTTTCAGCCCCCGTACTGTTTTCCAAAACCATGTACAAAAATGTAAAATTGACCATCTGCTTATGATTTTTTGCATTGGTCAGCCCCCCCCCCCCTTTCGGCTCAGCCCCCTCACTTTCAAAACCGTTCTGCTGACCCTGCAGCTAACATGCAAAATATATTGAATCTATTATGTCTTTCATGCTTATGTAATGTTTGCATTTCAAACTGACTTTAAATAGAAAATCCGGTCACAGTCCGATTTCATTGTCATTGATGTGGGTTTTTATGATTTTACATTCTGCAACCAAAACAATATCCTTCATTATTTTTTAACCATTATCGCATTTTACTAGTCTACATGTTACCTGTGGTTGCATTTCAATCTCAGTATTTCTTCACCCATTGCCAAATCTTCTGTCACTTGTTCATCAAATTGGCCGCTGGCACATTCCTTGCTGTAGTAGACCAGTCAGAGCCTTGCTTTCTAGTTCCAGATCCGTCTTCTTCTGCATACTGTTCAAATGTCCATAGTCTGAAATTAAAATATTAATAATATCACATTGTTATACATGTAGCAAAGAAAATATGTAGATTTACAGTGATCATTGAAAAATACTGCACTTTCAATGAATATTGTTGACATTTCATAAAGGGGAATGATCGAATATACCAATCATTTTTCTTCTTTTATTATCCTGAAATTTATAGAATTTACCAACAATCGGTCAACAATTTATCCTTGTTAATTCATATAATTTTCACTTGATTATAAACAAGACGGTAATTAACACATTAACCATACAAAATAGTAAAACAGCTTTTTCAATAATTTTTTTTTTTAATTAAAAAATAAAAATAAGTTTTTTTCTAACTCAATAGCGCTTGGATACCTTGCCGGTTAAAAGCCACAATCAAATTAATAAAAAATATGAATAGGCTCCTAATTCATAACTGCAGCAAATTGCATCCCCATCAAACCATCAAACTGTCAACTATTTCTGGACTGTGACCTTTGTTCAATGGAACTTTAATATGAGATTCAAGGCAGAAAAATACTTGGGATTGATGAGATCCATTCCATATTCTCCTATATGTTTTTCTAATGAAGAGACCTTTAACCTTTACATGCTATTTAAGGTTAGGTATGACTAGACTCTAACTTTATGTGGTACGACAGTATTTTTCAAAAAATAGATTAAGAGACATTATCAACAATAATTTAATTTATTTACCCCAATAACACCGATGCTATTGCAGATTCATGCTAAATAGTAATTTGTCTAAAAAATTGACTTAGAAAAATAAAAGCCAAACAAACTTCATAATCGCACACAAATGAAGAGCATTATTTCGTCTCCCCCAAATTGGACGATCAATATTTTTTTTTAAAGGGAGCTATGAAATGGCTCATTTCACTTGGGTGCGCAAAGTCAAAGATAATTTAAGATAGATCTAGGCCTATAAGCTATACCAGTACGGCCACGGGCCGGTTGCACTATTTAAAACTTAGATCTAATAATTTTTTTATATCTAGATTTTAATTTTTATTGGGTGTGAACGCACCTCTGCCACAATCGCATCACCCCCCCCCCGCCCGAATCCTCGACAGCTGTCGAGAGCCTTCACTTCATTCGACTTGTGACTTGCTAAGGCTAAGCCTACATTAATAGTTGAGAACATCCACTTTACAAATTTACCACTCACACTATTACCATGTGATTTAGCTCCTGTTCAATTCCAATTTCTGTAACACAGAATTAGGATGGCCCCATTGGATATGTGTACATTTACAATTGCACACGCTGGTTTGCCTGGTGATCAAGCCAATCTCCGACTACACCGAGCAACAAAATTATTACAAAACCAAAGGAAATGAAAAAATATGATTTGCAACATAGAATGACATAAAGGTAGAAAAATATAAAGAATTCTCTTTGCAAAATTTATAACATTGCAGCCATGTGCGGATCATAAAAACGTGACAGCCGTGAGCCGTGTCGTTAGTTTGGACCTGAGATAGTTCTACAGACACAGAAACACGGGTATGGGACTAGACTGGATTTTGTACTGTCAAGTTCACCGATCGTATCGACAGGGGTCCTGCCAGAAGATCCTCTTTTCTTGTAATTCATTTGATAATCACGCACAACGAATAATTCAATCACCTTACATACAATATGAACGACATTTTGAAGGGTTTTACTTACGGTAAAATCCTCATTCACCTCTACGAGGACCTTCGCTTCTTCTCATTTCTTCGTTTCATTTCGAATCGTCGTGGCGAAAACATCAATCAATTTTACATCTTTTTCACGACTTTGGGAGTGGGCGTGGCCTAATTAGTCAGCAAACCTCGTTCAAGACGATTTGTAAAATAAAAATTATCTGACAATAGTCAGAGGAGCTCCGAGAGTTTGATGAAACGAATTTTTGTCAGCGCTGACTAAATTGTCAGCGCTGACAATTTTAGTCAGCGCTGACAGTTGTCGGACGAAAATATTGATGAAACACCCCCCTGTTCTATGCAGTTTACATACCACTCTCCATTATAACGACATGTACTGTATGAAAAAATGCCAGAGATTTCTCATAAATATGAATATATGAATCAACATATGTAAATTATATAAATAGTCAAAATTAAAGTTGATATGTTTTGTTGCACAGAAATATGATTAAAAACGACACTAACTATAATTTAAAAACAAAATTGAAATGGGTTTTTCAAAGGCAGGTCTATTTGTTGCCAAAAAAATGTGAACAACCTCCATTATTAAAAATATTCACTAATTAACTCACTCATATAACTGCTGTAGGTTGTATTTTTCTTTGTGGTCTAGTCGCTGTTCTATTAGGCCTACTTCACCGATTATTTATTATCCTCAATCACCTCCATGGAAATTGTAAAACTGCATCATCCTATTGGACAAAATGTAAAATAACAAGATTTTTAAAAATCGTAAATCTACAAATATGAAATATGAATATCACACTAAAGAATGCATAAAATGAATTTTGTAAAATATGAAAAATAAATATTGCTTTGTTTATAAACAAATAGGAAATAAAAAGGCCATTTAATTACTAGTAGATCAAGGACATGACCTTATTTTATAAATTTGCCCAAGGTACATAACTTTTGGCATTGGTTCTATTTTAGACTCGAGAGCCTTAGGCTGTATATTTAAGAAGTGTATATTCATTACAGATCCTACCTCTTTGTGGCTCAGATTATTTTTATTTAATGTAAACATGGTTAACATTCAATGCATGTAATGTATCTGTAATTTTGTATGGGTTAGTTTAAGTTTAATACCTGGATGAGAATCTACAAAATGATGCATGCACTTATATGATCATCATCTTGAACCATATAGGTAGACCTCTACTGTTTTTTCTTGTTCTTCAAACTCAACCTGTTTGTGAAAGAAGAGAGAGAACAATAATAAGAAGTGATCTTTTTCATGGCCGTATGTATAGGGGGAGGGGTTTGGGTAAGAGCTGAAATGTGAAAACCTTCATCAAAAAGAGAATTACTTGACATCCTTCAATTTTACGTTAGAAAATGCACAAAACGGCCCTAGGTAATATTGGTCACTTCTGGCCCTCGCTTTCTGCATTTTAGGTTTCTCTAAATTTTTTCACATGTCTGCCCCCCCCCCCCAAAAAAAAAAAAAAAAAAAACTGGATCTTTTTATTTCCAAATCTCATTTCATTAGATTTTAACATAATTTCATAATCTCATGCACTAGGTCTAGATCTATTTGTAAGAAAGTATAGATCTAGTCCAACGAGACTCAGTGCTGTGCGACAGCATTCATGTATCTAAATTAGGTCTAGATCTAGACTAACAATGGACTCTCGATCTATCTAGACCTAGTAGAAAGTAAAGCTTCGGTTCTAAACCCTATATCGGTTTAGAAATTATTTGATGTCTGACTTTGACTTCTATTCCTGGCTAAGACTTCACTGCCATTATTGACCGAGAGTAGATCTAGATCTAGTCCGACTCCTTGGTCCACTGACAGTCATACTCGTACATGTAAATACTAAATGGAGTCGTTTAGGCCCAGACCTAGATCTAGGCCTAAATTACAGACCTAGATCATAAGCCCTGGGGGTAAGTATCGAGGGTTGGGAAAGTATAAGTTAGACTAGATTTTAATTAGGTAGGCCTAGCTCTTGATACTTGATAGCATCGATGAATAATTAAAAGTAAAGTACAGTCCCGGCCGCAGGAAACGTCACGCCCGAGCACGCAAACACCCTAGGGGGCTTTTGCGTCTAACCGAGGGTATTCAAGGGGAGCAGACGAGGGCGTTTTCCCGGGCCCGCAGTTTCCTGCGTGCTATATAATATTGGCCGTGCCCGCACTTATCCTCGGGTGCCCTAGGGTACGTACATTGCATTATGTTTACATGTGCATGTACTTTGGTTATCTAGTGATAGACCATTATGTTTTTAAACTAGCGTGATCGGAATCTATTGTAGATTATTATTTTTTTGTAGATGTTATTTTTTTTCTTTTCTTTTTTTTAATTCTGTTTTCCCTTATTCCCTCTTTCCCTTTCTTCCTTCATGTTTTATTCTGTCTTTGTTTCTTTCAAATAATGAAGGAATTCTTTTTATTTCTTTCTCTTTTCCTCCATTTTTCTTACTGTTCTCTTTTCTCTCCTTATGTTTTTTCTTTCACACATTCATTCATCTTCCCTTCCTTTATTTTAATTCTTTCTTTCTTTATTCATTACAAGTAATGACGGAAACCGTTCTCTCTTTTATTCAAACTTTTTTCCTTTTAATTTTTCCTTATTTTTTTCTTTCGTCTCAATTCATTTCTTGTTTCCTCATTATTTTCTCTTTTCTTTCTTCCGCTCACCCTCCCTTCCCCTTTCTTAATTATATTTTGTTAGCAAGTCTAACATTGTGTAGCCTTTTTGTTGATTTTTTTGCCTGGCTCGGTCGATCCGATGGTACATAGTGCTTTGTCGATTGTCCCGTATTTAATTTCGTGAAATCTGGTCACCCTGGCTGGAACATCGATTTTATTGAATCTAATCAATCAATCTAATTTGATGTATTAGGTAAACTTTTTTTCCTTACGCCTTACGTGGGAGGCATACGTGTATCATACAAACTTGTTTTTTAAAAATAGGACACAATTGTGAGTTAATGTCATGGAGATCAATTCTCTATCTTTTGGGATATTTTTTCCATACGCACGCATTCCTCTCCCTTCAGCGTAAACAATACACCTAATCACATCTCCTTATTGTGAACAGTGTAAGAACTAGAAAACATTTGAAACATTCTTCCCTGAGTTTAACGGGGTGCACAGGGTGGAATCCGGAAAGAAGAAAGAAAGGGATATCAACAAAAAAATAATTAAAATAGATACAAGGCATTAATAAGCAGATTTTTTTGTAAATCAAAATTGACAAGTTATTAACAGAGTGAATGTTAACAAACATTAATGACAAACTTGAAATAAAACAGAATTATGAATATCAAGGGCATTTGCGAATTCTCATTATGTTAAAACAAACGTGCGGTCAATATTGGGATCGTCAATTCGTTGACATGGTTGATACAACCCTAATAAAGGGAATGAAAGGTGAAAACGAATACTAGTATGACCAAGATCATACAAAGTAGACGTGCAAAAAGCAAACACCAGCAAAACTGGTTGTGCTCATCGATTTTTTATTTGGTTCTTTTGTTGTTGTCAACAGACTGGTAGAGTCTTGCTCCCCGCCCACACATTTGATCTCCTTTGATCACATCCGCTTCACAATTTATGACAGGATGTTCATAGAAATGAGGAGGGGGATTAATTTGTTGATACGCTAACAACAATAAATGAGGATGTTCTTTTCATTTCGGTTCAAATCGGGTCTCTAAAACCCTCACCCTATAAAAAATATAAATTTACCTAAATGCAATAGATGTAACAGATTTATCTTTTTGCTAAAACATCTGATTACATTACCTGCTCTCTATTGCGGTTTTTAAGTTACATTGGTAGATATTCGAATTGGGAAGAGATGAAAGTGGTGGAAATAATAAAGGAGAAGAAGGAAGAGGAGGATGAGAAAAATGAAGAGGGGTTGCAGCTTCATAGTGAGAACAACCACATATATTTCGCGCAATTTTATATAAAATTATAGATGGGATTAAAACGAATATTAATATCCCTGATACACCTACATGATGATAATAACACGAATAATTGACGTCGAAGTAAAGATTAAACTATCATATTTACGAACTGCGGTTTTATATTGTTAGATTTGTCGGACATCAATTAAAGTTATAAACATTGTTTATTAATTTTATTTCAGTAAAGCAAGATTTTCCTTCGAAATATATTTTGTTATATGAATTGGAAATGATAAAACCAAGTCACAACTTGGTATAATACAGAATTCAGTGTTATATGGTAGCTAAAAATAATAATACATGACATTTGCAAAGCGCACTTTCCATCTTGATTGGATGCTCAATGCGCTCCAGAGCAAAGCAGCAAAAGCTATTTACATAATGTAACTATTAAAAAAAAAATTATAGCACATTTAGCTTCAATGTTTAAACACATACCCAAGTAAAAGTATGTTTTCGAAAGCTACTATGACGTAGTGTGTGGAATGGGTACTTAACGAGTTAATTATCACTTGCCGACAAAGCAAGAATGGAGCTATACAAACCATTCTTTTGTTAAGAGTTTTGGTGGGTGCTCACGCAAACGCTAACTATCAAATCTAACAATTCTTTTCGGGGAACAACGGAATTAGTCAAGCCAAGTTAAAGAATGAAAGCCCCGTCCCGGTTCATCTCTATATAGTCGAAAATCCTTTTAATCATCACGTGTGAGCATTACTGAGTAAAACAAGTTTCATAACTAAGTACCGCAGAACTATATGGTATCCATATTACCATGAAACAATAAGCCCCCTCTATTTTCTCTTTCTCCCCTTTCCCCTTCTTTTCTTCGCTCCCTTCTGCTTCTCTCACTTTTTTCTATTTTCCTTCTCATTTTCCCTCCATCCCTTCCTATTTGCCTTTTTCTTTAATTTTTCTTTCTTGAATGAGCGGATGTTAATTCGGGACAAGTTTTTAATTGATGCAACGAGAGCAGGAAATTGTGAGCAAGGTGAGAGAAAATAATTACAAGATTGAACGCAAGAATGTTTAATACTTGTCATCAGCGTAAAAATGGGCAGATGCGAGTTACTAACGTATTTTCTGATATGAAAAACTGGACAATTTTATTATGTCTCCTTCCTTTCATTTAATATCCCCCTCCTTATCATTCTCTCTTTCTCATTCTGTCCTTCCTTTTCTTCCTTTGACTCTTCTCCCCTTAGATTTTCAATCTATTTTCCTTTTCCCTATTTTCTTTCTGTCTCACCTTGCATTTTGTTATCCCCTCTGTTTTCTTCTCGATTTTCACCTTTTCCTTATTTCTTTTCTTTACCCCCTCTCCCTCTTTCTCCTCTTCGCCCCCCCCCTATTTTCTCTTTCTCCCCTTTCCCCTTCTCTCACTTTTTTGTATTTCTCTTATCTCTTTCCTTATCGTCTTCAATCCATCCCTTCATATTCGCCTTTTCTTTCATTTTTGGTTTTTTCTTCTTCTCCCTTTTATATGCATCTCGTAGATCCGCGCCTGAAAGGCATGTCAGGGTATATAAAAAGGATGACCATGCAGGGAAACAATAGAGTAAATAGTTATAGGACGATCGACCTCCGGAATGTAGGGTCAACATCGACAAATACCTGCTCCTTTGTCAGAAACTCATTTACAATCACGACTAACCATGTGAGTGAATGAAATAACGGACACCACGGAAAGAATATTAATATATCGGAAAGGACCCTCTATGCTGGTCCCAGTGTGTAATCGAACACAATAAGTAATTCGGTGAAAAAGCCTAAAATCCCAGTTATCAACCCAAAACTTTGTAATTTTCATAACAGATTTTATCCACGATAAATATTCGAAAACTTATGCTTGATATGAGATAAAAATCACATGCAGTCTTGAATGTGTCAAATCAGTCCTCTTCTTTCGACCAAGAATGCACGGCCGAACATCCTACAGAAACACCCTAGGATAGACGCGGGGTAGTCCCCTAGGGCACTCATGTCCTAGGGGAGCGGACGCGGGCGTCTTCCCTCGTCCGCTCCCCTCAAATGTCCGCTACGGGCTACCGCGTTCGCCCTAGGGGGCACTGTGACGTTTCCCGCGGCCGGCACTGTAGCCTAGGCCTAGATCTAAGTATAAAGTAAGTAGGGCCTAGGATTAAGAAGATCTAGGTCATAGATCTATTGATAATAAGACAAACATGCAGAGCAGCATGTTATTTCTAAGACCGAGTCTATATATTTATGAATAACAATAAGAGTTAAAATGGGTGGGGGCTAAATGCAGAAGCCTGAAGTTATGCAAAATAAATTTGATAATGATATCTGAAACAAAGTGAGGACTGAACAATGACAGGCGTATCTTCATCCACACTCCGCTTTACTGTTTATTCCTGACTGAGTCTCGATCTACTGAAGATAGATGCAGATCTCCCTCTAGATCTAACGTTACAGTGTACAAAAAGAAGCCTCATTCTTCTTGTTTTAATCAATCGTGGGTTGGTCCTTGTTGGAGGTGAACCAAACCAGCCCGATTATCTCTCGATTCCCAGCCGGCTAGGAGCCCGTACAAAATACACTGCAAGCAACATACAGGCTGCACTGGGCGACGATGACAATCTAACTTCAATTTCAAAGACCAAATTCTGCTTTCCTTTAACAGAAGAATGATAGCAAACTCTCTAATTTGTTAAAGAAATAACCTAAGATCACAAAATACAGTGTGAAATGCGTAAATAGTCCACTGAATTCATGTGGTTATATCAATTTATGCGTACTCACCGGAGTGTTCGTAGGTCCATTTTGTGTGTGGAAAGAAAAGTTTCAGAATGAATAAATTAGATGACGTAATGAGGTCAAATGAATAATTATTTCTGTAACACGATACCACTAGTATCGATGACAAAGAATCGGGGAAATCGCGTATTAATGACGCTCTTAGCCAATGAAAAGGCCGGATTATGAATATCTTCATGCTCATGAATGTCAATGAGGGCTTATTTTTGTCTTCAAATGATCGCGGTAGGCGGAGCCTAATCTCATTTGTTTTGTGCTGAACGCGCACGCAGCTTTCGGTCTAGTAATATTATAAGGTCTTTGCTTATGACTGCCTTGCGATTCATCTCCCCTCACCCAGTCGCAAGCCAGTCGGCGACCGGTCGGGTCGTAAGGTGTGCGGTGGCCATTATGACTGGATCGCAAGCTTAATCCAAATTCCAGCCAATCGGACAGCAGAGTTGCACGACGCGTATGTGATAAACAACGCGCATACGCAGTAGTAAACGCATTCTCTTTGTTGTTATGCCAAAAAGCAAAAAGCGCATGCGTGAGTCGCAAATCGGGTCGTAAGGTGTGCGGTGGCCTTTCACACCTAATCTGTTATCTGCATATATCAGCAGTGTGACCATATATTTGACATTTAAAACACCTGGGCCCCGTTGCATAAAACTTTTGCCGGAGTTTTTTACGGCAAAAAATCAGGAAACTACGGCAAAAAAAAATTTGCCGGAGTTTTCCATTGCATAAAACTTTGCCGGAGTTTTTTACGGCAAAACTTAAAAAAAACTCCGGCAAATCAAGCGGGTTTTTGACGTAGCTCCTGTACCAATGGCAAAGTCCTAAAAACTCCGGCAAAACTATTTCAAGGCAGCTGCTCAGGATCTGTCCCAAGTACCATATACAGTATTCACCTGTCTACGGCTTCAAGAATAATTAGAAGGGTGACATAAGCCTTGTATAGGCTACGCAATAAGGTAATTACAGAAAATTTCATTTAATTTAGCAAAAATAGGGCCTAGGAAGATCTAGATTTTAAGTGAAGTGGGGGTAATAATAGTTGGTGGTTTAATTTTTTTAAATTTATCAACCCTGTGACAGCTCAATAGTAAAAATCTTCTAAGATAGAATCTAGTTCTAGTTTAAGTAAATCTATATGATTATAGTGTTTTTGAAAAGTTATGCTGTGAATAGAGCGATGCAGTTGGACTAAACCCTTTAAATTACTCAAAACATAAGGCTTTAAAGTTGAACTTGAATTTAGGCAGTCTGCTCTTTTTCTTTGCTACCGTCACCGTGACCTTTATCGCCAAAGCCTCCGGCCGGCTGGCGAGTTGGCCGCTGGTTCAACCTCTATGCGATATGCGACGATGTGTTGTTAGAGTACCTCCTAAGCCGCCTCTATT
Organism: Lytechinus pictus; assembly: GCF_037042905.1. Taxonomy (NCBI): domain Eukaryota; kingdom Metazoa; phylum Echinodermata; class Echinoidea; order Temnopleuroida; family Toxopneustidae; genus Lytechinus; species Lytechinus pictus. Next base: position 153,532 of record NW_026974150.1, read on the forward strand.
TTGGCTGTTTTTTACCATTTAACCATCTTTGTAAATCCAAATATGTACAAGTTCTATAAGACATGCCAATAAATACTACCCTAAATCAACTGAAATACTCAGAGGTATGAGCTTACTTTATTTTAACGATTGAACAGACTTGTACTGCAAGTTCAATTTTACGAGGAAAACTTGAATAGCAGTCGATACGGCCTAGTCCCACACTTGCAAAAATAAGTTGGAACTTCAAAGTAAGGTTAGGACGCGCCAATTGGACATCTTAATTTCTCACCTTTGCCAGTCTCATTTTTCTTTAACAGGTCATAAAAACTGGGTGATGATTGAGAAGGAGGGGCATGCCGGAGGAGGTCTATCTTTCACTCAAAACAGACCTAACTTATATTTTTCTTCCCCGTCGCTCGGCTTGCTCCAGTCCAAGACGGACGACGATCGAGCACGTAAACAAAAGGAAAAATGAAATATCCGACTGATATATTTATCAAAACTTACACTATATGTACAGTGACCCGAAATTTGTGTGGATTCCTTTTTAATTTCACACTTGTGTCTACATGTATGTGATAGAAGGCTGGGAACAAAATGTAATAAAGTAAGAAAAACTAGCCATCATCGAAAGTTCCTGAACGGGGACAACTAGAGATGTTTTATTTTTTCTTTGTGGTTGCTTTATAAAACCAAGGAATGAAACTCAATTAATGATAACCTCCATGATGGGACGAAACTGTTCCCGAACATCTAACATACAATGAGAGAGAGAGAAAGAGAGATAGCAAGAGGGGGGTTATTCTGGAAGAAGGGGGGGGGGGGGGGGTAAACAGCCTAGGTCTACACATTGTATTTACATTGGATGAAAATATGTATATCCAAATTATTTGACAAGGAACAAATAATTAAATTCATCAATTCAATCACACCACCCCCTCCTCAATGCCATGATTCAAAACATTATAATATTGTTAGAAAAAGTGGAGGAAAACATTTTGTATCACATTTGTCCATAATATTTCAAAAAGGTTCTTTTTTGTTGTTGTTGCTTTCTTGGCAATGTTAAAAATATTTCCAAAATATCAAAATTAGCAATTTCATAAAACATAGATCCATAGTGTTGAAGGTGTGGCAATTATATGGGGGGGGGGGGGCGAACAAGACTTGATGTTTTTCTTGGTAATATTTTATGTAACAATCAAAAATATTTTCCTTTATGGGCCAAGAGGGATGGTGCAATTGTAGTTTTATAGTCGGAGGCCAACCTAAAGATTAAATCTTTTTTTTTTCTGTCAATTAAAATAACAGTCACACAAATCAGACATCTCTTTCTTAATAATTCTCCTTTCTTTCTTTTTCTTCCTCTTCTCTCTCCCTTTCTCCTTTTTAAACAATTTAATTCTGAATTATATATTTAAAATAATTTAATTTGCAATTGAGAATGGGGAACACTCATCACTTATTAAGAACAGTTTTCTTCTCTCAATTAAATTACGGTCACGCAACTCAGACGTCTCTTTCTTAATACTTTCTTTCTTTTTCTATCTCTTCTATCGCAATTTATCCTCTTTTAAACAATTCATTTCTCATTGAATTATATATTTAAAATAATTTTATTCGCAATCACTTATTGAGAACAGTCAGAGTGACAGTCAAAAGAACTCGTTATGAACCATTATAATACTTTGAATTTATTTTATCAAGTCATATTTTAATTTCAATGCTAACAGTATCCCATACCCTTATATGCGCATTGAAAGATGTGATTGAATGTTGACAAGGTCCCTTTTCTTTTAAATCAACATAACATTACCATTGGAAAACGTTTTGCAGATGGCGAATTGCAAGGCATCCTGTTGGGTAATGCAGGATATAGATTGGAACTATGGCTAATGACACCAGTGTGAGATCCACAAACAATGCTGACAGATCATATAACAGACTTGCAATATGAACATGTATAAATAAACTTTAAAACTGTTCTTGCACAGGGATTCCCATCAAAATTTCAGAACCTAAATTTTTATGTTGCATTGCAAGGCATTTGTTCAAATTCTACCGCAGTATTGAATGAATAACATTATCTTCTATCTACTGAGATGAGAATAAAGTTCAAGTTTAACTTTCTCAATCCTGAAGAATGTAGTCTTTGTCATTTTTTTGTTAAAAATTATGAGGCAATGACATCAACAACTTATGCCTAGGTCACATTCGCCAGCCGGTGGCATTATGGCGAGTCGAAATCAACCATTTTACTCATCCTTGTACCAGCTTCACGTAGGTGGTTCGTATAGTAATACATAAAACGACTGATTTCGACTCGCCGTAAGGCCACCAAATGTGACCAAGGTATAACTCATTTTCATATTACTTGCTAAAATATATGCTTTTGGAAATTTCTAAAGTTCAAGGTGATTTACTTCATATTCTAAAAACAATATTCAACAGGTTTCCAGTTAAAAAAAAATGCAGAGGAAGTTGCATTGTTCAATGTTACTACAGATTTCCATTAACAAACTGCTGCAAACAATTGTGGATAATTACAAAAATCAACATGGATGATTTTAAATGTTTGCAGCATAGCTTGCTGCATTCTGAGCGTCTCCTGCTGAACTTGCTGCAGATCCATGCTCCTGGTAATTGGTGTGCTGGTCATAACAGCTAGAGCACCTTCTCTTCTCTTATGCTGGGTGTCATCTTGGCGTCCTACACAATCAACTAGACCCCATCTACCCTGGATGGCAATGGTGCCCCAGATTAGCTTGAGGCTCCGCCTCAACCTCCTTTTCCTCCTCTGGCTTTCCCATGTCCAGAAGCAGGCTGCCTTATTTGAAAGCTGCACATCAAGAAAAGAATTTTTGACTTAACTTTAATTACATCTTCAACCATTCCGCATTGATTTTTTTAAAATTGACTTACTATGATTCAACATTTTTATTTCATTTTGGAAATCTTAAATCATTTACCAACTCTGAACGAAAATCCCTCAATCTGGCAATAGTAGTTGAAGCTACTTACTATTCCTTGCTTAAATTTTCATGAGGAAAGAAAAACTATCCCCTTTAAAATTCAGATTTAATTAATTCAAAATGAATGATAGGAATTCTATGGGTTATGGATAATTATTCTAGGTTTTAAAAAATCTGAATTTTTCATCGTAAACCAGTTTGCCTATTTCTATAGGGAGAACCATCTTGTACAAATTTCAATCGAAATTATGCTCATTTTTTTCGAGAAAATGAATGAAAGAATATAGCAAAATTAATACAATGATCCTTAGGTATATATATTTTCAACTTTGTTATGCATTTGTGTGATAAATCTTTTATGTAAAACTAACCAGTTGCTCAGATGCCCCAGTCTCTGTCTCCTGGCCATGGACCCAATGCTTGGCCTTGTCCCTCATGGCTGCCAGCACAATCTCCATATTTGGCTTCACTTTACCAAACTGTCCACCTAAAGATTTAACAAAGTGCAGTAATGCCACAATTATATATGTTCTCAATGCAAACAGGGATCACATCAGAAGGATCTTAAAAAACTATGAAGGGTGATTTTGACTTGCCTCACCCCAGGCGCAGATCCAGGAATTTCCAAAAGGAGGGGCACTTTTGTCCAGAAAATGATGACAACCAAAAAAAAAGGTCATCACTTGCATATATACATGTAAACGGTACTTTCAACAATTTTTTGGGGGGTGTACCCCCCCCCCAGATCTGCGCCTACCTCCCCCCCCCACAAACACAGGGGATCTAGGCCAAAGAAGAATCTGTCAATAACAAATTTTGAAGTCACTACACACAGAACTGTTCAGTTATGAAGTTTTCCACAAATGCAACAATTTAATTACTGTATGACTGAAATAGACAAAGAAGAATACTTGTTTTTTAATTAGTATTTAGCCGTGACACCAATCCATCCTTAACCCGTTAAAGGACAAGTCCACCCCGACAAAAAGTTGATTTGAATAAAAAGAGAAAAATCCAATAATCATAACACTGAAAATTTTATCAAAATCGGATGTAAAATAAGAAAGTTATGACATTTTAAAGTTTCGCTTAATTTCACACAACAGTTATATGCACATCCTGGCCAGTATGCAAATGAGGGGACTGATGACATCACGCACTCACTATTTCTTTTGTATTTCATTATCTGAAATATGAAATATTCTGATTTTCTCACCCATGTCATTTGAAATCGAGCTTTATTTCTCCCTGAACTTGTGGAATTAACATTGTTTAACATTATGTATTTCAGTCAAGTTTTACATTATTGTCAATTCTGTATAAATTGAAATATGGTATAATTCAAACAATAAAAAACAAAAGAAATAGTGAGTGATGGACATCATAGACTCTCGCATTTGCATATCACTGAGTTGTGCGTATAACTGTTTTGAGAAAAATATGCGAAACTTTAAAATGTCATAACTTTCTTATTTTACATCCGATTTTGATGAAGTTTTCAGTGTTGTGCTTGTTAGATTTTTCTCTATTTATTCAAATCAACATTTTTCTGGGGTGGACTTGACCTTTAAGGATCATGGGGGTACATTTGTAAGTTTCGAAATTTATGCATCCGCCATTGCGACATCAAAAGATAAAAATATTAAACACACAAATTTGCCAACGATCTCTGGTGAATTTTTACATTTGACCTAACATGATCATTGTCACTCCCAAATATATATTTACCAAGTTGAAGTTGAACAATCAAAGGGTACTTTATTTATCACAGGAACGATGTATATTCAGGTGAACAAGGCATGCCACCTTTGACCATGATACCCTCAAAATAATTAAAGTATAATCAATCCTACATGCATTCTTGGACAAAGTTTGTAATCAAACAGTTCTTTAATTTAAGAAAGACAGGATGGCCAGACAACCCCGAAACCTGTCCTCGGACCCACCTCCGGTGGGTGGATGTAAACAAATTCTAGATATTTTGGATTAGTTGCATGACAATTACAACAAAATAAAATTTAAGAGATAGTGATCTTTAATTCTTCTTGATGCATATAAAATATATTCTTAACTCTTATAAATAAAAATACATACCAGTCTTTGTCTGATTCCTAGCATAATCATTCACTCTTTTGTTAGATCATTCCAAGACCACCTCAGGTTGGAGGCAGTCCAACCTGGGCAGCCAATAGCATCTCCACACAGGCTCTCTGTCTGGTTTCTGCAAACCTTTATTTAAAATGCAAACACAAACAAATCATAAAATAGGTATATGCTATATATTAATTGAAAAGACACTCTGCACTTTATGTCAAGAATGTCTAAATTTATTTGACAAAAAATCTCATTTCATGGCATATAATTAATATTATTTATCTACTTTGTAAGTTATCAAAATTTAAAATTGCAATCTATTAATGTAACTAGAGTTCAAATCAGGAATTTATAAGAAAGATGTGTTGTACTCTTTCAGTTTTATTCCATGAAAATCTAAATCAAAACTTGTAATCGTAAGAAAATAAGATTTCATCATTTCCAATGGACATATCAAAGAAAAAAAAATCAAAATCAATAATAATTTTCAAAGAATTGCAAGAGGTAATTAAATGAACTTAACTATTATTGATTCAGGTCTACACAATCACTAGCATAGCCAGGTGAGATTAGGTACATTTTCTATTTTTATTATTATTATTATTTTTTTTTTTTGGGGGGGGGGGTGTATAAATTTAATAATCAACATGAGGATTCTTACTCACTATATGCCTGAAACAATTTTTTTTTCTTTCTATTCAAGAAGATGAAACCTTTTTTAAAAATTGTATTTCATAACTACTTATGTTCGACATTATCAGGCAGTAATGACTTCTTCTTCTTCATAAATATTCTTTTCACTTTGAGAAACTTTGCATTGAGATTACCAACATAAAATATAAGCCTTTCTATAAATACTTAAATTGGTAGCAATTAGAATTTTGGCTAATTTGAAATTAAGCTGTATATCTTACCCTTTTACATGGTGATTGCTAACCAACAGCCTTGTGTGGTTTCTTCTCAAAAAGTCACACATGCACTTGAGTTGCTCCAGTGTATATACCTCAACTATTTAAGCTGTTAGATATTGAATGAGAAAATAAATAATCCTATTAGAGAGTCACAAATTAAGACTAGATAAAGTCACACAAATATTTGCATTGAGATTACTTTCAGTATAAATTATCAAATATATACTACTAGTAATATGTTTGTGGTGATTTAAACCATTACTAGGATAGGACATTTTGATGGTTGATTCCAATTGTTGGACTTATTACAGTGATTCAAACTTAACAGAAGAAAATTAGCTCAGTACAAACTGGAAAAAAAATATTTGGATTGATCATTGAAATTCCCTTTCAGATGATAAATAACCTAAAGGGATTAGTTTATTTCTTCAAAATAATTTAGATATGCAAATTTATATGAACTTAGAATATCCAAGTTCCAAAACTGCAATTTTTTAATCATTTTTTATTTTCTATCTTAAACAAATAATCAATGATGCAATTGAGACCAAAATCAAAATTCTAGCCCCTTAAAAACCATAGTAATGCATGTTAAATACTAACAATACAACAATCCCATAGTCTCCATTCAGCCCCAAAATAACATTATATGTATGATTTGTTTCTCTGCAAGAATTTTTTTATGAAGGATTTTCAAGATTTTTACTTTAGTGGTCATCAGATCATTAATTTCAATTAATTGAAATAAATTGCAAAGTGTTAGATTATAACAAGCTTTAAATTGAGACCAATTTTTAATCTCTAGCCACTGTATAGATTAACGTTCACTGGCGTACATTTTTTTTTTTTGGGGGGGAGAGACTTGGGGCCATGGGGTAGACTATGGACCCTCTAAAATTTTCAAAAACAAAATAAAGGGGATAACAAAAATTTTGATTTTTGTATTTAAAAAAAATGTAAAAATTTTGGATTGCTCAGTTTTTATTAAAAAAAAATTGCCCCCTACGCCATTATCAGTGTCAGGCCCCCTCAAAATTTTTGGCACATTGCGCTAAGTACTGTTCATGATAATGATGTCGCAATTTCATGTGGGGTCACCTATAGCAGATCCAGGGAAAGGGGGTCAATTGGTACGAGTGCCTCCCCCTATTTTATTTCATTTTTTTAAAGGGAAAAATTAAAGCCACCATTCAGAGTTGTCAAAATTTTTGGATCCAAGCACTGCACTGTCAAGCTCGTCAGGGGGGGGGGGGGGGGGCAAAAGAGGTATTCAAGCTCGTCAGGGGGCATGGGGGGGCAAAAAAGGTCTTTCAAGCTCGTCAAGGGGGGGGGGGGCAGGGATACGTCTTTTGCATGGGTGGTGGTTCGTCAGGGGGGGGGGGGGCAGACTGCCCCCCTGCCCCCCCCCTGTAGGTACGCTAGTGGCCTACATTCAACATGTACCTCACTCAGCCTCAGGGGCTTCGCGGTGGAGCCCTCAAACTGACTGACTGAAGTCTCAACTTCTTAAGAAAAAGTTAACTTAGATCTAGAATGTTGATTCTATGCCTAAAGTTAGATCTGAAAATTCGATCTAACTGTTGTAGGCCTAGAAGTAGAATCTAACCAACTTCAATTCAACTTGTCTGACTAGGTGACGACCGACAGTGACGGTGGTCCAATTAAGTTTGCAACTTTGCATTCAATTCTAACATGAAAAATTGATATGAACAACATGAAATTCTCATGTACTGATACTAATCATAATAATGTGTGATCATAGCAAGAGAAAAACGATAAATAAGCTTTCCAAACGTGTCGATGCAGTTGGTGGTTTCAGCTGTTGGCGCAACAAGTGCGACCAGCGCGGTCACATCACCATGCCGAAGCTCCGGCGGCAATAGACATGGCCGAGACGTAGACCCCGCAGGCACTTGCGACACAAAAATGGAACGATTCAAACGTGTAAAAAAAATTCGTGAATCTCACTTTCACGGTGCGAGCACGGATTCAAAACAATACACAGATATTTTCGCAACTAATTAATCGACTTATAGTGATAAAAATAGCAAATATCAACACATTTCATTAAAAAAGTATCAAGCTCACCGTTTTGTGGAGTCTCCATGATTTTTCACAGCAGCAGATACCGATCGCGATATCGGCTGATATCGGCGTTCATCCTCGTCCAAGTTTATTCAGTCTTAAAAAACTCTGGCAACATAAAAAACTCTGGCAAAAATTTGCCAGAGTTTTTTTGCCATGAAATTTTGACCGAATTTGAAACTCTGGCAAAAAACTAAGGTTTTTGCCATAGAAAAACTAAGGCAAAAATAAGTCTGGCAAAAGTTTTATGCAACGGGGCCCTGGGGGGCGTTTCATGAAAGGACTTGTCGGACGTTTTATCCGACAAGTCCCATTTGATCCGACAGTTACCATAGCAACAGTACCTCTCAGCCAATCAACATCAGAGAAAGATGTCAGATCTGACAACTTGTCGGATGAAAATGTTGATGAAACACCCCCTGGCTACAGGAGGGATATACGGTTTAACTGTAAACATCTGGTAGCCTAGATTGATATTTTGAGGGAGATCTGCACGACTAAAAGTAAGAATCACACTCCTCAAAGGAATAAAAGTAGGCTGATTATTATCAGCACCCTCTTTTTCTTTGTCATTTTTGTTTCTCTGGTCTTTCTTTACTATTCTTTTTACTGCTGTTACTTTCTGGTCTCTCAATTCTACAAGAATATCCTCTTCTGATGTTTCAGTTGGGACACCATATATCACTCCTTTAATTCCTGACCTACTTTCCGTGACCTTTACTTGTATATTACCTTTGTTTTGAATCTGTAAGATAGATTTCATCTGCTTTAAGTTGATACATTTTACCAGCAGCCCAATGCTAATGGGTTTAATAAACTCTTCTGGTTGTGAACTCACATCTTTGATCGATTTCTTTACTTTTAACGGATCAATATTCCTTAAATTCAATTTCTTCTGTCTGTCTATCGGTGCTATAAATAGCTTGAAATCAGTCAATCGTTTAGTTGAGGTAAAACCTGGAGTGCGATAAGAATTTGAGTCTGAATCTGACGATGAGTTTTGATTTATGTTTTCAATTCCGATATCGTCACTCTTTTCTCACATCTTTGATCGATTTCTTTACTTTTAACGGATCAATATTCCTTAAATTCAATTTCTTCTGTCTGTCTATCGGTGCTATAAATAGCTTGAAATCAGTCAATCGTTTAGTTGAGGTAAAACCTGGAGTGCGATAAGAATTTGAGTCTGAATCTGACGATGAGTTTTGATTTATGTTTTCAATTCCGATATCGTCACTCTTTTCTCTTTTCCTTTTTTCTGGTTGGAACGAAGTGCTTTTTTTTCGACGTGGTCTTTGTATCATCCAATTAATCTTCGTCTGTGCTGGTTATTGTATGGTCCGGCTCTGATGCCGCCGGCCCAGTCGCCATGATTGGCCTTTGATAAAAGGGCGGGAAATTTGAATGTTAGTACGTACGTACGGTGCGACCTATGGAGATAAAGTGAGTGTGAAGTGCTTAAAAAGCCCACAAAATGCTCGCTTACCCTGTCAATTGACCATAGGAAGGATGTTCCAAATGTACAATTTAGTCTTGCAAAATCAAGGCCAAAAGAATAACAGCGCGGTATTGGTAAATTAAAAAAATTCAGAGAAAGTGAGTTCCACGTCCTATTGCCACGTCGACCAGTATTACAATTTTTTTTTTCTAACGGTGTCTTCAATGGGACAAACACGCTGGGAAAATAAAATGAAATTGAAATTCGAGTTTCGTTTTAAGCCGGTAAGTGCCTTAAATAAGATGTACTCGACTACTGTTTTAACATAACAAACAAGCAAATCAGCCATGTGGCTCAACTAACTTAGAATATATCCGGACTTCTACTGTGTCTTATACGAGGACTCCGAGTCGGAACTTGCCATATCTGCCACATCGATATTACATCGTATCGGACGGACATGCCTGCATGCAATGGCCCCAAGGCGGCCGGACCCGGCCGCGGTCGGACACGACGTGCATCGGTAGCATGGAGCAAGCTAACGTGAGTCGAGCTGAGTTAGATCCCACGTTACATATGAGGCGCCGATTGTACCAATATTATATAGAACAATTATTTGTTACATAATCATTATTCATTAAATAATAACTATTATTTATATATTCTATTTGTAAATAATTAATATTATGTAATATAACATTTCTAATTATTTATATATAATTCCAAGTAATACTTCATTATTTGTAAATAATAATAGTTCGACATTCTATTATTTATAAATAATGGGATATTCAAACAAAAATGTTATTTATAAATAATGAAACACGATGAATTTTCATTATTTATAAATAATGGGAAACTCAACAAATTATTTATAGATACAGAAATGTGCACTGGCATTGCTAATAGATAATTATCATTTACAAATAATAGAAAACTCGACAAACTTATTTATAAATAATAAAAAAACGAATTGCAATTATTCATAAATAATGAAGTATGCAGTGTCATTATTTATAAATAATGAAACACAAAAATTATTATTTATAGATAATGAAAAACAAATAATCATTATTTATAAATAATGGAATGTCGAACTATTATTATTTACAAGTAATGAAGTATTACTTGGAATTATATATAAATAATAGTTATTATTTAATGAATAATGATTATATAACAAATAATTGTTCTATATAATATTGGTACAATCGGCGCCTCATATATAACGTGGGATCTAACTCAGCTCGACTCACGTTAGCTTGCTCCATGCTACCGATGCACGTCGTGTCCGACCGCGGCCGGTACGTCCGGGCGCTTTGGGGCCATTGCATGCAGGCATGTCCGCATATGGGAATGATACGATGTAATATCGATGTGGCAGATATGGCAAGTTCCGACTCGGAGTCCTCGTATAAGACACAGTAGAAGTCCGGATCTATTCTAAGTTAGTTGAGCCACATGGCTGATTTGCTTGTTTGTTATGTTAAAACAGTAGTCGAGTACATTTTATTTTAAGGCACTCAATTGCCGGCTTAAAACGAAACTCGAATTTCAATTTCATTTTATTTTCCCTGCATGTCTGTCCCATTGAAGACATCGTTAAAAAAAATCGCACCGAAATAAAAAAAAAATCGCCAAAAATTCAAAACGCGAGTGATTACGAACCCGCACGCGACGCGAGTGATTATAAACTGCCCTGTATACCAGTTCGTGTGCACACAAAGTAAAGCTAAAAATCGAACTGCACTTTACCCATTCACATTAAATTCTTCATTTGTTACATATTGGTCTAATCTAGTTTCACATTAGGTTAGAATATGTATTTCATTTCTTTTGAATGTCTGAATTTTATTCATATTTTTACCGATCTAGCAAACATTAAAACCTATCGAAATATAAATACCATTGTCCTTATGCATTTTTTCCCGTTCCTGTGAATCTTTAGCTCCATCAGATACTCCACCTACATACACAAAAAAACGCAGAACAGATAATAACACAAAAACAAGAAGTGAAATTTCCTTACAAAAATAAAGATAAAAATCATAGTAATAAATAGGCAAGTCAATATTTTAGAATACACAATCAGATAAAGTACTGAACTGAATCCGAAAACTCAAATTTCCAATTACCTCGCCTTGTATGAATTACGTTTCACGCCCTACTTGTCTTTCTTGTTCTTTTTCCCTTCTTTCCTCATTTTTTTGGTCCATTCTTTCCATTTTTTGGCGCGGCTAACAGAATGGGGGCGGCTGTTTTGGCCCTCGGGATCCGCCTACAGTTAAGCTAGAATTCGAACTACGTTTTACCCATTCACATTAAATTCTTCATTTGCTACAAATTGGTCTAATCTTGTTTCCTAAAATGTTAGAATATGTATTTCATTTATTGTGAATATATTCCGAATATTTTATTCATATTTTAACGAGCTAACAAACATTAACTCCTATCGAAATATCATGAATACCATTGTCATTATAATTATCTTTATTAGAGTGTGCGTTTTGGGTATCATCGTCAATTAGTTGATCTTCCATACGTAGCTTTTTATCATGATAGTGATTTGGTCATTCATATAACTGGACAGAGATCACGAATCCAAGTTGAATGAAAGAAAGTCAAATCACAATATGAATATGAAAATTCAAATTTCCGATAACCTCGCTTTGTATCCCCCACTCGTCTTCGTGCTTCTTTTTCTCCTTTTTTTCTCATTTTTGTGTCGTTTTTTGTGGCTAATCGAATAGGGGCGGATGTTTTGGCCCTCTGGATCCGACTAGGCTTTCTGGAGGTGGGGCCGTGGAACAACGTATTCATTCCCACAGAATAGCACCCTAGACCCCAAATGATTGGTTAATCAGTACATTTATTATATACTAGTTCGTGTGCACACAAAGTAAAGCTAAAAATCGAAGTAGACTTTTCCAATTTACACTAGATTCTTCATTTGTTTCAGATTGGTCTAATCTAGTCTCACATAAGATTAGAATATGTATTTAATTTCTTCGGAATACATTCACAATTTTCACCATCTAGCAGAAATTCAAGTGTACAATATTAATTCCTTTAAAGCTTATTGAAATATCCAAAATATTGTGATAAGGGGTGTGCATTTAGAATATCATCGTAAACTAGTTCATATTTCATAAGTAGCTGGTTATCATGATAGTGATTTAGTCATTCATTTTTCTGACAAATGTCACATTTCCAAGTGGAATGAAAAATGTCAAATCACAAGGAATAACAAATTAAGTGTATCCATATTTTACATCAAGTACATGTAGGTAAAAATCGTAATTTTGGGAGACTTTATATTTTTTTACAGGTAATACACGCATATTTAGGTCTCATACACCCCACAGATCAAATATTAGGTAGAATGCAAATATTGGAATCGCTCTGACAGTTTTTCAATATTTTTTTTTTTTACTTTCTGTTGATCAACACCTGAGCAAACACAAATTGAGAAACACTACTCTATCCAACATTACCCTTTGCTGAATGAAAAATTCACGCAGCAAGTACAGATATTGTAAATATATGACTGGAAGACATTTTATTAAGCGTGCCATTTTGCTTTGAATTTGGTCACTTCCTGAATTTCACCTACACTTAGAAAGTTGGCATACCTGCTATTTCTTAGTTATACATTAAAGACAAAAATATGCAAAATAAGCTTTGAGTTCTAGGTGTCCCAGCAAATATTACTGACCACCGTGACAAAAAAGACGAAAAAATATTTTGTTTTAGAAATCTATGGAATATGCATAAAAGACATGTAGAAGTTGATTTATTTTAATGAAACCACCGACTCACCTGTCTTCTCATTTATCTCATTACCGGACATTGCTTTCAGTTCGTGTGATTCTTTTTCTTCATCACTCACTCTACCTAAATACACAAAAAACGCAGAACAGACAATGAAAAAAAACCCAAGAAATAAAAAATATATCCTAACAAAAACAAAAATTATACACCTCATATTATAGGAAAGTGAATATTTCAGAATATTTGCTCAAAAAACGTATTCTGCTGAATATGAAAAACTTGTCTTCATACTTCTTTTTTTCTCCTCCTTCTTTAATTTTGTATTCCTTTTTGTTTTCTATTTGTGCGTGGCTAATGGAATGGGGGCAAATGTATGGGCTCTCTTGATCCGCCTATGTGTGTGTGTGTGTGGGGGGGGGGGATGTGGGGCCGTGGGGGCAACGTATTCATTTCCACAGAATAGCATCATAGACCCAAAATGATTGGTTAATCAGTCCATTTATTATATACAAGTTCGTGTCACATTGAGTAACCACCACCCTTGGCTGTATGAAGAAAAAAAATCATGCAGGAAGTGAAGATATTGTAAATAAATAATTGCAAAACAGTTCTAATTAACCCTGCCATTTTGTCTTGTATTTGGTAATTTCCTTAATTCCCCTACCCTTAGAAAGTTGGCACACCCGCCATGGGCGGAAATCCCAGGGGGGACAGGGGGGACATGTCCCCCCTACTCAAAATAGTAGGGGGGGACACAATATCAAATGTCCCCCCTACTATTTGTGGTCTTTTATGATGGTAAGAAATACATCATTCAAAATCGAAATAAAACATGTATTTTAGCACTATTTGAGGACTAGATGACCTTACTTTTGGGATGATAACCTTTTTTTTTTTTTTTTTTTTTTTGCTTGTCAAATTTATTTTCGTCGAAATTACTTTTAGTTTGGGGTGATAACCTTTTTTTTTTGCTTGTCAAATTTTCCAGCCCCTTGTCCCCCCTACCTTTTGGGAGATATTTCCGCCCCTGATACCCGCTATATCTTAGATAGACATTGACAACAAGACATGGAAATTAAGCTTGAGCTCCGGGTGGCCCAGGTAATATCACAGACCTAAAAACAAATAAATGAAAAGATATTTTGTTCAAGAAAGCTAGGCAATATATAAACAAACATGTAATACTGGATTTATTCTTATCGAACCACCGACTCACCTGTATTGTAATCTATTAAACAACTTATTCTCATTGTGTTAAGCTCCTGCAAATCTTTACCTCCATCAGTAACTCCACCTAAATACACAAAAACGCAGAACTGACATTAAAAAAAAGACAAAGAAGTAAAAATTCCTTACAAAAATAAAAATTATAAACATCCTAGTAAGAGGCAAGGAAATATTTCAGAACACTTGCTCAGATAACGTGATTTGCTTATCACGAAAATTCAAATTTCCGATAACCTCGCTTTGTACCCCCACTCGTCTTAGTGCTTCTTTTTCTCCTCTTTGCTCTTTTTTTGTGTCGTTTTTTGTGGCTAATCGAATAGGGGCGGATGTTTAGGCCCTCGTGATCCGACTAGGTTTTCTGGGGGGGGGGGGGGTGGTGGAACAACGTATTCATTCCCACAGAATAGCACCTAGACCCCAAATGATTGGTTAATCAGTACATTTATTATACAGTACGTCCCACAAAAAACGAAACCGAGATTTAGCGATGATATATCATAACTTAATCATAAATACAAAAGACAAATGACCTATCAATGTAAAGCTTAGAATCTCCTCTTTCATCTGATATTACTTAGATTATTCCTCATTCACGCATGAGTGAGCAAAAACAATTTGAAGAAAGGATACAAAAAAGTCATTTGGCGGGGGGTATCTTAATTTCAAAAAGAAATTCACATGCCTAAAAAGTTCAATATCTGCTCTTTTATTTGATACCTTAATCACAAAAAATGGTCGAGAAGTAAAAAAGTTATGTTCCCTCGAAACAATGCTTGTATTTCCATAATTTCATTACATAAACGTGTTTTCACCGGTTTCCCACAGAAGCTATCGCACGGTTAACAAAAAAACTTAATGCATGGCTGATCGTCAACAAAACGGAGTGTCGAGTGAGTTTGAACGCTAGCCTGTTAAACCTCTTCATTTTATGAAATTATTGAAAATCAAGCCTTGTTTCAGATAACCAGAACTTTCTTATTTCTTGACCATTTTTTGTAATTGAGGTATCAAATTAAAAAGCAGATATTGAACTTTTTTTAAATGTGGTTTTCTTTTTGAAACCCAGATACAGCCCGCCAAGTGACTTTTTGGTATCCCCTCTTCAAATTATTTTTGCTCACTCATGCGTGAATGAGAAATAATCTAAGTAATTTTAGATGAAAGAGGAGATTCTAAGCTTTACAATGGTAGGTTATTTGTCTATTGTATTTGTGATTAAGTTATGATAAATCATTGATAAATCTCGGTTTCGTTTCTTGTGGGACGCACTGTATACCGGCTTATTATATTCACTCGCGTTCGTAATCACTCGCGTCGCGTTGTTAATCACACGCGTTTTTGATTTTTGGCTTCTTCTTCTTCTTCTTATGTTGGTTTGAGTGGCGATTAGTCATATTTGACTATTGTCGCCATTGACTCTATTAATAAAAAATCTCACTTCTAACATAATGATATTATTACCAATATGATGTTTACATATATGAAATATTATTCTTGTGTATTCTTCTAATATGAAAAAGGATAATTATGGTATGTATAAAAGTTTGTCGTAACTCTTGTCAAAATGGCATATAAACAAATCTTCACCAAAAACAAACCGCTATCTTCAGCTCAGTTCCAACTAGTTGCGCTTGCCCTGCCCTTTCAAAGATGCAATCACACCGGTCAGCACGGTACATTGTGCCGATTTTTCGGACATAAATGCCTAGGTCACCCATGCATAGACGAGGGGGCGCTAGTGTACCTGTGCTTACAGATGGGTTAAACATTAAAATAATTTGTTTCTTTTTTTTGAACAACAACAACAACAAGGCGAAAACACTTGTGGGCTTTGTTAGTTATATGTGCAGAACATATAATTTTGTATATTATATCATACATTATATATATATATTTTTCTTTTCACATTAGACTTGTACAAGCATATCCTCTCATATTTCTTATAGACAATACAATATAAGAATAGTAGGTCATCACTCCTTACTAAAACGTTTCGTTCTTGAAACGAAACGTAAAAATGCTTTCTGTATCCCTGGGTCATCTTTTTTTTAAATACTCCATTATTTGTCCTGGCTGTGATTCATTCAATTCTACAAGGAGCATTGATCTTTCAATTATATATTTTGGACAATGTAAAAGATAATGTCTGACAGTTTCTACCTCAGGACATCTATCACAAAACCCTGTTGGATGGATCCCTAATCTTAGTAGATCTTGGTTAAGACCAGCGACTCCAAAACGGAGACGATGGAGTACAGTTTCCCGTCTCCCTAGATTACATTTATATGTGGATAACACGGGATAAGCCCGTCAGTCATAAGGACCATAAGTCATAATACTAACTGGTCATAAGGACCGCTAGTCATAACGTGTAAAATCCTATACCCAAAAGCTCGCTAGTCATAATAGGCAAAAGGGGTCACTAGTCATAAGGTCATAAGGACCATAAGTCATAAGGTCTGATTTTCATAATGCAAGATAAGGGCCGCTATTCATAATGGACCATAAGGGTAATTGATCATAAGGATCGCTAGTCATAATCAACAATGAGAGTCGGTATTCATAATACTAGATAAGGGTCGCTATTCATAAAAAGGAAGAGGCTACATTAATCATAAGGGTCGCCAGTCATAATAGGGGATGAGGGTCGCCAGTCATAATAGTAGAAGGGGTTCGCCAGTCATAATAATACACGAGGGTCGCCAGTCATAATACTAAAAGGGGTTCGCCAGTCATAATGGTAGATGAGGGTCGCTATTCATAATAGTAGAAAGGGTTCGCCAATCATAATAATGGATGAGGGTCGCCAGTCATAACAATGGATGAGGGTCGCCAGTCATAATAGGAGAAAGGGATCACCAGTCATAATAATGGATGAGGGTCGCTAGTCATAATAGTAGAAAGGGTTCGCCAGTCATAATGGTAGATGAGGGTCGCTATTCATAATAGTAGAAGGGGTTCGCCAGTCATAATGGTAGATGAGGGTCGCTATTCATAATAGTAGAAGGGGTTCGCCAGTCATTATGGTAGATGAGGGTCGCTAGTCATAATAATGGATGAGGGTCGCCAGTCATAGTAGGATAAAGGGATCACCAGTCATAATAATGGATGAGGGTCGCCAGTCATAATACTAAAAGGGGTTCGCCAGTCATAATGGTAGATGAGGGTCGCTATTCATAATAGTAAAAGGGGTTCGCCAGTCATAATGGTATATGAGGGTCGCTATTTATAATAGTAGAAAGGGTTCGCCAGTCATAATAGTGGATGAGGGTCGCTAGTCATAATAGTAGAAAGGGTTCGCCAGTCATAATGGTAGACGAGGGTCGCTAGTCATAATAGCAGAAGGGGTTCGCCAGTCATAATAGTAGATGAGGGTCGCTAGTCATAATAGTAGATGGGGTTCGCAAGTCATAATAGTGGATGAGGGTCGCTAGTCATAATAGTAGAAAGGGTTTGCCGGTCATAATGGTAGATGAGGGTCGCTAGTCATAAGAGTAGATGGGGTTCGCCAGTCATAATAATACATGAGGGTCGCTAGTCATAAGAGTAGGAAGGGTTCGCTAGTCATAATAACAGATGGGGTTCGCCAGTCATAATAGTAGATGAGGGTCGCCAGTCATAAAAACAGATGGGGTTCGCCAGTCATAATAATACATGAGGGTCGCTAGTCATAATAGGAGAAAGGGTTCGCCAGTCATAATAATTGATGGGGTTCGCCAGTCATAATAGTAGATGGGGGTCGATAGTCATAATAGTAGAAGGGGTTCGCCAGTCATAATGGTATGTAAGTAATAATAGTATAAAGGGTTTGGCAGTCGTAATAGTGGATGAGGGTCGCTAGTCATAATAATGGATGAGGGTCGCTAGTCATAATAATGGATGAGGGTCGCTATTCATAATAGTTGAAGGGTTTTGCCAGTCATAATGGTAGATGAGCGTCGCTGTTCATAATAGTAGAAAGGGTTCGCCTGTCATAATAATGGATGAGGGTCGCCAGTCATAATAGTAGATGGGGGTCGGTAGTCATAATAGTAGAAGGGGTTCGCCAGTCATAATGGTAGCTGAGGTAGATGGTAGATTTTGCGTATTGACCTTCAACCCACTACATTCAGCAAATTAATCCAAAATATTCAGTACATTACAGAAACTGGCAGTTGTACCATCGATAAATAAAACTGTGTCATCCGCATATTAAAGAACTTTGTATTCTTTTAAGCCAACATAAATTCCTTTGACAGAGTGTGAATTTCGAATTAACAACCAAAGAATTTTAGCGCATAACAAAAACGAAATCATAATGTCATTTGCCCATTGACTATAACACTAGAAAATGCATTCTGATATAGTATTTTTATTCATGTCATGAAAGATTTGCCAAATTTAAAAATGGAAAGCGTTTTAAACAAAAGATCAGAAATCAGGAATATGTTTCTTCTCCGTATACACAATTAAATTATACAAAATTTTCTTATTTTCACCAATAAATCGTCTAGACAAGAATCCTGATTGATTAACATGAATAATTATATGGTAATACTTTTTAAAGTCTGTTAGCAATACAACTTGACAACAGTTTATAAAAAACATTCAACAATGAAATTGATCTTCAATTTTTGATGAAATGTCTTACTTTGTCACCTTAAGTAATTAATGTTATCAAGCCAGTATTGTTTGTGAGATGGATAATTATCCAGAAATATAAGCAAAATTCATACTTCGTACCAATATACTCTCGTCCGGGAGTCTTATTATTTTTCATATTTTTTAAAAGCAAAATCAACTTCACTGTAAGATATTTCTCCTTCTAAAGAAGAATCATCTTCCTCTGTAAGACTATGGAAACTCTCTTCTCTAATAAGATAAAAAGTTCTTTAGCATCACTATTTGCATGATATTTATATAACTGTTCATTATATGAGCCAATTTCTTTTTGTTCTTACTGTACGATTATCATCAATCAATTCAACAAATGTTTATTTCTGCTATCCTCTGCTTTTTAAGATAATAAAATATTTAGACGGTTTTCTCCATATTGCATTATTTGAAGTCTTATCTAAATTGTTCTAATTCTTCCCTAAGTAGCCTAATTTTTTGTAAATTTTCTCTAGTATTTATATTTTGGTCTAGAAGTTTTTCTAAGTTAAGTATTTCAATTTCGAGGTTTTTTCTACACTTTCTTACATACAATATAGTCGCTGCTCTCAACTCCATCAACAGCAGGGGCGGATCTAGCCTTCGCCAATGGGGGGGGGGGGGGGCGGCGGAATTTTTTTCAGACATATTTTCCCCGATCGGCCACTCGAATATGATTTTTGGTTTCTTTGAAGGGGTAGTCGTAATAGTCACTTCTTAGCTTTATTCTTATGAATAAACATTAATAGATAATATCATAATATCTTTATTTATGTAGTGTGAGCGCGAAGCGCGAGCTATTTTTTTTTTGGAAATCTTTTGTATTTTTTCTGAAAAAGATGTGTATGCAAATGAATAACTACTACGAACGCGAAGCGCGAGCAGAAATGAACTGATGGAAAAGGTACATGTTAAAGACTGCTTGCAGTTAGCCATGAAGATGTTACATCTTTCAAAAATCAAATGATGCGAGCGCGAGCTGATTTTTTTTTGACATTTTTACCTAAGGAATGAAAATTCTAAGCACTTTTTGTAGCTCAAACAGAATAGGTATATAACTAAACAATTGATGCTAGCGCGATATTTCGAGATTTAGACCCACCAAACGAAACACTCTATTCAAGTTTTGTAAATCATGAAAAGGATGAGTAAGTGGGGATCTTCCTTACATTAATAATGCAATCGCAGAGCGAGAGCAGAATTTTTTTTAATATACGTTTTGAACTCATTATCGAAAAGGTACTTTGTCATGAAAACGTTCCATATTTCATCAATCAAATAATGCGAGCGCAAACCGCGAGCAGAGAAATTGTCAAATTTTAATCAATTTTTGTAATCGTGAACAGGATAGGTATATAACTAAACATTTCATTGATGCGAGCGCGAAGCGCGCGGGGAAAAAAATCGAAACTTAGACCTAAAAACGGGACACTATATTCATGTTTTTTAAATCATGAAAAGAATGAGTAATTTGAAATCTTACTACATTAATATAGCGAGCGCAAAGCGCAAGCAGAATTTTTCAATATATACGTTTTGATGTAATAGAAAATGATCTGTTAACGGCTGCTTGCAGTTAGCCTAAGAACGTTATATATTTCAATAATCAAATAATGCGATCGCGAAGCGCGAGCTGAAAATTTTGACATTTCTAGCTGAAGAATGAAATTCTGAGCACTTTTTGTAATCGTGAAAAGGATAAGAATGTAACTAAACAATTGATGCGAGCGCGAAGTGCGAACGGAAAAATTCGAGATTTACACCAGTGGCGTAACAGGCGGGGGGGGGGGGGCAGGGGGGCAAGCTCCCCCCTTGCGGATTTCACCGGGGAAAAAAAAAAACGGGAAAAATAAAAGAGATGGAGAAAGAAAGGGAAAGGGAAATGAAAGAGAGAAAGGAAAGGAGGAATAGGAAAGAGAAAGGAAAAAGTGCAAAGAAAACAAGGAAAATTTTATTTTTTGAAATGGAAAAGGAAGGAAAGCGGGAGGAAGAACGAAAGAAGAACATTTGAGAAAGAACAAATCATTCCGAAATAGACCTATGTAGTGCAATAAATTAAATATTTAAAAGATGACAAAATGGCAAACAATAGCGGGAAATGAAGGTAGAATGGAATGAGTCAAAAGCTAAATTGGAAAACAAAGTAAAGGGACAAGAAATAAAAACTTAATAACACGACCGGGCTGACGAGGATAGAAAATAAAGAGCGGGAAGAAAGAGGGACTGCATACAACATTGTGCTATTAGCTTGCTAAATTTTATGCCAATAAGCTACCGGGGCTTTGCCCCAGACCCCAAGCAGTAGGGGCTCTTCATCTATGATCTTCAAATGGCACTATTACGCCCCCCCCTTTAGGGACCCTTCCTACATTAAGCTTTACATTCAATCACTGGCGTACATGCGCGGGGGGGGGGGGGTCTTGGTTCAACACCTAAAAGGAAATATAAAAAAAATTATGGGAGACAACGTATAATGAAATGAATGGAAACAATGAAATCTATCACATAATTATAATTCAATTTCAATAGTCATTTTTTTTCCAGCTCGCTGGCGACTTCCCCCCCCCCCACATTGCTATGTTTTCCCCCCTCAAAATATTTGGTTCAACTGGGTTGAATAAATGTGTAAAAGCTATATTCTGTATAACCCGCGATTTGATTAAATAGCGGCAATCTGCGAGGTATAAATGGCTTTGATATCAAGAAGTTCCGGGGGTTCCGCCCCAGACCCCAACAGCATAGCACTGCCGTATATGAGTATGGAAGAGTTGGGCCATGGTCCCCAAAATTGTTACCATGTAAAAAAGGAGGAAAGAAAAGCGAAGGAAAAGTGTAGGATATGATTTTATTTACTGAATATAATGTCAAAAAATATCTCAAAGTTAGATTCTCATGAAAAGGTGATTTTTTTTCTCGCTTCACTCGCTCGGGACTTATATTAAGCAGCTTTTTAGCACATGCGCCATACTGCGCCCCTCGATTTTTGTTTTGTTTACTCTGCACGCTACTGCCGCAGATAATCCTGTTCACAGTAGCGCACAGATCACAAACAAGGGATGGAAAGAGAGAAGAGTGAAATATATTCTCTGGATATCATGTCAAAATCTATCACAAAATTGGATTTTTGTATTAAAAATGTCAAAACTTTTGCTCGCACGCTTCACTCGCTCGCAACTTTTAAAAAAAAAGGTAAATTCTGCCTCATACGCAATGTCTTGCCCTCTCAGAATCGTCGCCTAATTACACCATTACGCCTGTTTATACCATGATATGACCGGGAAATTTTTGGCTCTTGCCCCAATGCCCTCCCCCCTGGCCACCGACCCCTGTCACGCCGCTGTTTACACCTAAAAACGGGACACTCTATGTTTTGTAAATCATGAAAAGGATGAGTAATTGGATATTTTCTACATTGATATTGCGAGCGCAAAGCACGAGCAGAAATTTTTTATATTGTGGAATAAAACTGGATAATGATTTATACAGAGAACAAGCTGCGTATCTGAATAAACGCGCGCGTGTTTCAGATTTAGACCTAGAATCTGAATGGGCATTCTAAATACCTTTTTTCATCTTTAAAATCGATAAAGTTAGTGCGAAGCGCGAGCTCAAAATATTTGATATTCCGATCTGAAAAGGGTCAATTTAAGCTCTGTATTTCAAGCACTTTGTAGGAAAATTGTGAGGTGGATATGGATGACATTAAAAAAAAAGAGTTTCATTATCTTAATATCATTCAAAAGTTTCATTATTATTACTCTGAGTTTTGACATAGGACCAGGACATTCCAAGAACATTATGTCATCATCATATGAAAATTATGACTATATCTTCTTATTTTTCGTCCTAAGTGCGAGATGAAACTTGTTGATATTGCATTCTGAAAAAGGTACAATTTGATTCTTAAATTAATATCTTATTTATTAACCTAATAAGCCTAATGTGAGAGCGTGAAATCCATTAATATTATGGCCTGAAAACTGGACATTTAAAGCACTTTTGTATTTATGATTTATGAAGAAGATGCATGAGTTGATAGATTTTCAACAATCAATGCGAGCGCGAATCGCGAGCCGAAATAATATAATTTTAATATTCAGACCATAAAACAAAAAGTTTTGCAGAGCACTTTTTAAAAATCAATTTGTAAATCAAACAAAATAATGAAAGTTCGATTTCTGAGCTGAAATATGTTTTCTATGTTGACTTCAAATTTTGATATTTCAATCTCCATACTGATATGTAAATCACCTAATTTTCTTAAGCTTCCCCTCATATTATTTTATTCACTCGTCTTCCTCTTCTTGTGTTTCCCCTTTTTTCTCCTCTCTTTTCCCTTCTTTTTCTTTTTTTTCTTTCTCCCTTTCTTTCTTTCCCCCTTTTACTTTTTTTGCTCCGCCAATGGGGGGGGGGGGGGGGGGGGGGGGCGGGCCCCTCGGGCCCCCTTGATCCGCCTATGAACAGTGTATACAAAACAACTGATAATCAATAATAATATCAATCAATATCAAGATACTGTAAAATAATTTCTTTTACTTATTCCTTGATAAGATCAACATATTCCTCATTTTTCAAAAGTGAGTTATTAAATTTCCAATAATTGAATCGCTTATGACATTTATCTAACACAATCTCTAAACTGATCATTGTGTGATCGGTATGATATCCTAAATCAATATCACATTTTCTAACCAAAGAAAAAATATCTGAAGATATCAAAAAATAATATTTTCTACTTTGCTTCAATGGTGTGGGCTGTCTCCAAGTGTAACATTTTGAATTTGGATTTAACTGACGCCATGGATCAACTAAATTAACTAACTAACTCAAAACTTTGGACCAGGTTCCAATCACCACAAAGGATTTTATGAGGATCATCATAGTCCAATAAGATATTTTCTATACATCTAAAAAATTTAGGCTCACTTTGCCCATACAATGAAATCAATGAAAAAAAAACCCAGATTGAATACCCAAAGCAACATAGTTTACATCATTATCGCATTTTACTCTCTTAATAACAAGTTGTATGTTTTTATCAAATAATATAGCATTGCATTAGATGATTTATATGAGAAAAAACCTTTCCTCCCCACTCCTTTTAGATGTTTTCTTCCAAATCCTTTACAAAATTAGTGTCCTGTAAACAATGAATATTTGTTTTTTTTCCTTTTCAAAAAATGAAATATATAATATGAAGGAATAATTTCATGCTCATATCATATTCAACATCAACTAAAAAAGTATAATATAGATAGTAATTACATTTTTCTGTAAAAAAAAACCTCTATTGAAAAAAATGCTTTTAGAAAATACTGTGGTACAGGTTTAGGTCCACACTATCTTAAATGTATATATTCAAAGAAGATTTCCTTGTTATTGGAATTATTCACAATCTACACCTTTTCGCCTAAAGATAATGTGATTTTTTTAGTGGAGGGTGTCATTTCTAACAACTTCTGCTGGTTGTGATGAAAAAAAATCGCCGTAGGTAAAAAATGCCCTTTTTAAAAAGAAAAATGTCTTTTGGCAAAATGAAATGTGCTCTTTTTCCAAACTAAATACTGTTTTTAAAGTCCAACATAAACTAGTTCAGGATGGTCACAAAAGTAATGTCAATAACCTCAGATAATTTATCTTTTTAAAGGGTGTCATTTTTAATAGCTCCTGCTGGTTATGATTTAACAAATCAAATTTTTCAAAATAAAAATGTGCTCTTATACAAAATTAAATACCCTTTTTTAACTACAACATAATACATATTCGGCTTGAAAATCACCTTTTTTGTGTTCTCACGCTTTGCGCCCACCTTAGCTATTATGTAGCAAAGTTCCCTTCTACTGACAGGCGAACCCCTTCCACTATCATGGCTAGCGACCCTCTTCTACTAATAAGACTAGCGACCCTCATCTACTATTATCACTAGCAAACCCCTACGACACTGTAAAAATGATTGCTAATTTAGCACTTACAGTGCTTGTATAGTGACTGAACTACAAGTGCTGATTTTCTAGTTCAAATTTAAACTAGACGATCAACACTCGCAGTGCAGTCACTATACAAGAACTGTAAGCGAAAAATTAGCACCTCATTTTTTACAATGTACTATTATGACTAGCGACCCTCATCTACCATTATGACTGGCGACCCTCATCCACTATTATGACTGGCGACCCTCATCCATTATTATGACTGGCGAACCCTTTCGACTATTATGAATAGCGACCCTCATCCACTATTATGACTGGCGAACCCCATCTACTATTATGACTAGCGACCCTCATCTACCATTATGACTGGCGAACCCCTTCTACTATTATGACTGGCGACCCTCATCCATTATTATGACTGGCGAACCCTTTCTACTTTTATGACTAGCGAACCCCATCTACTATTATGATTAGC
Organism: Lytechinus pictus; assembly: GCF_037042905.1. Classification (NCBI taxonomy): domain Eukaryota; kingdom Metazoa; phylum Echinodermata; class Echinoidea; order Temnopleuroida; family Toxopneustidae; genus Lytechinus; species Lytechinus pictus. Next base: position 179,049 of record NW_026974150.1, read on the forward strand.
GACCCTCATCTACCATTATGACTGGCGACCCTCACCCACTATTATGACTGGCGACCCTCATCCACTATTATGACTTGCAGACCCCATCTACTATTATGACTAGCGACCCTCATCTACTATTATAACTGGCGAACCCCTTCTGCTATTATGACTGGCGACCCTCATCCATTATTATGACTGGCGAACCCTTTCTACTATTATGACTAGCGACCCTCATCTACCATTATGGCTGGCGAACCCTTTCTACTATTATGAATAACGACCCTCATCCACTATTATGACTGGCGAACCCCATCTACTCTTATGACTAGCGACCCTCATCTACCATTATGACTGGCAAACCCTTTCTACTATTATGACTAGCGACCCTCATCCACTATTATGACTTGCGAACCCCATCTACTATTATGACTAGCGACCCTCATCTACTATTATGACTGGCGAACCCCTTCTGCTATTATGACTGGCGACCCTCATCCATTATTATGACTGGCGAACCCTTTCTACTATTATGAATAGCGACCCTCATCCACTATTATGACTGGCGAACCCCATCGACTCTTATGACTAGCGGCCCTCATCTACCATTATGACTGGCGAACCCTTTCTACTATTATGACTAGCGACCCTCATCAAATATTATGACTTGCGAACCCCATCTACTATTGTGACTAGCGACCCTCATCTACTATTATGACTGGCGAACCCCTTCTGCTATTATGACTGGCGACCCTCATCCATTATTATGACTGGCGAACCCTTTCTACTATTATGAATAGCGACCCTCATCCACTATTATGACTGGCAAACCCCATCTACTCTTATGACTAGCGACCCTCATCTACCATTATGACTGGCGAACCCTTTCTACTATTATGACTAGCGACCCTCATCCACTATTATGACTTGCGAACCCCATCTACTATTATGACTAGCGACCCTCATCTACTATTATGACTGGCGAACCCCTTCTGCTATTATGACTGGCGACCCTCATCCATTATTATGACTGGCGACCCTCATCCATTATTATGACTGGCGACCCTCGTCCATTATTATGACTGGCGAACCCTTTCTACTATTATGACTGGCGACCCTCATCTACCATTATGACTGGCGAACCCCTTCTGCTATTATGACTGGCGACCCTCATCCATTATTATGACTAGCGAACCCTTTCTACTATTATGAATAGCAACCCTCATCCACTATTATGACTGGCGACCCTCATCCATTATTATGACTGGCGAACCCTTTCTACTTTTATGACTAGCGAACCCCATCTACTATTATGATTAGCGACCCTCATCTACCATTATGACTGGCGACCCTCACCCACTATTATGACTGGCGACCCTCATCCACTATTATGACTTGCGAACCCAATCTACTATTATGACTAGCGACCCTCATCTACTATTATAACTGGCGAACCCCTTCTGCTATTATGACTGGCGACCCTCATCCATTATTATGACTGGCGAACCCCATCTACTCTTATAACTAGCGACCCTCATCTACCATTATGACTGGCAAACCCTTTCTACTATTATGACTAGCGACCCTCATCCACTATTATGACTTGCGAACCCCATCTACTATTATGACTAGCGACCCTCATCTACTATTATGACTGGCGAACCCCTTCTGCTATTATGACTGGCGACCCTCATCCATTATTATGACTGGCGAACCCTTTCTACTATTATGAATAGCGACCCTCATCCACTATTATGACTGGCAAACCCCATCTACTCTTATGACTAGCGACCCTCATCTACCATTATGACTGGCGAACCCTTTCTACTATTATGACTAGCGACCCTCATCCACTATTATGACTTGCGAACCCCATCTACTATTATGACTAGCGACCCTCATCTACTATTATGACTGGCGAACCCCTTCTGCTATTATGACTAGCGACCCTCATCCACTATTATGACTTGCGAACCCCATCTACTATTGTGACTAGCGACCCTCATCTACTATTATGACTGGCGAACCCCATCTACTCTTATGACTAGCGACCCTCATCTACCATTATGACTGGCGAACCCTTTCTACTATTATGACTAGCGACCCTCATCCACTATTATGACTTGCGAACCCCATCTACTATTATGACTAGCGACCCTCATCTACTATTATGACTGGCGAACCCCTTCTGCTATTATGACTGGCGACCCTCATCCATTATTATGACTGGCGACCCTCATCCATTATTATGACTGGTGAACCCTTTCTACTATTATGAATAGCGACCCTCATCCACTATTATGACTGGCGAACCCCATCTACTCTCATGACTAGCGGCCCTCATCTACCATTATGACTGGCGAACCCTTTCTACTATTATGACTAGCGACCCTCATCCAATATTATGACTTGCGAACCCCATCTACTATTGTGACTAGCGACCCTCATCTACTATTATGAATGGCGAACCCCTTCTGCTATTATGACTGGCGACCCTCATCCATTATTATGACTGGCGAACCCTTTCTACTATTATGAATAGCGACCCTCATCCACTATTATGACTGGCGAACCCCATCTACTCTTATGACTAGCGACCCTCATCTACCATTATGACTGGCGAACCCTTTCTACTATTATGACTAGCGACCCTCATCCACTTTTATGACTTGCGAACCCCATCTACTAATTATGACTAGCGACCCTCATCTACTATTATGACTGGCGAACCCCTTCTGCTATTATGACTGGCGACCCTCATCCATTATTATGACTGGCGACCCTCATCCATTATTATGACTAGCGACCCTCGTCCATTATTATGACTGGCGAACCCTTTCTACTATTATGACTGGCGACCCTCATCTACCATTATGACTGGCGAACCCCTTCTGCTATTATGACTGGCGACCCTCATCCATTATTATGACTAGCGAACCCTTTCTACTATTATGAATAGCAACCCTCATCCACTATTATGACTGGCGACCCTCATCCATTATTATGACTGGCGAACCCTTTCTACTTTTATGACTAGCGAACCCCATCTACTATTATGATTATCGACCCTCATCTACCATTATGACTGGCGACCCTCACCCACTATTATGACTGGCGACCCTCATCCATTATTATGACTGGCGACCCTCATCCATTATTATGACTGGCGAACCCTTTCTACTATTATGACTGGCGACCCTCATCCATTATTATGACTGGCGAACCCTTACTACTATTATGACTAGATCATTATGACTGGCAAACCCCTTCTACTATTATGACTGGCGACCCTCATCCATTTTTATGACTGGCGACCCTCATCCATTATTATGACTGGCGAACCCCTTCTATTATGACTAGCGACCCTCATCCACTATTATGACTTGCGAACCCCATCTACTATTATGACTAGCGACCCTCATCTACTATTATGACTGGCGAACCCCTTCTGCTATTATGACTGGCGACCCTCATCCATTATTATGACTGGCGACCCTCATCCATTATTATGACTGGCGAACCCTTTCTACTATTATGACTGGCGACCCTCATCCATTATTATGACTGGCAAACCCTTACTACTATTATGACTAGCGACCCTCATCTATCATTATGACTGGCGAACCCCTTCTACTTTTATGACTAGCGACCCTCATCCACTATTATGACTTGCGAACCCCATCTACTATTATGACTAGCGACCCTCATCTACTATTATGACTGGCGAACCCCATCTGCTATTATGACTGGCGACCCTCATCCATTATTATGACTGGCGACTCTCATCCATTATTATGACTGGCGAACCCTTTCCACTATTATGACTGGCGACCCTCATCCATTATTATGACTGGCGAACCCTTACTACTATTGTGACTAGCGACCCTCATCTATCATTATGACTGGCGAACCTCTTCTACTATTATGACTGGCGACCCTCATCCATTTTTATGACTGGCGAACCCTTTCTACTATTATGACTAGCGACCCTCATCTACCATTATGACTGGCGAACCACTTCTGCTATTATGACTGGCGACCCTCATCCATTATTATGACTGGCGACCGTCATCCATTATTATGACTGACGACCCTCGTCCATTATTATGACTGGCGAACCCTTTCTACTATTATGACTGGCGACCCTCATCTACCATTATGACTGGCGAACCCTTTCTACTATTATGACTAGCGACCCTCATCTACCATTATGGCTGGCGAACCCTTTCTACTATTATGAATAACGACCCTCATCCACTATTATGACTGGCGAACCCCATCTACTCTTATGACTAGCGACCCTCATCTACCATTATGACTGGCAAACCCTTTCTACTATTATGACTAGCGACCCTCATCCACTATTATGACTTGCGAACCCCATCTACTATTATGACTAGCGACCCTCATCTACTATTATGACTGGCGAACCCCTTCTGCTATTATGACTGGCGACCCTCATCCATTATTATGACTGGCGAACCCTTTCTACTATTATGAATAGCGACCCTCATCCACTATTATGACTGGCGAACCCCATCGACTCTTATGACTAGCGGCCCTCATCTACCATTATGACTGGCGAACCCTTTCTACTATTATGACTAGCGACCCTCATCAAATATTATGACTTGCGAACCCCATCTACTATTGTGACTAGCGACCCTCATCTACTATTATGACTGGCGAACCCCTTCTGCTATTATGACTGGCGACCCTCATCCATTATTATGACTGGCGAACCCTTTCTACTATTATGAATAGCGACCCTCATCCACTATTATGACTGGCAAACCCCATCTACTCTTATGACTAGCGACCCTCATCTACCATTATGACTGGCGAACCCTTTCTACTATTATGACTAGCGACCCTCATCCACTATTATGACTTGCGAAACCCATCTACTATTATGACTAGCGACCCTCATCTACTATTATGACTGGCGAACCCCTTCTGCTATTATGACTGGCGACCCTCATCCATTATTATGACTGGCGACCCTCATCCATTATTATGACTGGCGACCCTCGTCCATTATTATGACTGGCGAACCCTTTCTACTATTATGACTGGCGACCCTCATCTACCATTATGACTGGCGAACCCCTTCTGCTATTATGACTGGCGACCCTCATCCATTATTATGACTAGCGAACCCTTTCTACTATTATGAATAGCAACCCTCATCCACTATTATGACTGGCGACCCTCATCCATTATTATGACTGGCGAACCCTTTCTACTTTTATGACTAGCGAACCCCATCTACTATTATGATTAGCGACCCTCATCTACCATTATGACTGGCGACCCTCACCCACTATTATGACTGGCGACCCTCATCCACTATTATGACTTGCGAACCCAATCTACTATTATGACTAGCGACCCTCATCTACTATTATAACTGGCGAACCCCTTCTGCTATTATGACTGGCGACCCTCATCCATTATTATGACTGGCGAACCCCATCTACTCTTATAACTAGCGACCCTCATCCACTATTATGACTTGCGAACCCCATCTACTATTATGACTAGCGACCCTCATCTACTATTATGACTGGCGAACCCCTTCTGCTATTATGACTGGCGACCCTCATCCATTATTATGACTGGCGAACCCTTTCTACTATTATGAATAGCGACCCTCATCCACTATTATGACTGGCAAACCCCATCTACTCTTATGACTAGCGACCCTCATCTACCATTATGACTGGCGAACCCTTTCTACTATTATGACTAGCGACCCTCATCCACTATTATGACTTGCGAACCCCATCTACTATTATGACTAGCGACCCTCATCTACTATTATGACTGGCGAACCCCTTCTGCTATTATGACTAGCGACCCTCATCCACTATTATGACTTGCGAACCCCATCTACTATTGTGACTAGCGACCCTCATCTACTATTATGACTGGCGAACCCCATCTACTCTTATGACTAGCGACCCTCATCTACCATTATGACTGGCGAACCCTTTCTACTATTATGACTAGCGACCCTCATCCACTATTATGACTTGCGAACCCCATCTACTATTATGACTAGCGACCCTCATCTACTATTATGACTGGCGAACCCCTTCTGCTATTATGACTGGCGACCCTCATCCATTATTATGACTGGCGACCCTCATCCATTATTATGACTGGTGAACCCTTTCTACTATTATGAATAGCGACCCTCATCCACTATTATGACTGGCGAACCCCATCTACTCTCATGACTAGCGGCCCTCATCTACCATTATGACTGGCGAACCCTTTCTACTATTATGACTAGCGACCCTCATCCAATATTATGACTTGCGAACCCCATCTACTATTGTGACTAGCGACCCTCATCTACTATTATGAATGGCGAACCCCTTCTGCTATTATGACTGGCGACCCTCATCCATTATTATGACTGGCGAACCCTTTCTACTATTATGAATAGCGACCCTCATCCACTATTATGACTGGCGAACCCCATCTACTCTTATGACTAGCGACCCTCATCTACCATTATGACTGGCGAACCCTTTCTACTATTATGACTAGCGACCCTCATCCACTATTATGACTTGCGAACCCCATCTACTAATTATGACTAGCGACCCTCATCTACTATTATGACTGGCGAACCCCTTCTGCTATTATGACTGGCGACCCTCATCCATTATTATGACTGGCGACCCTCATCCATTATTATGACTAGCGACCCTCGTCCATTATTATGACTGGCGAACCCTTTCTACTATTATGACTGGCGACCCTCATCTACCATTATGACTGGCGAACCCCTTCTGCTATTATGACTGGCGACCCTCATCCATTATTATGACTAGCGAACCCTTTCTACTATTATGAATAGCAACCCTCATCCACTATTATGACTGGCGACCCTCATCCATTATTATGACTGGCGAACCCTTTCTACTTTTATGACTAGCGAACCCCATCTACTATTATGATTATCGACCCTCATCTACCATTATGACTGGCGACCCTCACCCACTATTATGACTGGCGACCCTCATCCATTATTATGACTGGCGACCCTCATCCATTATTATGACTGGCGAACCCTTTCTACTATTATGACTGGCGACCCTCATCCATTATTATGACTGGCGAACCCTTACTACTATTATGACTAGATCATTATGACTGGCAAACCCCTTCTACTATTATGACTGGCGACCCTCATCCATTTTTATGACTGGCGACCCTCATCCATTATTATGACTGGCGAACCCCTTCTATTATGACTAGCGACCCTCATCCACTATTATGACTTGCGAACCCCATCTACTATTATGACTAGCGACCCTCATCTACTATTATGACTGGCGAACCCCTTCTGCTATTATGACTGGCGACCCTCATCCATTATTATGACTGGCGACCCTCATCCATTATTATGACTGGCGAACCCTTTCTACTATTATGACTGGCGACCCTCATCCATTATTATGACTGGCAAACCCTTACTACTATTATGACTAGCGACCCTCATCTATCATTATGACTGGCGAACCCCTTCTACTTTTATGACTAGCGACCCTCATCCACTATTATGACTTGCGAACCCCATCTACTATTATGACTAGCGACCCTCATCTACTATTATGACTGGCGAACCCCATCTGCTATTATGACTGGCGACCCTCATCCATTATTATGACTGGCGACTCTCATCCATTATTATGACTGGCGAACCCTTTCCACTATTATGACTGGCGACCCTCATCCATTATTATGACTGGCGAACCCTTACTACTATTGTGACTAGCGACCCTCATCTATCATTATGACTGGCGAACCTCTTCTACTATTATGACTGGCGACCCTCATCCATTTTTATGACTGGCGAACCCTTTCTACTATTATGACTAGCGACCCTCATCTACCATTATGACTGGCGAACCACTTCTGCTATTATGACTGGCGACCCTCATCCATTATTATGACTGGCGACCGTCATCCATTATTATGACTGACGACCCTCGTCCATTATTATGACTGGCGAACCCTTTCTACTATTATGACTGGCGACCCTCATCTACCATTATGACTGGCGAACCCCTTCTGCTATTATGACTGGCGACCCTCATCCATTATTATGACTAGCGAACCCTTTCTACTATTATGAAAAGCGACCCTCATCCACTATTATGACTGGCGACCCTCATCCATTATTATGACTGGCGACCCTCGTCCATTATTATGACTGGCAAACCCTTTCTACTATTATGACTAGCGACCCTCATCCACTATTATGACTTACGAACCCCATCTACTATTATGACTAGCGACCCTCATCTACTATTATGACTGGCGAACCCCTTCTGCTATTATGACTGGCGACCCTCATCCATTATTATGACTGGCGACCCTCATCCATTATTATGACTGGCGAATCCTTACTACTATTGTGACTAGCGACCCTCATCTATCATTATGACTGGCGAACCCCTTCTACTATTATGACTGGCGACCCTCATCCATTGTTATGACTGGCGAACCCTTTATACTATTATGACTAGCGACCCTCATCTACCATTATGACTGGCGAACCCCTTCTACTATTATGACTGGCGACCCTCATCCACTTTTATGAATGGCGACCCTTATGATCAACGAACCCTTTTCCTCATTAGGGCCGTCTGCACCATCCCGAGTTTTCAACTTAGCGCGCTATTTCTGATCCGGCAAATTATCCCGATCTGAAAAATCTCGAGATAGTTGGCGGTGCAGACGCAATTATCGCGCTAGTTCGTAGGATTAATCTCGAGATTGCAATCCCAAGTCAACTCGGGTTTATTTGCAAAATAGCGCGCTATTTTACGAATTATCCCGCTAATTCGTCGGTGCAGACGCACTCGAGATTGGACTCGGGGTAATTTATTCATGACGTCAGTCCATAATGCAATTCGCGTTCCACTTCCGCCTTGGTCAAAACATAAACACGTGCGGAAGTCAACTTTATACATGCGAATAGCGTTCATAAGCAACGATGGTGTCCCACCAGTGAATAGATTTTGGGAGAGACCAGACCGAAGGGGGAGGCGCTCATCGACGATGGTCATATTCAATAACAACACTGACAGCAGTGTTGTCTTATTCCTTCGCAAAATGTGAGCAAATAGCATTTCTTTCCTCCTTCTCTCCCTCTCTCTCTCTCTGTCGTTGCCTCCTACTCCGCCATCATATTTAACGAAGAATACATCACTTCTTCACTCGCTGAGCTGAGAGGATTGTTGCATAACACCGGTTGAATTCGGCGAAAGTGCTAGTGAAAGGAGTACATTGCTTGCATATCGCGGGAAGTTAATCAAAAGCGCGGGCCGTTGAAACTCCAAGATCCGAAAGTGCGCATGCTCGTAATATCGGGCTTGTTGCCTCGCTCGAGCAGGAATCGCTCTTCGTGGGATGGTGCAGACGGGGTTTCTTGAATCTCGAGATTAATCGCGAAGAGGGCTGATCGGGCTAAAATCTCGAGATTGAGCAAACTCGGGATGGTGCAGCACCGCCTATTATGACTGGCGACCCTCTTCCTTTATTATGACTAGCGACCCTCTTGTTTGATTATGAATGGCGACCCCCATCGTTGATTATGACTTGCGACCTCTATGAACAAAGCCCCTTATGAATAGCGACCCTTATGACTATTATGACTAGCGGTCCTTATAACTAGCGGGTATTATGACCAGTGGTCCTTATGACTGGCGGGTGGACCCCGATAACACTGATGGTTGCAATTCTTTCAGTGCTGAGTTAGTTTTATTCCATCTTTCTTGCCAAACTATCTTACAACTTTTTGAAATAAGTTGCATAATTTCTGATAATGTTATTTGATTATGAATTTCAATTTTGTTTGATAAAGCTTTTTTTGCGCAGGAGTCTGCTATTTCATTTCCTATTATTCCACAGTGACCAAGGATCCACTCTAGGTATATATCTAAACCTTTATATTTGAGTCTTGTAGTAATAGTCAGAATTTCTGTGATAATAGGATCGTCTTTCCGATTCTGTAAAGATAAAAGTGCACTTAATGAGTCACTGAAAATAACAACACCTGTATATATATCTAAATATTCTATCCATTCCAGTGCAAGAATAATCGCAATTAATTCCGCCCTATAGGAGGAGGTAAAATTTGATAACCTTTTCCTTGGTAAAAAGAAAAATAAGGTACATAGAAAGCGGCTGAACTAATCCCCTTTTCAGGAGCTTTGGATCCATCAGTGTATATATGGAGTTGGTGTGACCATTTTGTATGTATCAATTCCAAACTCAGTTGTTGCAATTGTATCGGATGGTCCGATTTCTTAATTTGTGAACTTAATTCAGTAGATATAACTGGTGGACAAAATAACCAAGGGGGAAAGGCTGAAGAAATAATATTTTCAATACTAATTTCTTTTCCTATCTTGGATTGAAGCCTATAACCAAACGGTTTACTAACGTTCTTACCTTTAAGATAATCGAACTGCCAGCGTGGTTTGATATGTGTTATTAATGGGTGATTACTATGTCTTTCTATATTTTGTCTATACTTGCTTGATAACATTTGCCTTCTTAAATCTAAAGGGGGTTCTCCCATTTCCACCTGCAGTGAAACTAGCGATGTCAATGGTAGCCCACCAGCACATATTCTGAGTGGTTGATATTGCACCGAGTCTAACAACTTTTTTGTAGTTACTGGAGCACTATCATAAGCTTGACAACCATAATCGAAAATTGATCTAATAATTGCCCTGTAAACCATAAGTAAGGACTTAGATGAACTTCCCCATTTAGTTCCTGTCAGACTTCGCAATATATTTAATTTCCTTTTACTTCTTGAAACTACATTCTCTTTATGGGGATGCCAAGACAATTTACTATCAAATATCATCCCTAGAAAACGGTGATTATTTTTATAAGTGAGTATACTTCCTTCCAATTTAACTGTTGGAGGGATAACGTTTGTAAGCTTAGTGAAAAACACCGGAACAGTCTTCTCAATAGAAAATTTGAAACCCCAGTCTTTAAACCAGGTACATAATACATCTAGATAAGTTTGTTTCCTTAATCTAATATTCTCTACATTTTTTCCAGAAAACCATATTGCACAATCATCAGCATATATAGATATTGTCACTTCAGGATCAATTGGAATATATCTCATCATGACATTATATAAAAGGGGACTCAGAACACTCCCCTGGGGGAGTGCATTATGGATTTGGAAAGTTCTGGATTCAGTATTTGTAACTCTTACCTGAAAGGTACGTTCTGTTAGATAAAAACTAAAAACTGTAACATATTTCCTCCTATACCACATTGAGTGAGTTTGTACAGTAACCCATCAATCCAAAGACTGTCATAAGCCTTTTCGACATCCAAAAATACTGCAAGAGTGTGCTCTCTGCAATTAATAGATTTTTGAATGTCATTTTCTAATAAAACAATACTGTCAGTAGTACTACGACCTTTTCGAAAACCGCTAATGAAATTAGGCAATAAGTTATTTTATCTATGTACCATTGCAATCTATCTTTTATCATACGCTCTATAACTTTGGCAAAACAAGATGTAAGTGATATTGGTCTGTAGGAGATAACATTTTTTGAGTCCTTACCAGATTTCAAGATTGGCACTAAAATTGAGTGTTTTAGAGGACTCGGGATATCCCCCGAATCCCATATTCTATTAATAATGTTCAACATAATTTCTTTTGTACTTTTTGGCATATTTTCATATACAATGTATGGAATGTTATCTTTTCCCGGAGCAGCAAATTTAGTAGATTTAACTGCTTTCTCAAATTCATTGATCGAGGTTCATTAATAACATGTCCATTTTGGTAGAAATAATTTTGTACTTCCTTAGTTAATGTTTTATTAAAATCTTTATTTTTCTGTCCTACGGATTGGAAATAAGTTCCAAAAATCTCTACTCTCTCTGGTAAGGACGTAATGGCTTTATCTTTCTCAATCAAAATAGGCATATTTTGTGATTTTTTGACAGGTACGCCATTTAAACGTTTTATACATGACCATATCTTTGTCTCTGGCATGAATCTGTCTAATCTTCTGCAAAAAGCTTGCCAATATTCTCTTTCCGCTTTCCGGAGAACTCGTTGGGCTTCTGCCTTCTTTTTTTTTTGTATTCGTTAATTCTATCAAGTGTGATTTTTCTTGATAGATAGTTTCTTATTCTATTTCTTTCTTTAATCTTTTCAGTACATTCCTTGTTCCACCGTGGGATAGGATTTTTTCCCGCCTTTCTTTTTTTCGGGATTGCTTCATAAATACATTCTTTCAAGCGTTCCATAAATGAATAAAAAATGTTCTTAATATCATCGTCAGATTTAATTATTTCATCTTTTATGATATTTTCACACTTGTATACAAATATGGGCCAGTTAACATTCTTAAAAGAGATATGGTCATTAGACATGTAATTATCATTGACCTGGTTACTTGGATTTTTCTGATATTTTTCTTTCTTTCCAAGTGTTATTTGAACATTAATTTGAAAGTGATCACTCCCAAAAGAATCTTCCATAACCTTCCATATTGCCTTACCGGCCAATGATGGGGAGGACATACTTAAATCTAAGCACGAAAGCTTTCCAGTACAAGGATCAAGTCTAGTTCCTGTTTTATCATTCAATACAATTAAATTATTCTCATATATAAATTGCTCAATGGCTTGTCCATTTCTGTCAGTTTTTTCACTACCCCAGAGGGTACTATGAGCGTTGAAATCACCTAAGATTATCAGGTTATCTTTTTAATTAAAATTCTTCAGTAATGTGTTTAGAATTGCATCGTTTAATCTTTTGCATGGATTATAAAAGTTGATGATAGATATTTTTTATTGGCGACATATATGTTAACTTGTTGTAATTCTAAACTTGAATCATTGATTGGATCTTCGTACTTAATTCTATCGTGAATATATATTGCACAACCCCCTCTCCGATGACCTTCCCTATTTCTTAGAAGGCATGTATAATTTGGAATACTAAGTGAACTATTATCATAAAACCACGTTTCTTGAACACAAATTAAATCATATTCTTTATTTGTTTTTAAATGATTAAGAAGCTCGTGTCCATGCCCTAATAAGCCCTGGGAATTCCACTGAAGAATGGAAAGAAGGGCAAATAAAGCGCTAGTTCCTGCGTTGTTGAGTTAGAATCTCCTTTTTTGTTGCCGCAATCTTCTTGCAGCAGTCAAAATTAAAACATTTATTTCTTTTTCTTCCCTTCATTTAATGACATAATTAATTGACATATAAATACAACAATTTGCTCATCACTGGCTAAACTAATGAAATTTGGTGTGGTGTTCTTTGCTGATGTACCGGCTGACATGGTAGCCTGATCTGTAACTATATGTGGTGGTGTATCCCGTTGTTGGGTGTTGATAGGAAAGTTGGTCTCCATAGGTAGTTCGCTAGGAACCGTTGTTACCTGTGGATTTGTAGCTTTACTCTGATTATCTGTGATATTGGTTTTTACTCTAAACTTAGGTACAGGTTGGGAAAATTCCATAGCATCTTTAGTAACTGTCTGGGTGACCTTATTTTCACTTTGAGTTTTCCAGACCTGGGATGCTTCAGCATATGTTAGCTTTCTTGTTATCTTTAGTTTTTGTACTTCTTTTGCCTTTTTTGCCTGCTGGCATCCTTTAAACGCTGCGGAGTGTTCTCCTCCACAGTTGGCACAAATTGGTGTCAATTTCTTCTGGCATTGATCAAAGTTATGATGATCTCCGCATCTTAAGGCCACCGCACACCTTACGACCCGACCAGTCGCCGACTGGCTTGCGACTGAGTGAGGGGAGATGTGACGTCACAGCGCATGTCAGCTTCAGAGTCGCAGACCGATCAGAGACAAGTCGCAAGGAAAATCGGAAGGATTTGACATGTCGAATCATTATGACTGGATCGCAAGCTTAATCCAAATTCCAGCCAATCAGACAGCAGAGTTGCACGACGCGTATGTGATAAACAACGCGCATACGCAGTAGTAAACGCATTCTCTTTGTTGTTATGCCAAAAAGCAAAAAGCGCATGCGTGAGTCGCAAATCGGATCGCAAGGTGTGCGGTGTCGTGGCTTATGACTACCTTGCGATTCATCTCCCTTCTCTCAGTCGCAAGCCAGTCGCCGACCAGTCGGGTCGTAAGGTGTGCGGTGGCCTTTCACACCTAATCTGTGATCTGCATATATCAGCAGTGTGACCATATATTTGACATTTAAAACACCTGGGCCCCGTTGCATAAAACTTTTGCCGGAGTTTTTTACGGCAAAAAATCAGGAAACTACGGCAAAAAAAAATTTGCCGGAGTTTTCCATTGCATAAAACTTTGCCGGAGTTTTTTACGGCAAAACTTAAAAAAAACTCCGGCAAATCAAGCGGGTTTTTGCCGTAGCTCCTGTACCAATGGCAAAGTCCTAAAAACTCCGGCCTAACTATTTCAAGGCAGCTGCTCAGGATCTGTCCCAAGTACCATATACAGTATTCACCTGTCTACGGCTTCAAGAATAATTAGAAGGGTGACATAAGCCTTGTATAGGCTACGCAATAAGGTAATTACAGAAAATTTCATTTAATTTAGCAAAAATAGGGCCTAGGAAGATCTAGATTTTAAGTGAAGTGGGGGTAATAATAGTTGGTGGTTTAATTTTTTAAAATTTATCTACCCTGTGACAGCTCAATAGTAAAAATCTTCTAAGATAGAATCTAGTTCTAGTTTAAGTAAATCTATATGATTATAGTGTTTTTGAAAAGTTATGCTGTGAATAGAGCGATGCAGTTGGACTAAACCCTTTAAATTACTCAAAACATAAGGCTTTAAAGTTGAACTTGAATTTAGGCAGTCTGCTCTTTTTCTTTGCTACCGTCACCGTGACCTTTATCGCCAAAGCCTCCGGCCGGCTGGCGAGTTGGCCGCTGGTTCAACCTCTATGCGATATGCGACGATGTGTTGTTAGAGTACCTCCTAAGCCGCCTCTATTTTTGCTGTTTTTTACCATTTAACCATCTTTGTAAATCCAAATATGTACAAGTTCTATAAGACATGCCAATAAATACTACCCTAAATCAACTGAAATACTCAGAAGTATGAGCTTACTTTATTTTAACGATTGAACAGACTTGTACTGCAAGTTCAATTTTACGAGGAAAACTTGAATAGCAGTCGATACGGCCTAGTCCCACACTTGCAAAAATAAGTTGGAACTTCAAAGTAAGGTTAGGACGCGCCCATTGGACATCTTAATTTCTCACCTTTGCCAGTCTCATTTTTCTTTAACAGGTCATAAAAACTGGGTGATGATTGAGAAGGAGGGGCATGCCGGAGGAGGTCTATCTTTCACTCAAAACAGACCTAACTTGTATTTTTCTTCCCCGTCGCTCGGCTTGCTCCAGTCCAAGACGGACGACGATCGAGCACGTAAACAAAAGGGAAAATGAAATATCCGACTGATATATTTATCAAAACTTACACTATATGTACAGTGACCCGAAATTAGTGTGGATTCCTTTTTAATTTCACACTTGTGTCTACATGTATGTGATAGAAGGCTGGGAACAAAATGTAATAAAGTAAGAAAAACTAGCCATCATCGAAAGTTCCTGAACGGGGACAACTAGAGATGTTTTATTTTTTCTTTGTGGTTGCTTTATAAAACCAAGGAATAAAACTCAATTAATGATAACCTCCATGATGGGACGAAACTGTTCCCGAACATCTAACATACAATGAGAGAGAGAGAAAGAGAGATAGCAAGAGGGGGGTTATTCTGGAAGAAGGGGGGGGGGGTAAACAGCCTAGGTCTACACATTGTATTTACATTGGATGAAAATATGTATATCCAAATTATTTGACAAGGAACAAATAATTAAATTCATCAATCCAATCACACCACCCCCTCCTCAATGCCATGATTCAAAACATTATAATATTGTTAGAAAAAGTGGAGGAAAACATTTTGTATCACATTTGTCCATAATATTTCAAAAAGGTTCTTTTTTGTTGTTGTTGCTTTCTTGGCAATGTTAAAAATATTTCCAAAATATCAAAATTAGCAATTTCATAAAACATAGATCCATAGTGTTGAAGGTGTGGCAATTATATGGGGGGGGGGGGGGGGCGAACAAGACTTGATGTTTTTCTTGGTAATATTTTATGTAACAATCACAAATATTTTCCTTTATGGGCCAAGAGGGATGGTGCAATTGTAGTTTTATAGTCGGAGGCCAACCTAAAGGTTAAATCTTTTTTTTTCTGTCAATTAAAATAACAGTCACACAAATCAGACATCTCTTTCTTAATAATTCTCCTTTCTTTCTTTTTCTTCCTCTTCTCTCTCCCTTTCTCCTTTTTAAACAATTTAATTCTGAATTATATATTTAAAATAATTTAATTTGCAATTGAGAATGGGGAACACTCATCACTTATTAAGAACAGTTTTCTTCTCTCAATTAAATTACGGTCACGCAACTCAGACGTCTCTTTCTTAATACTTTCTTTCTTTTTCTATCTCTTCTATCGCAATTTATCCTCTTTTAAACAATTCATTTCTCATTGAATTATATATTTAAAATAATTTTATTCGCAATCACTTATTAAGAACAGTCAGAGTGACAGTCAAAAGAACTCGTTATGAACCATTATAATACTTTGAATTTATTTTATCAAGTCATATTTTAATTTCAATGCTAACAGTATCCCATACCCTTATATGCGTATTGAAAGATGTGATTGAATGTTGACAAGGTCCCTTTTCTTTTAAATCAACATAACATTACCATTGGAAAACGTTTTGCAGATGGCGAATTGCAAGGCATCCTGTTGGGTAATGCAGGATATACATGTAGATTGGAACTATGGCTAATGACACCAGTGTGAGATCCACAAACAATGCTGACAGATCATATAACAGACTTGCAATATGAACATGTATAAATAAACTTTAAAACTGTTCTTGCACAGGGATTCCCATCAAAATTTCAGAACCTAAATTTTTATGTTGCATTGCAAGGCATTTGTTCAAATTCTACCGCAGTATTGAATGAATAACATTATCTTCTATCTACTGAAATGAGAATAAAGTTCAAGTTTAACTTTCTCAATCCTGAAGAATGTAGTCTTTGTCATTTTTTTGTTAAAAATTATGAGGCAATGACATCAACAACTTATGCCTAGGTCACATTCGCCAGCCGGTGGCATTATGGCGAGTCGAAATCAACCATTTTACTCATCCTTGTACCAGCTTCACGTAGGTGGTTCGTATAGTAATACATAAAACGACTGATTTCGACTCGCCGTAAGGCCACCAAATGTGACCAAGGTATAACTCATTTTCATATTACTTGCTAAAATATATGCTTTTGGAAATTTCTAAAGTTCAAGGTGATTTACTTCATATTCTAAAAACAATATTCAACAGGTTTCCAGTTTAAAAAAATGCAGAGGAAGTTGCATTGTTCAATGTTACTACAGATTTCCATTAACAAACTGCGACATTAAGTAACAAAGGAGATGGGAAACCAGTTACAGTAATAACAATTTTATTACACCAACTTTAGGGCAAACCTCATTTATCGTGCGCGGCCATCGTAAGGGCCGATAAGACGTCATCCCTCGCAGAGGGCGACTTAACACAAAACACATCAAACACAATAACATACTGGCGCAACCACTTTTTCCTCCTATCTTTTCATTTGAATTATGTCGATCAAAAACCACTTGGCTGAGATAACAATTGCTTTCAAAACAAACATCAAATTACTCAGTAACAAAAGTAAAACAAAACTACATCTGTGGCTATCTCGCCAAACCGTGGATTCTGGAGGAAAATTACCAAAGCACATACTAGTAGGCCTGCGAGGATGGTATCACACATAAATCAAATGGAGTTAAGAGCTAAATCAGCATCGATACAAATAGTAGGCAATTACCATGGTTACAACAAATCTAAGTGAAAAGTACAATGTATCTTTGAATTTTAGGCAATAAACATAAATGAATAAAACACCAACATCTCATCTACCCTTCGATCTGTAGTAAAAACCACACCAAATGATCTATCAACAGGACCTTTAATAAGCTAATGTAAAGATGGGGAAAAAATATAGACAACCCTTGATACATTCCTATATGCTAAAAAGGCTAAACTCTGTAAAACAGTAACACATATGTAGCATGATTTAGTATGACATGACAAAGGATGAATACAAAACTGGCATTGCTATACCAAAGACATCCATACACACAATCATTGTGAACACCATAGATAATATGAAAGCGATAAAGGCATTGCTATACAAGATACATATATAAGCACAATTATTGCAAACACATCAAATGCTATAAGCCTACGCAACAATAAATACATTAAATACCAATACTAAAAAATGTCACATGCATTATACAATTGTTAAATGTAAAATATAATGCAAAAGAGTAAAAACACTGTCTGGCATACAAAAGACAAATAATCCTAGCATAGTTAGCACATAAACAATCTAATACTGTGATTTCCTAAATTTGAGGACGTGCAAGAATATGGAGGCTCACAAAACCTGCCAAACAAGAGGTAGCCTTGACACATAATAACAAACACTATTCATAATCCAAACAAATAGATAAACAGAGAGCCAGTAAGATCAAATAAAACTGAAAGAAAAAATGGTCAAGTATAAAACACGAACATGTACAAATTTTTCCATTAGTAAAAAGGATAGGTAAAAATACAATGGGAAACCAGCCAGCCTCCATAGTACAGTAAAGGTAAACCTAAGTGCCACGAAAAAAAAAAATGAATAGCAGATTACTGGACTACAATAACTATGGAGAGTGAAAGATGTACTGATGAATCGTCGATAAATTACTAACATAAAATAGCTGATAGAAAAAGGGGCATCAAGGCTCCCACTATATTACACCCTCATACTAATATCCCAACATTAAATAAAAACCAGTATGACATTAAAACATGTAAATGAAAGATGAAAAGTAATTATAAATTTCGGGCTACCAACTCATCACTGAGATGGAAATTAGCAAAATAACCAATAACTTTATCCATAGCTATGTGAAATAAAACAACAATCTAACACCTTAATAAATGTATGGTGCACAAGGATACAATTTATTGAACAATAATCAAAACAATGATATACATGGTCCATTAGTACATTACATGTATATAGGTATAAGCAAAGACTGAAAACATACAACTAAAACAACAGTGTAAAGATCAAATACATATAAAAATCACATCACACAAAGATGGCAAAAAAAAAAAACAAGAGTGGGACAGGGGAAGAAGAAAACAGAAGAATTGCAGTCTATACTGTCCATATCAGTATGATGCTAAAAACATAACATAAAACATCAGGATTGAGTCCTCTGTTAAAGCTCATGTATTCGTGTCACAGAAAGAATGTGAAGAAACGTTGAAGCAAAGTCCATGTCCAACATTTCCAACAAGGTCATATCTCAGTCGGCAATCTAGCAATGGGTCCTGCACAATTTAAAGTCAATATCCGGAGGACGTCCTGGGGGGAGTCCAATATGTTCTCCAACAGGGTGACATGGCCGACTCTGTGAAGCCATCATGAGGGCAGACGTGAAGGACACAATGGTGTCTGACCACCTGAACTGAGGATCCAACATCTCGAAGCACCAGGGATCACTGGTAGGACCTGAAGCATCATCAGGGACATCACCAGGAGAATCCGGGGGCCGACCAGGAGGGTCATCAATCCATAGGGTACAAGGTTGAGGAGCCATATGATGATGCTCGGCGACGGTGACATTGTGCATGGGAGGAACACGAGAACCCTTGACCACAGGAGTCGAAAGAGGAAGGGCATTCAGGTGGCACCAACTGTTATCACACAATGTAAGGTCAAATGACTGACTACGATCAGGTTGAGATACAGCAACAATATCAGATGAGTCATGGACTGCACAGTTACTATGGTATAAAGATGCATGATCAGGAGCCGATGGCTGTTGAGGTGTTTTAAGTTCACTGATGGGCTCCGCGGCTATAGGATGTCTGTCTGACTCAACAACGGGTTCGATGTCTCCAAGGATTTCACTTGTAGATGACCGGTCTGCAACAGCAGGATGGGCTCGTTCACAATTACAGGATTCCGGAGTTGAAACACGATAAGATTGGTCAACGCCATCGGACGTAGAGTCAGGTAAGCCGGCAGCAAGCGCATCGGATAGAGGGATGGCCGAAGGACCGTACGGATACGATGGTCCATCACCGAATGATACTGCGCGCTTAGCCGGGCGGATAAACACGTCATGCAATTCCATGAATGGAATTCCAGCCTGTACAGCAACATCCAAAGACTCTACCACTAATCCTTTGAAGAGAAACTGTCTGTTGTCCCTTGTGAATGTGAGACAGGTCTCACCTACAATCGTAAGAGGGGAGGAATTGTCAGTAGGTTGAACTGATCGGGAAGTGGCGGTTATCACAGCCCCAAGATCTTGAACCGTAGAATGTAAAATCAAATTCTCCGTAGACCCACTGACAATGCTGACACGGACACACTGATCACCATGGAAAAGTTCCACAAAGGGAGTCACGGGGGCCTGATTAGGCACAACGATTGAACTAGCCACAGACCTATGTGGAATAATGTGAGGAACTTGGACCTCATCTGACTCTGATGAAAGTCCATTGCACCAGTGAGGGTCTCCCTGAAAGGCTGACTCTGACTTCGAGTCATCAAAGCAACCAAGATGTAAATTAGGATCTACAGAGGAACGATCCACGGCATACGATGAACAGTCAACATCTTCAGCAGGAATACAGCCTGGAACATGATCATAACCAGGGTCATGATCGACAATCAACTCATCGCAGGTATCACTACAAGTATGGAAATTGGTGTAGCCGAGAATGCTAGCGGCCTTGCGAGCTCGAGTAATCATGCGCCTTTCATGGTCGGGCAAGAATGGACAGTCACCAATATGGTGGCGGTAACAATGCCGACTAGCATTAAGACAAAGTGGGCACACAACTTGGTTAACGTTAGGCCTATGATGAACTAAGGCGGGCCTAGGACTAGTCTGAATCGATGTAGGTGTCATGCTATAACTATCGGTAGCCTGGATATGTTCAGGACTCGACGTATACCGACAGCAAGGTACAACACACCGGGCATCACACTTGTGGTCATAATTAGTGTCATAATAGGCAGATCTATCATACATCTCTTTACTAGACCTAATACCGATATCATTGTCTCTCGACTCATGATCATCGGACACGGCTCGATGATCGGTAAGCTTATGGCTAGTTAAGTGTACGTGTAAAACTCTAATCTGATTCTGAGGATATGATTGGCAATGTAGATCTAGGCATGACTTTCGTCTGGAATCATCCAACTTATAGCTAACTTGACCACAATGAAAACTGTCATAATCTTCTGGTTCATTTTCATCAACATAACCATCTTCTTGGTCATTCTCATAATCATCTTCTGGTTCATTATCAACCTCATAATCATTCTTCTCCGATTCTGGTTCATTCTCATCACCATAATCATCTTCTAGTTCATTCTCCACTTCATAATCACCGTCTGGTTTATTCTCATTACCACAATCACGGCCATTATGACCGGACCTGTCACCGACAGGTTCAACATCTTCCACACAATTAAATCTACTAATTGTACGTGTACTAATGTGTCTGATTTCTTGATTTACTGTATAATTTCTTGATTTACTAATTGTGTAATTACTTGATTTACTAATTGCATGACTAGAAAAGTTAGAAAAGTCTGACAGAGAAGTACAAGAACCAACTTGACTGGGTCTGGGGCGGCCTCGCTCTCGGACCTGGGGGCGAGGTCTTGACCTCGGTGAGGGAACAGCCATACAAAGGACTGTGTGTGGGACTACGGCACTGAGGTAGTAAAAAATCGTTACACCTATCACGACACATTTTTGCCGACCAACTGGTTGCTCGGGATAGCATGAATCCCATCGGTGTGCGGAGCAGGCAAGGTTCAAATCCCAGCTGTCACCACGACATTAAGTAACAAAGGAGATGGGAAACCAGTTACAGTAATAACAATTTTATTACACCAACTTTAGGGCAAACCTCATTTATCGTGCGCGGCCATCGTAAGGGCCGATAAGACGTCATCCCTCGCAGAGGGCGACTTAACACAAAACACATCAAACACAATAACATACTGGCGCTGCTGCAAACAATTGTGGATAATTACAAAAATCAACATGGATGATTTTAAATGTTTGCAGCATAGCTTGCTGCATTCTGAGCGTCTCCTGCTGAACTTGCTGCAGATCCATGCTCCTGGTAATTGGTGTGCTGGTCATAACAGCTAGAGCACCTTCTATTCTCTTATGCTGGGTGTCATCTTGGCGTCCTACACAATCAACTAGACCCCATCTACCCTGGATGGCAATGGTGCCCCAGATTAGCTTGAGGCTCCGCCTCAACCTCCTTTTCCTCCTCTGGCTTTCCCATGTCCAGAAGCAGGCTGCCTTATTTGAAAGCTGCACATCAAGAAAAGAATTTTTGACTTAACTTTAATTACATCTTCAACCATTCCGCATTGATTTTTTTAAAATTGACTTACTATGATTCAACATTTTTATTTCATTTTGGAAATCTTAAATCATTTACCAACTCTGAACGAAAATCCCTCAATCTGGCAATAGTAGTTGAAGCTACTTACTATTCCTTGCTTAAATTTTCATGAGGAAAGAAAAACTATCCCCTTTAAAATTCAGATTTAATTAATTCAAAATGAATGATAGGAATTCTATGGGTTAGGGATAATTATTCTAGGTTTTAAAAAATCTGAATTTTTCATCGTAAACCAGTTTGCCTATTTCTATAGGGAGAACCATCTTGTACAAATTTCAATCGAAATTATGCTCATTTTTTTCGAGAAAATGAATGAAAGAATATAGCAAAATTAATACAATGATCCTTAGGTATATATATTTTCAACTTTGTTATGCATTTGTGTGATAAATCTTTTATGTAAAACTAACCAGTTGCTCAGATGCCCCAGTCTCTGTCTCCTGGCCATGGACCCAATGCTTGGCCTTGTCCCTCATGGCTGCCAGCACAATCTCCATATTTGGCTTCACTTTACCAAACTGTCCACCTAAAGATTTAACAAAGTGCAGTAATGCCACAATTATATATGTTCTCAATGCAAACAGGGATCACATCAGAAGGATCTTAAAAAACTATGAAGGGTGATTTTGACTTGCCTCACCCCAGGCGCAGATCCAGGAATTTCCAAAAGGAGGGGCACTTTTGTCCAGAAAATGATGACAACCAAAAAAAAAGGTCATCACTTGCATATATACATGTAAACGGTACTTTCAACAATTTTTTGGGGGGTGTACCCCCCCCAGATCTGCGCCTACCTCCCCCCCCCACAAACACAGGGGATCTAGGCCAAAGAAGAATCTGTCAATAACAAATTTTGAAGTCACTACACACAGAACTGTTCAGTTATGAAGTTTTCCACAAATGCAACAATTTAATTACTGTATGACTGAAATAGACAAAGAAGAATACTTGTTTTTTAATTAGTATTTAGCCGTGACACCAATCCATCCTTAACCCGTTAAGGATCATGGGGGTACATTTGTAAGTTTCGAAATTTATGCATCCGCCATTGCGACATCAAAAGATAAAAATATTAAACACACAAATTTGCCAACGATCTCTGGTGAATTTTTACATTTGACCTAACATGATCATTGTCACTCCCAAATATATATTTACCAAGTTGAAGTTGAATAATCAAAGGGTACTTTATTTATCACAGGAACGATGTATATTCAGGTGAACAAGGCATGCCACCTTTGACCATGATACCCTCAAAATAATTAAAGTATAATCAATCCTACATGCATTCTTGGACAAAGTTTGTAATCAAACAGTTCTTTAATTTAAGAAAGACAGGATGGCCAGACAACCCCGAAACCTGTCCTCGGACCCACCTCCGGTGGGTGGATGTAAACAAATTCTAGATATTTTGGATTAGTTGCATGACAATTACAACAAAATAAAATTTAAGAGATAGTGATCTTTAATTCTTCTTGATGCATATAAAATATATTCTTAACTCTTATAAATAAAAATACATACCAGTCTTTGTCTGATTCCTAGCATAATCATTCACTCTTTTGTTAGATCACTCCAAGACCACCTCAGGTTGGAG
Source organism: Lytechinus pictus (assembly GCF_037042905.1). NCBI lineage: Eukaryota > Metazoa > Echinodermata > Echinoidea > Temnopleuroida > Toxopneustidae > Lytechinus > Lytechinus pictus. The sequence continues at coordinate 203,277 of NW_026974150.1, forward strand.
GCAGTCCAACCTGGGCAGCCAATAGCATCTCCACACAGGCTCTCTGTCTGGTTTCTGCAAACCTTTATTTAAAATGCAAACACAAACAAATCATAAAATAGGTATATGCTATATATTAATTGAAAAGACACTCTGCACTTTATGTCAAGAATGTCTAAATTTATTTGACAAAAATCTCATTTCATGGCATATAATTAATATTATTTATCTACTTTGTAAGTTATCAAAATTTAAAATTGCAATCTATTAATGTAACTAGAGTTCAAATCAGGAATTTATAAGAAAGATGTGTTGTACTCTTTCAGTTTTATTCCATGAAAATCTAAATCAAAACTTGTAATCGTAAGAAAATAAGATTTCATCATTTCCAATGGACATATCAAAGAAAAAAAAAATCAAAATCAATAATAATTTTCAAAGAATTGCAAGAGGTAATTAAATGAACTTAACTATTATTGATTCAGGTCTACACAATCACTAGCATAGCCAGGTGAGATTAGGTACATTTTCTATTTTTATTATTATTATTATTTTTTTTTTTGGGGGGGTGTATAAATTTAAAAATCAACATGAGGATTCTTACTCACTATATGCCTGAAACAATTTTTTTTTCTTTCTATTCAAGAAGATGAAACCTTTTTTAAAAATTGTATTTCATAACTACTTATGTTCGACATTATCAGGCAGTAATGACTTCTTCTTCTTCATAGATATTCTTTTCACTTTGAGAAACTTTGCATTGAGATTACCAACATAAAATATAAGCCTTTCTATAAATACTTAAATTGGTAGCAATTAGAATTTTGGCTAATTTGAAATTAAGCTGTATATCTTACCCTTTTACATGGTGATTGCTAACCAACAGCCTTGTGTGGTTTCTTCTCAAAAAGTCACACATGCACTTGAGTAGCTCCAGTGTATATACCTCAACTATTTAAGCTGTTAGATATTGAATGAGAAAATAAATAATCCTATTAGAGAGTCACAAATTAAGACTAGATAAAGTCACACAAATATTTGCATTGAGATTACTTTCAGTATAAATTATCAAATATATACTACTAGTAATATGTTTGTGGTGATTTAAACCATTACTAGGATAGGACATTTTGATGGTTGATTCCAATTGTTGGACTTATTACAGTGATTCGAACTTAACAGAAGAAAATTAGCTCAGTACAAACTGGAAAAAAAATATTTGGATTGATCATTGAAATTCCCTTTCAGATGATAAATAACCTAAAGGGATTAGTTTATTTCTTCAAAATAATTTAGATATGCAAATTTATATGAACTTAGAATATCCAAGTTCCAAAACTGCAATTTTTTTATCATTTTTTATTTTCTATCTTAAACAAATAATCAATGATGCAATTGAGACCAAAATCAAAATTCTAGCCCCTTAAAAACCATAGTAATGCATGTTAAATACTAACAATACAACAATCCCATAGTCTCCATTCAGCCCCAAAATAACATTATATGTATGATTTGTTTCTCTGCAAGAATTTTTTTATGAAGGATTTTCAAGATTTTTACTTTAGTGGTCATCAGATCATTAATTTCAATTAATTGAAATAAATTGCAAAGTGTTAGATTATAACAAGCTTTAAATTGAGACCAATTTTTAATCTCTAGCCACTGTATAGATTCACGTTCACTGGCGTACATTTTTTTTTTTTGGGGGGGGATAGACTTGGGGCCATGGGGTAGACTATGGACCCTCTAAAATTTTCAAAAACAAAATAAAGGGGATAACAAAAATTTTGATTTTTGTATTTAAAAAAAATGTAAAAATTTTGGATTGCTCAGTTTTTATTAAAGAAAATTTGCCCCCTACGCCATTATCAGTGTCAGGCCCCCTCAAAATTTTTGGCACATTGCGCTAAGTACTGTTCATGATAATGATGTCGCAATTTCATGTGGGGTCACCTATAGCAGATCCAGGGAAAGGGGGTCAATTGGTACGAGTGCCTCCCCCTATTTTATTTCAATTTTTTAAAGGGAAAAATTAAAGCCACCATTCAGAGTTGTCAAAATTTTTGGATCCAAGCACTGCACTGTCAAGCTCGTCAGGGGGGGGGGGGGGGCAAAAGAGGTATTCAAGCTCGTCAGGGGGCATGGGGGGGCAAAAAAGGTCTTTCAAGCTCGTCAGGGGGGGGGCAGGGATACGTCTTTTGCATGGGTGGTGGTTCGTCAGGGGGGGGGGGGGCAGACTGCCCCCCTGCCCCCCCCCCCCTGTAGGTACGCTAGTGGCCTACATTCAACATGTACCTCACTCAGCCTCAGGGGCTTCGCGGTGGAGCCCTCAAACTGACTGACTGAAGTCTCAACTTCTTAAGAAAAAGTTAACTTAGATCTAGAATGTTGATTCTATGCCTAAAGTTAGATCTGAAAATTCGATCTAACTGTTGTAGGCCTAGAAGTAGAATCTAACCAACTTCAATTCAACTTGTCTGACTAGGTGACGACCGACAGTGACGGTGGTCCAATTAAGTTTGCAACTTTGCATTCAATTCTAACATGAAAAATTGATATGAACAACATGAAATTCTCATGTACTGATACTAATCATAATAATGTGTGATCATAGCAAGAGAAAAACGATAAATAAGCTTTCCAAACGTGTCGATGCAGTTGGTGGTTTCAGCTGTTGGCGCAACAAGTGCGACCAGCGCGGTCACATCACCATGCCGAAGCTCCGGCGGCAATAGACATGGCCGAGACGTAGACCCCGCAGGCACTTGCGACACAAAAATGGAACGATTCAAACGTGTAAAAAAATTCGTGAATCTCACTTTCACGGTGCGAGCACGGATTCAAAACAATACACAGATATTTTCGCAACTAATTAATCGACTTATAGTGATAAAAATAGCAAATATCAACACATTTCATTAAAAAAGTATCAAGCTCACCGTTTTGTGGAGTCTCCATGATTTTTCACAGCAGCAGATACCGATAGCGATATCGGCTGATATCGGCGTTCATCCTCGTCCAAGTTTATTCAGTCTTAAAAAACTCTGGCAACATAAAAAACTCTGGCAAAAGTTTGCCAGAGTTTTTTTGCCATGAAATTTTGACCGAATTTGAAACTCTGGCAAAAAACTAAGGTTTTTGCCATAGAAAAACTAAGGCAAAAATAAGTCTGGCAAAAGTTTTATGCAACGGGGCCCTGGGGGGCGTTTCATGAAAGGACTTGTCGGACGTTTTATCCGACAAGTCCCATTTGATCCGACAGTTACCATAGCAACAGTACCTCTCAGCCAATCAACATCAGAGAAAGATGTCAGATCTGACAACTTGTCGGATGAAAATGTTGATGAAACACCCCCCTGGCTACAGGAGGGATATACGGTTTAACTGTAAACATCTGGTAGCCTAGATTGATATTTTGAGGGAGATCTGCACGACTAAAAGTAAGAATCACACTCCTCAAAGGAATAAAAGTAGGCTGATTATTATCAGCACCCTCTTTTTCTTTGTCATTTTTGTTTCTCTGGTCTTTCTTTACTATTCTTTTTACTGCTGTTACTTTCTGGTCTCTCAATTCTACAAGAATATCCTCTTCTGATGTTTCAGTTGGGACACCATATATCACTCCTTTAATTCCTGACCTACTTTCCGTGACCTTTACTTGTATATTACCTTTGTTTTGAATCTGTAAGATAGATTTCATCTGCTTTAAGTTGATACATTTTACCAGCAGCCCAGTGCTAATGGGTTTAATAAACTCTTCTGGTTGTGAACTCACATCTTTGATCGATTTCTTTACTTTTAACGGATCAATATTCCTTAAATTCAATTTCTTCTGTCTGTCTATCGGTGCTATAAATAGCTTGAAATCAGTCAATCGTTTAGTTGAGGTAAAACCTGGAGTGCGATAAGAATTTGAGTCTGAATCTGACGATGAGTTTTGATTTATGTTTTCAATTCCGATATCGTCACTCTTTTCTCTTTTCCTTTTTTCTGGTTGGAACGAAGTGCTTTTTTTTCGACGTGGTCTTTGTATCATCCAATTAATCTTCGTCTGTGCTGGTTATTGTATGGTCCGGCTCTGATGCCGCCGGCCCAGTCGCCATGATTGGCCTTTGATAAAAGGGCGGGAAATTTGAATGTTAGTACGTACGTACGGTGCGACCTATGGAGATAAAGTGAGTGTGAAGTGCTTAAAAAGCCCACAAAATGCTCGCTTATCCTGTCAATTGACCATGGGAAGGATGTTCCAAATGTACAATTTAGTCTTGCAAAATCAAGGCCAAAAGAATAACAGCGCGGTATTGGTAAATTAAAACAATTCAGAGAAAGTGAGTTCCACGTCCTATTGCCACGTCGACCAGTATTACAAATTTTTTTTTTTTCTAACGGTGTCTTCAATGGGACAAACACGCTGGGAAAATAAAATGAAATTGAAATTCGAGTTTCGTTTTAAGCCGGTAAGTGCCTTAAATAAGATGTACTCGACTACTGTTTTAACATAACAAACAATCAAATCAGCCATGTGGCTCAACTAACTTAGAATATATCCGGACTTCTACTGTGTCTTATACGAGGACTCCGAGTCGGAACTTGCCATATCTGCCACATCGATATTACATCGTATCGGACGGACATGCCTGCATGCAATGGCCCCAAGGCGGCCGGACCCGGCCGCGGTCGGACACGACGTGCATCGGTAGCATGGAGCAAGCTAACGTGAGTCGAGCTGAGTTAGATCCCACGTTACATATGAGGCGCCGATTGTACCAATATTATATAGAACAATTATTTGTTACATAATCATTATTCATTAAATAATAACTATTATTTATATATTCTATTTGTAAATAATTACTATTATATAATATAACATTTCTAATTATTTATATATAATTCCAAGTAATACTTCATTATTTGTAAATAATAATAGTTCGACATTCTATTATTTATAAATAATGGGATATTCAAACAAAAATGTTATTTATAAATAATGAAACACGATGAATTTTCATTATTTATAAATAATGGGAAACTCAACAAATTATTTATAGATACAGAAATGTGCACTGGCATTGCTAATAGATAATTATCATTTACAAATAATAGAAAACTCGACAAACTTATTTATAAATAATAAAAAAACGAATTGCAATTATTCATAAATAATGAAGTATGCAGTGTCATTATTTATAAATAATGAAACACAAAAATTATTATTTATAGATAATGAAAAACAAATAATCATTATTTATAAATAATGGAATGTCGAACTATTATTATTTACAAGTAATGAAGTATTACTTGGAATTATATATAAATAATAGTTATTATTTAATGAATAATGATTATATAACAAATAATTGTTCTATATAATATTGGTACAATCGGCGTCTCATATATAACGTGGGATCTAACTCAGCTCGACTCACGTTAGCTTGCTCCATGCTACCGATGCACGTCGTGTCCGACCGCGGCCGGTACGTCCGGGCGCTTTGGGGCCATTGCATGCAGGCATGTCCGCATATGGGAATGATACGATGTAATATCGATGTGGCAGATATGGCAAGTTCCGACTCGGAGTCCTCGTATAAGACACAGTAGAAGTCCGGATCTATTCTAAGTTAGTTGAGCCACATGGCTGATTTGCTTGTTTGTTATGTTAAAACAGTAGTCGAGTACATTTTATTTTAAGGCACTCAATTGCCGGCTTAAAACGAAACTCGAATTTCAATTTCATTTTATTTTCCCTGCATGTCTGTCCCATTGAAGACATCGTTAAAAAAAATCGCACCGAAATAAAAAAAAAATCGCCAAAAATTCAAAACGCGAGTGATTACGAACCCGCACGCGACGCGAGTGATTATAAACTGCCCTGTATACCAGTTCGTGTGCACACAAAGTAAAGCTAAAAATCGAACTGCACTTTACCCATTCACATTAAATTCTTCATTTGTTACATATTGGTCTAATCTAGTTTCACATTAGGTTAGAATATGTATTTCATTTCTTTTGAATATCTGAATTTTATTCATATTTTTACCGATCTAGCAAACATTAAAACCTATCGAAATATAAATACCATTGTCCTTATGCATTTTTTCCCGTTCCTGTGAATCTTTAGCTCCATCAGATACTCCACCTACATACACAAAAAAACGCAGAACAGATAATAACACAAAAACAAGAAGTGAAATTTCCTTACAAAAATAAAGATAAAAATCATAGTAATAAATAGGCAAGTCAATATTTTAGAATACACAATCAGATAAAGTACTGAACTGAATCCGAAAACTCAAATTTCCAATTACCTCGCCTTGTATGAATTACGTTTCACGCCCTACTTGTCTTTCTTGTTCTTTCTCCCTTCTTTCCTCATTTTTTGGGTCCATTCTTTCCATTTTTTGGCGCGGCTAACAGAATGGGGGCGGCTGTTTTGGCCCTCGGGATCCGCCTACAGTTAAGCTAGAATTCGAACTACGTTTTACCCATTCACATTAAATTCTTCATTTGCTACAAATTGGTCTAATCTTGTTTCCTAAAATGTTAGAATATGTATTTCATTTATTGTGAATATATTCCGAATATTTTATTCATATTTTAACGAGCTAACAAACATTAACTCCTATCGAAATATCATGAATACCATTGTCATTATAATTATCTTTATTAGAGTGTGCGTTTTGGGTATCATCGTCAATTAGTTGATCTTCCATACGTAGCTTTTTATCATGATAGTGATTTGGTCATTCATATAACTGGACAGAGATCACGAATCCAAGTTGAATGAAAGAAAGTCAAATCACAATATGAATATGAAAATTCAAATTTCCGATAACCTCGCTTTGTATCCCCCACTCGTCTTCGTGCTTCTTTTTCTCCTTTTTTTCTCATTTTTGTGTCGTTTTTTGTGGCTAATCGAATAGGGGCGGATGTTTTGGCCCTCTGGATCCGACTAGGCTTTCTGGAGGTGGGGCCGTGGAACAACGTATTCATTCCCACAGAATAGCACCCTAGACCCCAAATGATTGGTTAATCAGTACATTTATTATATACTAGTTCGTGTGCACACAAAGTAAAGCTAAAAATCGAAGTAGACTTTTCCAATTTACACTAGATTCTTCATTTGTTTCAGATTGGTCTAATCTAGTCTCACATAAGGTTAGAATATGTATTTAATTTCTTCGGAATACATTCACAATTTTCACCATCTAGCAGAAATTCAAGTGTACAATATTAATTCCTTTAAAGCTTATTGAAATATCCAAAATATTGTGATAAGGGGTGTGCATTTAGAATATCATCGTAAACTAGTTCATATTTCATAAGTAGCTGGTTATCATGATAGTGATTTAGTCATTCATTTATCTGACAAATGTCACATTTCCAAGTGGAATGAAAAATGTCAAATCACAAGGAATAACAAATTAAGTGTATCCATATTTTACATCAAGTACATGTAGGTAAAAATCGTAATTTTGGGAGACTTTATATATTTTTTTTTACAGGTAATACACGCATATTTAGGTCTCATACACCCCACAGATCAAATATTAGGTAGAATGCAAATATTGGAATCGCTCTGACAGTTTTTCAATATTTTTTTTTTTTACTTTCTGTTGATCAACACCTGAGCAAACACAAATTGAGAAACACTACTCTATCCCACATTACCCTTTGCTGAATGAAAAATTCACGCAGCAAGTACAGATATTGTAAATATATGACTGGAAGACATTTTATTAAGCGTGCCATTTTGCTTTGAATTTGGTCACTTCCTGAATTTCACCTACACTTAGAAAGTTGGCATACCTGCTATTTCTTAGTTATACATTAAAGACAAAAATATGCAAAATAAGCTTTGAGTTCTAGGTGTCCCAGCAAATATTACTGACCACCGTGACAAAAAAGACGAAAAAATATTTTGTTTTAGAAATCTATGGAATATGCATAAAAGACATGTAGAAGTTGATTTATTTTAATGAAACCACCGACTCACCTGTCTTCTCATTTATCTCATTACCGGACATTGCTTTCAGTTCATGTGATTCTTTTTCTTCATCACTCACTCTACCTAAATACACAAAAAACGCAGAACAGACAATGAAAAAAAACCCAAGAAATAAATTTCCTAACAAAAACAAAAATTATACACCTCATATTATAGGAAAGTGAATATTTCAGAATATTTGCTCAAAAAACGTATTCTGCTGAATATGAAAAACTTGTCTTCATACTTCTTTTTTTCTCCTCCTTCTTTAATTTTGTATTCCTTTTTTTTTTCTATTTGTGCGTGGCTAATGGAATGGGGACAAATGTATGGGCTCTCTTGATCCGCCTCTGTGTGTGTGTGTGTGTGGGGGGGGGGGGATGTGGGGCCGTGGGGGCAACGTATTCATTTCCACAAAATAGCGTCATAGACCCAAAATGATTGGTTAATCAGTCCATTTATTATATACAAGTTCGTGTCACATTGAGTAACCACCACCCTTGGCTGTATGAAGAAAAAAAATCATGCAGGAAGTGAAGATATTGTAAATAAATAATTGCAAAACAGTTCTAATTAACCCTGCCATTTTGTCTTGTATTTGGTAATTTCCTTAATTCCCCTACCCTTAGAAAGTTGGCACACCCGCCATCGGCGGAAATCCCAGGGGGGACAGGGGGGACGTGTCCCCCCTACTCAAAATAGTAGGGGGGACACAATATCAAATGTCCCCCCTACTATTTGTGGTCTTTTATGATGGTAAGAAATACATCATTCAAAATCGAAATAAAACATGTATTTTAGCACTATTTGAGGACTAGATGACCTTACTTTTTTTTTTTTTTTTTTTTGCTTGTCAAATTGATTTTCGTCGAAATGACTTTAAGTTTGGGGTGATAACCTTTTTTTTTTGCTTGTCAAATTTATTTTCGTCGAAATGACTTTAAGTTTGGGGTGATAACCTTTTTGTTTTGCTTGTCAAATTTTCTAGCCCCTTGCCCCCCTACCTTTTGGGAGATATTTCCGCCCCTGACACCCGCTATATCTTAGATAGACATTGACAACAAGACATGGAAATTAAGCTTGAGCTCCGGGTGGCCCAGGTAATATCACAGACCTAAAAACAAATAAATGAAAAGATATTTTGTTCAAGAAAGCTAAGCAATATATAAAACAAACATGTAATACTGGATTTATTCTTATCGAACCACCGACTCACCTGTATTGTAATCTATTAAACAACTTCTTCTCATTGTGTTAAGCTCCTGCAAATCTTTACCTCCATCAGTAACTCCACCTAAATACACAAAAACGCAGAACTGACATTAAAAAAAAGACAAAGAAGTAAAAATTCCTTACAAAAATAAAAATTATAAACATCCTAGTAAGAGGCAAGGAAATATTTCAGAACACTTGCTCAGATAACGTGATTTGCTGATCATGAAAATTCAAATTTCCGATAACCTCGCTTTGTACCCCCACTCGTCTTAGTGCTTTTTTTCTCCTCTTTGCTCTTTTTTGTGTCGTTTTTTGTGGCTAATCGAATAGGGGCGGATGTTTAGGCCCTCGTGATCCGACTAGGTTTTCTGGGGGGGGGGGGGGGTGGTGGAACAACGTATTCATTCCCACAGAATAGCACCTAGACCCCAAATGATTGGTTAATCAGTACATTTATTAGACAGTGCGTCCCACAAAAAACGAAACCGAGATTTAGCGATGATTTATCATAACTTAATCATAAATACAAAAGACAAATGACCTATCAATGTAAAGCTTAGAATCTCCTCTTTCATCTGATATTACTAAGATTATTCCTCATTCACGCATGAGTGAGCAAAAACAATTTGAAGAAAGGATACCAAAAAGTCATTTGGCGGGGGGTATCTGAATTTGAAAAAGAAATTCACATGCCTAAAAAGTTCAATATCTGCTCTTTTATTTGATACCTTAATCACAAAAAATGGTCGAGAAGTAAAAGAGTTATGTTCCCTCGAAACAATGCTTGTATTTCCATAATTTCATTAAATAAACGTGTTTTCACCGGTTTCCCACAGAAGCTATCGCACGGTTAACAAAAGACTTAATGCATGGCTGATCGTCAACAAAACGGAGTGTCGAGTGAGTTTGAACGCTAGCCTGTTAAACCTCTTCATTTTATGAAATTATTGAAAATCAAGCCTTGTTTCAGATAACCAGAACTTTCTTATTTCTTGACCATTTTTTGTAATTAAGGTATCAAATTAAAGAGCAGATATTGAATTTATTTAAAATGTGGTTTTCTTTTTGAAACCCAGATACAGCCCGCCAAGTGACTTTTTGGTATCCCCTCTTCAAATTATTTTTGCTCTCTCATGCGTGAATGAGAAATAATCTAAGCAATTTAACATGAAAGAGGAGATTCTAAGCTTTATAATGGTAGGTCATTTGTTTATTTCATTTGTGATTAGGTTATGATAAATCATCGATAAATCTCGGTTTCGTTTTTTGTGGGACGCACTGTATATTAGAAAGATAGAGAGATAGATAGATGGATGGATAGGTAGATGGATGGATGGATAGATATATAGATAAATAGATAGATATACAAATGCATTTATAACATATATAGCGGATAGATAGACAGATATGATTAGATAGATATAATGTGAAAAAAGTAGTTATAATCTGTTTTAGTTTGCAATATTTTAACTATTATTCATTGGAATTGCTATAAAAGATCATGTGCGAGATGGTAAAAATAAAAAAAAAGGAATAACAAAAAATCATGTTCTCCTTCGGACTCGAACCCGTGCCTGCATGACTGAAAGATGCAAGTCTGACGACTTACCCATTGAGCTACAATATTTCCCATCGAATTTACACTATGCAAAATACTAGAATCTCAAATCCAATTTTGCAAGTGAAATACGGGCATGATCCCGGCATCTAATCGGAAAATGAAGGAACTTCTCTAAAAGCTAAGAATCTAAGCTACAACCTACTAAGAGCTCAGGAAAAAACTGACAAGAAAAAATGGAGATATGGCTCACGGAACAGAGGAATGTAGAATTTAGTTTTGAGAAAAAGTCATGTCCCATAGAGATTACACGCATAATGAGCAAAAATGACGTGCGTCTAAAAATTGCCATTTTTAGGATGATCCGTTAATCAAAATGAAAATAAAGGCAATAAGTCAGAAAGAATACGACCTGACCTACAACATATTCCAAATTGGGCTGAAATTGACCAATATTCACGGAGTTAGAGTCAAATTTGCATAATTATGATAACGTCATAACACGCAAAATGGAAATTTTGATGACGTCATGATATAAGTGAGGGTCAAATGAGACATGAATTCATATCCATGATTCATACTCTATCGAAATAATTTTATGAAAAAAAAATTATGAGGTCCCCGTTCTTTCTGAAAAGCTACAGTGAATTTTCAAGAGGCATGTTTTTGCCCATATAGAGCCTATGGAAAGAGCTCGCGCGCACGCTAGCTGCAAACTTTAATGGGTGCTCATTCCCTCATTAATGATCGTAGAGAGCTGATCGAGGTATCAATTTGATCAGAATTTTTATATCATCAATGGATTGACATAGAAAAAAAGCGAATCTATGCTGCGTAATGCCGTTACGCACGAAAACGCGCGCACATACGTGCGCATGCGCAAAATATTGAAATGCTTAAAATTTCCTGAAACGTACCCAAAATTAATTATAGGCCATTTTGAGCAAATTTCAATTTTGACGCGCGCGTCATGACCTCTGCATGACCTTTGATGACACTGACAGTCGACGTTTGACCTAAAGTTTATTTGATGTAAATAAGATTGATTATTAATAATCTGTTTTGTAAATATGATCAAAAAAGGAATTCTACAAAATGGCGCGCAGATGACGTCATCATGTCCAGATGACCTTGAAAAGCTTAGTACCGCGTCTCTATGACGAAAAATTTATCAAAATTAATATGGACGATTCGGAGAAAAATTGGCGACAAACAATTGTGCGAAAAATAAATGACTAAAAAATAAAGAAAACTTACGAAATTCAGAGGTGATCTGTCAGTGGAAAATTTTAACCATTATGACCATCATCCTCCTTCATCTCCATTTTCATCATTATAAAATTATGAACAAAATATCATTTTCATTCTGCTTTATAAATGAATGTATTAATTTAATGACTTTTATTCCGTGGTTGTCATTTTTTTCGAGCAATCTGCTTATAATGACAATCCTTCTCCTGCATACTGTAAATTTTGTTGTTTTCTTTATGATCCATACCAAAATCAAATACCGATATATTATGTTTGTTACGTAATGGAAATTGTATTGTATACCAATATTATGTACGCAGAAGAACAAAATAAATCAAATAAAAATCGAATCAAAATGAGGAAAAAAAAAGGAAGGAAAAGGAGAAGAAGAATAGGACAAAGAAGAAATTTAAGAAAATCGGGAAATGGGGAAAAGAACAGAAATAAAGATAGAGACATATCCAGGGGGCTCAAAGGGCTTCGCAACCCCCCCCCCCCATCCACCCCCAAAAAAAATAAAGGAGAGAGGTAGAAAGATGATACAAAAAGGAGGGGAAGGGGATAAAGACAAAAAGGGGGAGTGAATAAAGAGCAAAATTGCTCCCTCCTGCCCCCCAAAAAAGAGGGTTGGAAAAGTGACAGAAAGAGAAGGAGAAAAAAAGGTTACAGCCCGAAAGACTGCGGGTCCGATAGTCCGCGGGTCCGATAGACCGCGGGTCCGATAGACCGCGGGTCCGATAGTCCGCGGTGTGTGTAAAATTATGATCAGGATATAGTGAGATCCAATGTCATCAAATGGTCAATGATACGAGTCCATGGGGTTCTATAATGATGACCCAAAGGACAATCGCCCCCTGACAACTACTTCAAGGAAAATATTATCCCCATATTTTTATCGTCGGGGACTGTTACCCCCCCCCCCCCAATTATCCCTAGCACGGAGCCTTTCAAATGCCATTGACTTGACGACATGGCGAGATACTTTATCTTGCCATGTCGACTAAATAAGATTATTATGTCCGCATGGCGAGATACGTTATCCTGCCAAGTCCGCATATAAAAAGCTATACGTCAACATGGTGAGATATTTTATCTTGCCAAGTCGACTTGTAACAAGCTATATGTCAACATGGTGAGATATTTTATCTTGCCAAGTCGACTTGTAACAAGGTATATGTCAACATGGTGAGATATTTTATCTTGCCAAGTCGACTTGTAACAAGCTATATGTCAACATGGTGATATATCGGGATTCTCGCCGGGACTTGTACACTTCATATCTCGCAATGTCCACATATCGACTTGACAAGATAGAATATATCGCCATGTCGAAATAATAAGCTTATTAATTATACATGGCAAGATAAAGTATCACACCATGTCGTCACGTCGATGGCATTTTAAAGGCTCCGTACTAAGGGTAATTATCCGGGGTAATTGTCTGGAGGGTAAACTTCCGGGGGTAATAGTCCCCGGCGGTAAAAATATGGGGATCATATTTTCCTTGAAGTAGTTGTCAGGGGATGATTGCCCTAATTGGGTTATTTTTATTGAACCCAGGCGCGGATCCAGGATTTCGTGAGAAGGGGGGCCAAAATTTGACCTGATTCTTGACGCCCATGTGTACTGTTCGGAAAATGGCGCCCACTCCTTCCCAACCAGGCTAACTTAAGTGCCTTAAATGGATTTTGAATTATCTTATAATCACATTAAAAAAAGGCAATTAAAGACCACTCTTTTAATGTGTTCTTGAAAAAAAATCCATTAATATATAATGAAATATCAATGGGAGCGCGAAGCGCGAGCGATTTTGGGGGTTTCAATTTGGTTTAACTTCTCTCCAGAGTAGGCCCTACTAAAATATTGTGTGAACGGGAGCTGTTGTTTCTTTACTAGTTGTTTTAGAATAGCCTTCAATAATATTAATGATAACTTCTTGGGAATAATGCAATCTCGAAGCAATCGACTCATTCTCCTCATTAGTGGCGTATTTATTCAGCATGGGTGCACGGGGGGTGGGGGTTCTTGTTGAACTTTTGTAGAGGGCACCAAGATAAAAAAAATAAATGAATGGGGGGGGGGGGGTAGAAGATAAAGAATATCTGAGATTTTATTTTTAAAAACACATTGAGGTATTTCACAAGGCCTAAATAAATAATGAGAACGCGAAGCGCGATCTGATTCTTATTTTATTTTTCATGTATTTTATCCTGAAAACCTAATTCCGGGGGCGGACCCAGCTTCCGCAAATACGGAGGGGGGAGGGGAGCGAATTTTTTCACCCATATTTTCCTCGATCGGCCGCTCAATGTTGATATTTTTTTTTTGGTTTCTTTGAAGGGGTTGTTCAGTGGCGTAATGAGCCAACAATTTTGAGGGGGCTCGATATGGCGTATCGCATAAAATTAATAAGAAGTTTCCAGTGAGCGAAGCGAGCAAGCAAATATGCTGACAATTTTTATTACAAAAATACAAGGTTGTGATAGATTTTGTTATAATATTTGGAGAATAATATCATATTTCATCCTAATCCCTTTCCTTTTCTCTCCCTTTTTTTTCTTGGTCGTGATTCTTTTTTCTTTTGTTTTCTTCTTTTTTCTGGGGGGGGGGGGGGGCAAAACGCCCATGTCCTAACAGTCATTTCTAGCTTTACTTTATAAACAACATAAATGTGTAATAATCTCATAAGCCCTATGCAAGCTAAAAAAAAATGAAATTTCATGTATTTTGTCCTGAAAATTGAAAATTCTGGGCAATGTTTGTGAACCTGAACAGAACGCGTTTTGTAACTAGATAATTATCATGAGCGCGAAGCGCGATCAGAAGTGTTAAATATGCATTCTGGCCTAGTCGAAAAGGGACCTGTTAAGGACGTTTTGCAGTTAGCCATTAAGACGATACATATTTAACGATTAAATAATGTGAGCGCGAAGCGCGAGCTGAACATTTTTGATATTCCAACCTAAAAAGATGAGATTTCAAACCCCCCAACGGGACACTCGAGTCATGTTTTGACAATCATAAAAAAGGATGGGTATCTTCATAATGCAAGCGCAAAGCGCGAGCAGAAAATTTTTGATATTCTGATCTGAAACTTGATAATTCTAGTACGTTTGAATAAGATCAAGCTGCGTATTTCAAACAACATGCGTGCGCGTGTTTTGGAGTTAGACAGAATCTGCATTCTGAATACATTTCATTTTCATCATGAAAATCAATAATGCGAGCGCAGAGCGCGAGTTGAAAATAATATTTGAAATTCCGATATGAAATGAGTCGATTTAAGCACTATTTACAGCACAGTAGTTAGGGGTTAGACCTCATACCTATTTGACCTTTGACCTTTGACCCATGACCTTTGACCCGGCCATGACCTTTGACCCATGACCTTTGACCCGGCCATGCCCTTTGACCCGGCCATGACCTTTGACCCATGACATTTGACCGCATGACCTTTGACCGCATGACCTTTGACCTTTGGGTACGCGGTAAACAGGAAATTGGATAATGGAGCGCGGGACGCGATTTTAATTGGATAATGACTCCGCGTGGGGACGCCATCTTAATTGGATAATGAAGCGCAGGACGCGATTTTAATTGGATAATGACTCCGCGTGGGGACGCCATCTTAATTGGATAATGAAGCGCGGGGACGCGATTTTTAATTGGATAATGACTCCGCGTGGGGACACCATCTTAATTGGATGGGAATTACCCTTTACCCAGTATTGCACCACCGTGGCGCAATCGTCACGTATAGGATACGATGCACAAAATAGACGTATGATTTCTATACAGTTAAAAAGTGAAAAGTTATCTTTCTCCGCCTACCAGCAGATATATGTCAAGTGCCTCACGGTACACGAATCGATCACCCCATGCACGGCCAACGCGCGTCATTGAACTTGGGATATCCTATTGGAAAGCTAGGTGAAAACCGACTCTCTCTCTGCCTCTTATTACAACAATGATTGGTAATCCAACGTGTGATTATAATCATGATAATAGTGACATCTCAGGCTCTACTCATTCCAGACTTTTCCCCATCAAAATTCTCTGACTTTTTCATACTGTTTTGTTCATATTTCCATACTTTTCATATTAACTGCCCGGCTCTCTGACTTGCAAAAAGTATACTATATTGAAACCAGTAGATGACTCCTTTAAATCAACTTCATTCATCCGCAGTACAGATGGTGATAACATGAAACACTATACAGTCAAGGATGATTCTTTATTCTTATCATTTATTCTATTCCATTTCAATGTAGATAGGTTCAGATACTGTATAAACAGCAGATTTTGATACAAAGGTAAAATAATGTAAGTTATGTTCTCAAATTATATTGTAATAACAAACTAATTGTTAACTGTTCATTGTTAATATTAAAGTGAAGTTCTCGTTTTTCTATTTCTTCGCTTAACTTAATGGATTGTAACACATGTCTATGGATGGCATTCAAAAAATATGAACACAATGAAGTTCAAACTGTCATTTATGTTGACGGCGTTTTCTTGGATTATTATTATTTGACAAGCTGATGTCTGTGCCTTTAGTTGTAGACTCCATCTTCACCCTCCGTTTCTTCTCCACCATCATCATCGTCATCGTCACCTTGATACTGGAATAAACCATCGAATTGTGAACCATGCCTGGCTAACACTCTCTGTACGGCTTTCCGGAATTCCATGCCATTCTCTAATCTTTCCGTGAGATCGGACACGATTTTACGATTGATGTCAGCGTCTTCGAGGTACACGTTCTGCTGCAAGAACTGAGAGTAAAGATCGAAAAAGATGCGTTTGACTGCCCAGAGTAGTTTCACGTGAGCCTTTGCTTTAGCGTCTTCTTCTTCCATTCCTTCTGAGATGTATTTCTGATATTTTTCGGCTCTCAAGTCCTCGGTGGTTGTCATGGCTTGCTCTAACCATCCTCGATAAGCGAGGTTGTCTTCAGTTTCTTCCATGTTTGCTGTCATTGACGATTCGTGTCCATCGCTTTCTGATACGCTCGTTTCGGAATCATCGTTGGATTCTTCAACTCTTTGCATTTGAGAGGATGGGTCGGAGTCTTCATCTTCACTCGTTTCTTGTCCAGTATCATGCTCGTTTTGTTCATGCCTCTGCATATCGTACCTCCTACTAAAGGTTTTATCGCATCGTGAACAAGCATAACGGTTGGACATATCCAACGTATTCATGTTGACTCGATGATTATTTGTTGGGAAATGAAGAAAATTAACGTTCAACCTTGTAATAATACGTAATCATGAAACGCGCGCGAAAGGACTTCGATTACTCACATAATTTTACGGATCCTTACGGATCCTTACGGATTCTTACGGATTCTTGCGGATTTTTACGGATTCTTACGGATCTTTACGGATTTTTACGGATTCTTACGGATCCTTACGGATCCTTACGGATTCTTACGGATTCTTACGGATTTTTGCGGATTCTTACGGATCTTTATGGATTTATACGGATCCTTACGGATTTTTACGGATTCTTACGGATCCTTACGGATCCTTACGGATTCTTACGGATTTTTACGGATCCTTACGGATCTTTACGGATTTTTACGGATTCTTACGGATCCTTACGGATCCTTACGGATTCTTACGGATTCTTACGGATTCTTACGGATTTTTGCGGATTCTTACGGATTCTTACGGATTTTTACGGATGCTGCATGGGTCATTCCAACGTGGATGAACATACATGTACTTTTCTTGAGAATATATGAAAGATTATATGAAAGCATCAATTAATCCGTAGAATCCGTAAGAATCCGTAAGGATCCGTAAGAATCCGTAAAAATCCGTAAAGATCCGTAAGAATCCGTAAAAATCCGTAAGAATCCGTAAGGATCCGTAAGAATCCGTAAAAATCCGTAAGGATCCGTAAGGATCCGTATAAATCCGTAAAGATCCGTAAGAATCCGTAAAAATCCGTAAGAATCCGTAAGGATCCGTAAGGATCCGTAAGAATCCGTAAAAATCCGTAAGGATCCGTATAAATCCGTAAAGATCCGTAAGAATCCGCAAAAATCCGTAAGAATCCGTAAGAATCCGTAAGGATCCGTAAGGATCCGTAAGAATCCGTAAAAATCCGTAAAGATCCGTAAGAATCCGTAAAAATCCGCAAGAATCCGCAAGAATCCGTAAGGATCCGTAAGGATCCGTAAAATTATGTGAGTAATCGAAGTCCTTTCGCGCGCGTTTCATGATTACGTATTATTACAAGGTTGAACGTTAATTTTCTTCATTTCCCAACAAATAATCATCGAGTCAACATGAATACGTTGGATATGTCCAACCGTTATGCTTGTTCACGATGCGATAAAACCTTTAGTAGGAGGTACGATATGCAGAGGCATGAACAAAACGAGCATGATACTGGACAAGAAACGAGTGAAGATGAAGACTCCGACCCATCCTCTCAAATGCAAAGAGTTGAAGAATCCAACGATGATTCCGAAACGAGCGTATCAGAAAGCGATGGACACGAATCGTCAATGACAGCAAACATGGAAGAAACTGAAGACAACCTCGCTTATCGAGGATGGTTAGAGCAAGCCATGACAACCACCGAGGACTTGAGAGCCGAAAAATATCAGAAATACATCTCAGAAGGAATGGAAGAAGAAGACGCTAAAGCAAAGGCTCACGTGAAACTACTCTGGGCAGTCAAACGCATCTTTTTCGATCTTTACTCTCAGTTCTTGCAGCAGAACGTGTACCTCGAAGACGCTGACATCAATCGTAAAATCGTGTCCGATCTCACGGAAAGATTAGAGAATGGCATGGAATTCCGGAAAGCCGTACAGAGAGTGTTAGCCAGGCATGGTTCACAATTCGATGGTTTATTCCAGTATCAAGGTGACGATGACGATGATGATGGTGGAGAAGAAACGGAGGGTGAAGATGGAGTCTACAACTAAAGGCACAGACATCAGCTTGTCAAATAATAATAATCCAAGAAAACGCCGTCAACATAAATGACAGTTTGAACTTCATTGTGTTCATATTTTTTGAATGCCATCCATAGACATGTGTTACAATCCATTAAGTTAAGCGAAGAAATAGAAAAACGAGAACTTCACTTTAATATTAACAATGAACAGTTAACAATTAGTTTGTTATTACAATATAATTTGAGAACATAACTTACATTATTTTACCTTTGTATCAAAATCTGCTGTTTATACAGTATCTGAACCTATCTACATTGAAATGGAATAGAATAAATGATAAGAATAAAGAATCATCCTTGACTGTATAGTGTTTCATGTTATCACCATCTGTACTGCGGATGAATGAAGTTGATTTAAAGGAGTCATCTACTGGTTTCAATATAGTATACTTTTTGCAAGTCAGAGAGCCGGGCAGTTAATATGAAAAGTATGGAAATATGAACAAAACAGTATGAAAAAGTCAGAGAATTTTGATGGGGAAAAGTCTGGAATGAGTAGAGCCTGAGATGTCACTATTATCATGATTATAATCACACGTTGGATTACCAATCATTGTTGTAATAAGAGGCAGAGAGAGAGTCGGTTTTCACCTAGCTTTCCAATAGGATATCCCAAGTTCAATGACGCGCGTTGGCCGTGCATGGGGTGATCGATTCGTGTACCGTGAGGCACTTGACATATATCTGCTGGTAGGCGGAGAAAGATAACTTTTCACTTTTTAACTGTATAGAAATCATACGTCTATTTTGTGCATCGTATCCTATACGTGACGATTGCGCCACGGTGGTGCAATACTGGGTAAAGGGTAATTCCCATCCAATTAAGATGGTGTCCCCACGCGGAGTCATTATCCAATTAAAAATCGCGTCCCCGCGCTTCATTATCCAATTAAGATGGCGTCCCCACGCGGAGTCATTATCCAATTAAAATCGCGTCCTGCGCTTCATTATCCAATTAAGATGGCGTCCCCACGCGGAGTCATTATCCAATTAAAATCGCGTCCCGCGCTCCATTATCCAATTTCCTGTTTACCGCGTACCCAAAGGTCAAAGGTCATGCGGTCAAAGGTCATGCGGTCAAATGTCATGGGTCAAAGGTCATGGCCGGGTCAAAGGGCATGGCCGGGTCAAAGGTCATGGGTCAAAGGTCATGGCCGGGTCAAAGGTCATGGGTCAAAGGTCAAAGGTCAAATAGGTATGCGGTCTAACCCCTAACTACTCAGCACTGTGTATATAGGGAAACTGTGACGTCGATGTGGATAGCACTAAATAAATGATGCGAGCGCGAAGCGTGAGCTGATATTTTATTATTATTTTAACCTAGGATCGAGACATTTTAGGCCTAAGGATATTTTGTCATCATATAAGAATGATGACTATCTTCATTTTCTTTTCCTGAAACGTGTCGATATTCATTTATGAAAAAGGGAAAATTTAGTTATTATGAATTTATAAAAAAAATTATTTCATATTCATTAATCTAATAAGCCTAATGAGTGTGTGAAATTTGTTGACAGTGTACGAGGCCTGAAAACTGGAAATTTTAAGTATGTTTGTAATCATGAATAGGATTCATTGGTTGATATATTTTTAGCAAATAACGCGAGCGCATATCGCGATCCGAAATTTTTAAATGGGGGGAATTTAAGTAGTTTGTTATAGAATTAATATATAGGTGTACATAACTCACCTAAATGCGAGAACACATCGTTAGCATAGGCCTTCATTTTGTTTAGACTCGAGACACCTGAAAAATAATATTTAGATAATCTTATATGAAATACAAAAAGGCAATATGTAGGCCTACTTAGCAAATAATGCGAGCGCACAAAATGTTGCAAATATTGATTCACACCATAAAACGGACATTTTCCAGAGCACGTAAAAAATAAATTGGTAAAAAAAAAAAATGAAAGATCGATGTCCGAGCTGAATTATGTTTTGTATATTGACTTCAAAACTTGATATTTTGAACTATATATCAGCCCATATTGACCGAGATATATATCTCATCGAACAGGCAATGAGCGTTGAAATCACCTAAGATTATCAGGTTATCTTTTTCATTAAAATTCTTCAGTAATGTGTTTAGAATTGCATCGTTTAATCTTTTGCATGGATTATAAAAGTTGATGATAGATATTTTTTATTGGCGACATATATGTTAACTTGTTATAATTCTAAACTTGAATCATTGATTGGATCTTCGTACTTAATTCTATCGTGAATATATATTGCACAACCCCCTCTCCGATGACCTTCCCTATTTCTTAGAAGGCATGTATAATTTGGAATACTAAGTGAACTATTATCATAAAACCACGTTTCTTGAACACAAATTAAATCATATTCTTTATTTGTTTTTAAATGATTAAGAAGCTCGTGTCCATGCCCTAATAAGCCCTGGGAATTCCACTGAAGAATGGAAAGAAGGGCAAAGAAAGCGTTAGTTCCTGCGTTGTTGAGTTAGGATATCCTTTTTTGTTGCCGCAATCTTCTTGCAGCAGTCAAAATTAAAACATTTATTTCTTTTTCTTCCCTTCATTTAATGACATAATTAATTGACATATAAATACAACAATTTGCTCATCACTGGCAAAACTAATGAAATTTGGTGTGGTGTTCTTTGCTGATGTACCGGCTGACATGGTAGCCTGATCTGTAACTATAGGTGGTGGTGTATCCCGTTGTTGGGTGTTGATAGGAAAGTTGGTCTCCATAGGTAGTTCGCTAGGAACCGTTGTTACCTGTGGATTTGTAGCTTTACTCTGATTATCTGTGATATTGGTTTTTACTCTAAACTTAGGTACAGGTTGGGAAATTTCCATAGCATCTTTAGTAACTGTCTGGGTGACCTTTTTTTCACTTTGAGTTTTCCAGACCTGGGATGCTTCAGCATATGTTAGCTTTCTTGTTATCTTTATTTTTTGTACTTCTTTTGCCTTTTTTGCCTGCTGGCATCCTTTAAACGCTGCGGAGTGTTCTCCTCCACAGTTGGCACAAATTGGTGTCAATTTCTTCTGGCATTGATCAAAGTTATGATGATCTCCGCATCTTAAGGCCACCGCACACCTTACGACCCGACCAGTCGCCGACTGGCTTGCGACTGAGTGAGGGGAGATGTGACGTCACAGCGCATGTCAGCTTCAGAGTCGCAGACCGATCAGAGACAAGTCGCAAGGAAAATCGGAAGGATTTGACATGTCGAATCCTTATGACTGGATCGCAAGCTTAATCCAAATTCCAGCCAATCAGACAGCAGAGTTGCACGACGCGTATGTGATAAACAACGCGCATACGCAGTAGTAAACGCATTCTCTTTGTTGTTATGCCAAAAAGCAAAAAGCGCATGCGTGAGTCGCAAATCGGATCGCAAGGTGTGCGGTGTCGTGGCTTATGACTACCTTGCGATTCATCTCCCTTCTCTCAGTCGCAAGCCAGTCGCCGACCAGTCGGGTCGTAAGGTGTGCGGTGGTCTTTCACACCTAATCTGTGATCTGCATATATCAGCAGTGTGACCATATATTTGACATTTAAAACACCTGGGCCCCGTTGCATAAAACTTTTGCCGGAGTTTTTTACGGCAAAAAATCAGGAAACTACGGCAAAAAAAAATTTGCCGGAGTTTTCCATTGCATAAAACTTTGCCGGAGTTTTTTACGGCAAAACTTAAAAAAAACTCCGGCAAATCAAGCGGGTTTTTGCCGTAGCTCCTGTACCAATGGCAAAGTCCTAAAAACTCCGGCAAAACTATTTCAAGGCAGCTGCTCAGGATCTGTCCCAAGTACCATATACAGTATTCACCTGTCTACGGCTTCAAGAATAATTAGAAGGGTGACATAAGCCTTGTATAGGCTACGCAATAAGGTAATTACAGAAAATTTCATTTAATTTAGCAAAAATAGGGCCTAGGAAGATCTAGATTTTAAGTGAAGTGGGGGTAATAATAGTTGGTGATTTAATTTTTTAAAATTTATCAACCCTGTGACAGCTCAATAGTAAAAATCTTCTAAGATAGAATCTAGTTCTAGTTTAAGTAAATCTATATGATTATAGTGTTTTTGAAAAGTTATGCTGTGAATAGAGCGATGCAGTTGGACTAAACCCTTTAAATTACTCAAAACATAAGGCTTTAAAGTTGAACTTGAATTTAGGCAGTCTGCTCCTTTTCTTTGCTACCGTCACCGTGACCTTTATCGCCAAAGCCTCCGGCCGGCTGGCGAGTTGGCCGCTGGTTCAACCTCTATGCGATATGCGACGATGTGTACCTCCTAAGCCGCCTCTATTTTTGCTGTTTTTTACCATTTAACCATCTTTGTAAATCCAAATATGTACAAGTTCTATAAGACATGCCAATAAATACTACCCTAAATCAACTGAAATACTCAGAAGTATGAGGCAATGAGCTTACTTTATTTTAACGATTGAACAGACTTGTACTGCAAGTTCAATTTTACGAGGAAAACTTGAATAGCAGTCGATACGGCCTAGTCCCACACTTGCAAAAATAAGTTGGAACTTCAAAGTAAGGTTAGGACTAGACAGGAATAACCGTCGTTTCTGGGGATTTATTCAACAATTTCTGAAATTTTACTGTAATCCCCATTTACCGACGGTAGGGTGTACGTGTGGGCTCGCATGTGTTCTCATTCCCTCCCTTTTGTCAATTCACAGTCCAAAGTTTGATGTAATTTTACACATCGAATTTACAATCTAAGGATGTATAAACAACAAACTTTTAATTCATGATATTCCAACATTTGAATACTTTAAACGATATAGATGAAAAAGGCATGAAAAATATACTTTACCGATGTTTAATTGGGTTGAACACGATAAAAATGGTCAAAATGGCAGCCATACTATAAAATATTTACAAACGAACGTCAACAATCACGAATGTGATATCGATATTGCTTTCGATATTATACGATCTGCTCCATATGCGAACGAAACCGAAGATAAACGATACTAGTTATACTAGTACTAGTTCTAGTTATAATCGCGATATATCGATTCGAGACATTAAGTTAATAACGATAATGACGTCATTCAAGATGGCAACTTGCAAGAAAAACCGTCAGGTCAGGTGAAAATGTCTTAGATGACAGATTTCTCAATCATCCAGAGGATTTTTTTCAATAAGGCGTGTTGTCAAAAGTGTGTGTGCGTCTTTTCCTTTATATTCCACAGCGAAACCGCTGAGCGTGACATTGTCCTTTTTTCTTACCTACGGGTCAGTGCTCTTGCCATTCAAGACGCCAGCGTGCCCTTTTGCAGCGAAAACGGAAGCGTTCGCTTTTATCTTTTCTTTTGACGCCCCCGGTTGGCTCTCCGATACGATGTTTTTGCATGAGCGCCCTCTATGTCCACGATATCGGCGTTTTAGGCAAACTATTGAACGCCCGATCTCTAGTCACTGATCTGAATATCGTTGTGTCCTTGTGTCGGTGTGCCTAGTCGCAGTGGGGTATATATTTTCCAAAGTTACGCTTTCACAATTTCTTTTGATGATTTTTCGTTTCGGGTTTCAGTATATGACAAAGTTCAATTAAATTTAGATTTCATTTCTTTAATAGAACAATAAAGTTTTAGCCCTTTAGCACGAGTATGTTGCTTTATTCTGAAGAATATACCGTTAAGATATTGACTTTCTAAAAGTAAGTATTCAGGCGCGGGTAAGATTTTTTTTAATCACACTGAGCCCACACTGTTATCATTGTCGGGTGGAAAAATTGTCCTTCATCTTTGTAAACGAAATGCAAATCCCCTCGTAAATCATGCAATATAAATTATACCTGGGTCCAAAAATTATGGCATTTAAATTTATACATTGAAAAGCTACTGTGACAAAAAACAAACAATACATCCACAAAATGCAAGCGTTTTGTGGAAAAAAGGATGAAAACTAAGGCCATCGTTTAAATTCAAATTTGAGCTAAACAAAGGCCTATGTCTAATTTAGCCAAAGTGCACATCAATTTTACTCTTATTATACACATGTTTAAACATTGACATGTTGGAAACTTATATATTCACACATAATACAGATGCCGTGCAAAACAAACGAATAAAGTATCATTAATTTGAACTTTAAAAATTTAATTGGATGCTCAAGCAGTCATATCGGTCATTGTAGCTTAAATGCACAATTCTTGAATTTCATTGCCCGAAATTCAGAACAAAAAGTACTTTCGTTACTTTGAAGGACCATTACAAACATCTTTGCCTTCGAACGAAATCAAAAGCACTTAAAAATAAATATTGAAATTATCAAAGAAGTTGAGGTATTCTTGACCATGAATTGAGTTGAGTGTTTATAAAGGAATTACAGCGTCTTCTAAACTTTGAATGACCGATGAAAAATGTCGCGTGAATTAAAATGCAAATTAACACATTTAAGTGACTCCGACATGATATTGGACAGGAAAACCTATATTATCTTTTTACCTTGGATCCGTCTTTATTCCCTTACATAAATTTCCCATGTGATCTAGAGTATTATGTGACCTAGTGTTCTTGATTACCACCCAGGAGCCACAGAACCGAAGGGGGTCTGGGGCTGAGGCCTCCACAAGTACCATGATTTTATGCATGGTGACCCCCACCCCCTTCAAACCAGTCCGCTGGGGGGGGGGGACTTAATTATTTCTTTTAATTTTCCAGTTCTACTTACAATATCCAATTTTGTCAACTTAATTCTAATGGTTCCTTTTTTCATCCAACTTCATTTCTTCCTTGAATTTTTCTAAATCTTTTCTATACCTATTCTTTTTTTAACCTTCACGTTTGACTTGTACAATACGTGTATATTGCCGTTGATTTCTTCTTCCTATCAAATATCTGAATTAATCTGCAATGTGTGTATGTCAAATTATTGCAAATTAGATTACCAGTGTCTAAGGTAAACATAGTAATACGAAAGCCTCTTTGGCCTAGTTTCCCTTCCAACTTTGTACTTCACCTCTTAATCGTATAGCTGCATTCTGTAAAGCTTGCATGTTTGAATATGCACAAAAAATCAATAAACGTACAGGAAATGGTAATAACTCGGTCACATTTGCTCTATACGGCGGCCATACGGCGAGTCGAAAACAGCCGTTTTATTCATTTTATTCAAACCTCCTACAAAAACTGTTAAAACGACTGTTTTCGACTCGCCTTAAAACAAATGTGACCGAGGTATTTGGCATACTAGATCAACAAGGATGGGGTGCATGCTGGTGCGGATCCTGCCGGAGTAACACAATACAATCCAATAGGCGCCGTATTTATTTTGAACAATAGTTGGGCTCTCAAAAGTATTGTGGTCTATTTTGTGACCTCTACTAAAAGAAGTCAGTGGTTGTATATTCTGCACCTGGAGGGTACAGTTATGTAGTGAATCCCGCCCCCCCCCCTATGAGAGCCATTATCAATTTTGTTGATATAAATATGCTATTTTTACACAAGTGTGCCCCCTATAAAACTCACAGCATGTATTTTAATGAGAATATGTCGTTCATAGACAGGTGAGGACCTTCACTTTAGCCTGATAAACACCCCTTTTCCAAATATATTTGGTTATTAAAATGCACAGAGAGATGGTAGGCAAAGAATATAACTCGAATGTTCATATTAAGAGGAGACCTATATAGAGGGAAGTTACATGGTTAATTAAAAATGTGTTGATAAAATATCAGTCGAATGTTATGTTATAATCTGCTTCGCCAAACAGGTTTTATGTAATATTGCTCTTTATAAAGGCAAGTATTAAACTACATTAAACGTCGAAATGTTGAGAAATATAATGGAAACCATATTAAAATGCACATTACGAAAAGAAACAAAATCAAGGTTCTAGTATGGGGACAAAACGAGAACAAGAAAACTACCCATTTGATGCTTATTTTAATTCCCCGAAAGCCGGACGTTGAAAATGACATGGGCCAGCGCATTGCAAGCTATTTAACGGCTTACCCCATTGTCAAGGTAGACCCCATTCTTGATTGGGGAGATTACCCTATATTCTTGAACATAGAGGTGGTCTGACTGGTGGCGGATTTCAATAGAAAGATTACCTCTTGATTGGTGGGGTATTTCAATGGGAGATTATCACTTTGTCAGCGCTGATGACTGTCTTGATACTTTGATGTTCCCCGATGTGTCTTCTATTCGAAAACCGTGTTTGCAACTAATCCCAATTATGAGACTATTTGGCATCAAAATGAAAGCCGAACTGTACCCTTTTTATAGATTTCTTTTGAAAATAAGATATTTACGTTTAAGGTAAAATTGGAATATGAGAAGGCGCTTTATAATATGTAAACCAATATGATTTGTTCATAAGCATCTTTATAATAAATGTTACAAAATCAAGTTTCATAGAACAGATGTTATACTCGATTTAGTTACAGCCAAAATATTTCAAAGTCATCGAGAGGGTAAGTAACAGACTAAATAATGCAAGCGTGAATGGCGAGCTTGAAAAGGGATCATTTTTATCAGGGCGGATCCAGCTTTCGTCAATACAGAGAGAGGACGCAAAATCCCCCCCTAAGCTTATTTTTGTTGGTTTCCTCAAGGGGGAGTCCAAACAGTGAACATTTTTGGAAGTTTCCTTTTTTGGGCTCTGGAAATTAAACTATATTTCAAAGTGAGTTTGTGAAAAAAAAGATATGTGTATACATAATTTTCTTTTATTGGCATGATCGTTGGCATGACCCGTTTGGCACTGGTATGCGAGCGCGCAGCGCTTACGGTTTAGATTTCTAAAAAGTTTAGACTTGCAGTAAAGCGCTGTAATAATACGCCGCATGTGAAGCCCCTCTATTATTTACAGCCTACTGTGAACTGTGCAACTATTTCAATTTTGGGTGAAATTCCTTCTCACTTTCTATTTTTTCCTTAGCGTTTAGATACATATTTTGTGCTTCACTTGTAAGTGGTATACAAATAATGTAAATTACTATTAATCGCGTGCGTTCCCGATCTCCTTATCGAAATCAATATTAATGAGCTGAAAGCACGATATTGTTCTCGCTCTAATGGAGGGGGGGGGGGGGGGGGGTCAGTGTTCTATCAAGCAAAAGACGTAGGCCTATATGTACATACGTTCATATCATTGGTGTAATGATAAAGAACCTGATGAATTCTGTTTTTGTATGTCGACGTTATTATAAAGTTAATACAAATGACAATCAATATGATTCAGGCGTACACCGGTTTAACTGCAAGGTAACATGCATCCAGAAATCGAAATATCCGATGAATTCAAAACGTACGTAGCCGGAATGGCATGTAGTTCGGATGTTACAGACTCTAACTAAGAATAATCTCGTATTACAAATGTTAATCTTGCTAAAAATGCACACAAACTCACAACGTGATAGACTCTGGGGATGATGTCGTTGATATAAAATTCACATCGACCTCGACATGCAATCATTTTTGATACTGCATCGGACTTGACAACTCGCAAAATCTTTTCCAAAATTAGATGGCCATCCATTCTCTCTCTTTTTAATCTTAATATAATCTTTGTATTTCAGGATCATGATATGAAAACCCTTTTAAAACAAACATGATAAAGGAAAAACGCGTCTCAAGTTATACATGGTTCATTGCCGCAAAATATACAAATCATCTTCATTTGTTGATATTAAATCATCAACATTATCACTGATATTATTATTCGTATTATCATGTCCGTTAATATCACTTCAAAGTTATGATTATCACTATCATCATCACCATCATTCATTATCTATTTCCAGTCGTTCTCCAGTATTAATTTTATATTCTATATAATTAAAAATATATGAAAGATAATGGTAATGATCATGGTGATGCTGGTAATCATGTGAGATAATTAATGCGATTTTACACGCTAATCGCTATTTGATGATGGTGAAAGAAATCTTTTAAATAGCACAAAAGAAGTCGGGACGGTAGTTACTGCATACACGTACTTTAATACACTATATATTACAAAAGATTCCCCATCGGACGGGCCAACGGTCTTTTGAAGTAGGTTCATCTATTGAAATTACGACAATAATCACGACAGCGGATATGCGGGGAATTAAAGTCTGTGAGCGTCTTTCTGTGGCACATGCTATTGTGAATGATTCTCTACTATACGGGTGAGTGATCTTGCTTTTTCATGATCATAGGCCTGGGCAATGACTAAGAACAGTTCGATGAGTATCAATGCCAAGCAATCCTGAAAGGTCAATAATGTTCAATTCTCTTGATAGAGGAGACTATATCATGGCCTATTTGCTTTTGCTTTTAGGCCAGTAAGTGTATAAACTAACATAGATAATAAATAATTATTACATTCCATCTATTTTAGAGTAATGATCTAATGTTAAAGGGGAATCCAGCCTTGGCCATAAAATGTTGTGTTGGGAAGGAGAAAAATAAATTAAACAGAATGGTGAAAGTTTGAAAGAAATCGGACTAGCAATAAAAAAGTTATAGCTGCTTTAAAATTGAGATCACTAATACTATGTAGATTTCAAATTGGCAACTGGGTAAGTAAATTATGACAAGGGGCAAGGACAACTTTCCCATAGGCCATGTACTTTATTATCAGGGATTTGTGGTTTTCTCTTAAGTACCCATTCCCCCGGGGAAGTAATCTAAATATAACCCAGGTAGAATATTGTTTTTATGTCCTCATGAAAGAAAAATATAATTTGAAATAAAACTTTTGGGAAAAATTACATTTTAGCCAAAATATGTATTGGAGTATATGAAAGAGTAGTCCTTGCCTTACATCACTATGACACCCCATATGCGGCCAATTTGAAGTCTCCGTGGGTATAGTGATTACCAATATTTACAACTTTAAAAAAATCATAACTTTCTTGTTGTTTGTCCAATATTGTTCAAACTTTCACCTATCAACTTGTCTGATTTTTCTTTTCCTTATGAAAACAAGTTTTTATTTTGGTTGGATTCCCCTTTAATATTATTATACATATCTCCCTGCAGCTTACGGCCCCATATCTTCACCCGTGAAGTACTGAATTTTGAAGCTTAAATTATTGAACATCTTGGCATCCTAGTATTGTAATGATGTTTACCATCACTGCAATGTAGATAAAAACATTAATTTAATTCTACTCACATTGATTTTACTTTAGAACAAACTCACACCCCACCCCTTCCCGCTACAACCTTTCTCTCATTTTCATTATTTCCTTACCAAAATTATCAAAATTTCAATAACTACGATAATGACATAGATGGTTCTGTTGACATGATTGACTATAATGATCCTACTGATGATATTGACGAAAATTAACACTGATGATGATGGTGGTGGTGGTAGTGAATGTGGTAGCGGTAGCCTTGATGATTATAATAAATGAAAATATTGAAAGTTACGAAAGTCACACATTCAGTGAATAATACCAAGAAACATACTTTTTGATGAAATAAAATTCACACACAATTTATGCTTCTTGTAGGCCTCCTATTTAATTTATTCTTATTTTTTGAACTGCAGTGTGTCCGCTTATATTCATTTTGTTTGATTTAAAGCTTTTAAGTTTATAATTATATTGGTAAATCCCGGTCAGAAAAGTTCATGACACCATTCCATTCCAGATTACTATATTATATGAGCATGGCCCTAAAATGAATATGATGTGATAGGTATGAAATCAAATGTGTTTTATTGGAAAGTTTAGCCCTTTTACACATCCTTTTTTCCAGCGATTTGGCGACCGATCAAAATTTACGCGTATTTTGTATTGGAAACCATCTATCGGGACAGACTTCAAGATCTAGGTCTGAATAACATTGCAACATACTTCGTTTGGTGCTCAAAAGGTTATTTCTAAAATAGAACATCATCGAGAAATGGTGCTTCATTCATGACATCTGAAAAAAAATCCGATGACCACTGCACTGTTGTAAACAATTTAAAATGCTTGTTAATACTCGACAAAATTCAAAAGACAAAATTACGTATTATTTACCAAAGTTAATCGAAGAGTTTTAACATGACAATTAGAACAATAAATTAAACACTACCCATGCAGAAAACGATCGAGATGAGAAAAAAAACTTGATCAGATGATGTAATATACTGATAAGCAAAGCTTGTTGATAAAACATAACTTTGACAATTACATTAAAGACGAAACCGCCGGTGTTTTCAAAAGTATGGGGGCTAATGGGGGAAAAGAACATTTTTGGGGTGGGGTGACAAAAATGTATTTAGGAAGAAAGTATGAGCGTCAAAAAATTGGAAAAGATTGAGTAATTTGAAATAATCCCTCTTCAGGAAATGGAATTCATTGAGTGGTATAAAATGCCAATCTTGGGCGGATCAGATTTTATATCAAAATAATTTAGCCTTATTAATAATCTTTAACTCGCAAAACAGAGTTGAAAACGTGTGCATGTATGCAGAAAAAACACTCCTTCCTGCAAACAATGTTGGATCTCTGAATTTTCGAAATTATTCTGAAACCTTAACCTGCTCTAATTTATCAGATTTTTCTGATGTACAAGGAAAGGACAGAATCATCTGTTTTATTATTTTTTTGTGGGGGGGGGGGTGAATATTCGAATTTGCTAATATTAAGAGCTTCCTATTGTATGATTAAAGAAACTTGAGCGATATTCAAAATTAAGTTAATACTCTACAAAATTCACATTATTTACTACAAACTAAAGTTATTCGCAGAGTTTTAACATTTAGATTCATTTATTTCCGTTCAACAAATGATATAATCGAAGTAACAGGGTAAATACATGTACACAATAATACATACAGTTCAACGACATTTTATAACAACCAGTATTTTCAAAAGCAGAGGGGGGGGGGAGGGGCCAAGTCAGAAAAATGGTTTTTCGGAAAAAAATTATGAGCGTCAAAAAATGGGAAAAGATTGAGGAATTTGAAATTATCCCTCTTCAGACAGGGGCATTCATTGGAGAACATCTTTTCAATTGGCGAAACGCTATGAAGCACCGCCTTCTGGTGGCAACGGCATGGTCTTCTGTTTCGTGTGAAATGAAATCGACAGGTTGGTTCTCCCACAGTCATTCCAATCAGGCGGAACAGGTAAATATATCATACATTTGTAGGTCCAAGATCTCATGAGCAATGACAGAGCTAGGGAAGCGATCTGCACATGTAACAGGGTTTCCTATTTGCAATTCTCCATCTCCATTTTTGTCACCTGTCTTTCTTTTTAATCTTTTCACCTCCTCATTTCTTTATCCCTTCCCCTTGTCATGTTTCCTTGTATTAATTCTTCTTCCTTTTATCTTTTAATCCTTAATCCATTTTTTCGCCGCAAATAGGAGCCCATTCAACACCTATAATCATTTTGCTTTTGTTATCTTTCCTATCCTGATAATTACTGATGTGGTATAAGTGCTTTAGGTTCCTACATTAACCATTCGATAACTACATTTCTTCGATACACGATTTTCCCTTTCTCTTTCTCATGATTTTTCTGAAATCTTCTAATTATTTATTTCGTTTTCTCTCAATTTCTTTCCACTCATTTTCCTTCTATCTTTCCTTTTTTATTGAAAGGTTTTACCGTAAAACCTTTCAATATTCTCTCCACCATGGAAACCTTCAAAGGTCATCTTTCCTTTTTTATTCACTTATTTTGCTCTGTATATCTTTTAATGAAATATTGGTAGAAGGGGTTCGCAATCAGATTAAAGTTGCGGCCAATTTAACTCCGAGTTTTGGGGTTTCATTTTTTCTTCATTCTCTTGTTGTTACCTGAATGAACAATTGAACAATGAACAAAAAATAAAGAACCGTTTCAGCATGGCCATTGCATGTCTTCCCCTCTGTTCCCCTTTCACTCTTCCCCCACCCCCTTTATATCTCCCCTCTGTTATGATTGGGAAATCATAGTAATACTAAAGTGAAAGGACTTTAGATGATTTCTGTGAAACTTCTTTGTGTGAGACATCACAAGATGATGACTCAGGTAACCACACATTCCAATGAGATGAAGTACTCTGTACTACTCTCTCTATCCATGCTAAAATGAAAGTTAATTGTACAAATGAATTTAGTTCCAATAAAGTAGTCAAACTATACACACGTGTCTCTCAAGCCTCCTAAATATTGTGTAACTGGAACTCTACATGGTGTCAGAAGTTAAAAAACTGACTGTTATCTAGTGAAAATGGATGGCATGCGACCACCAGAAGCCTTTTCTCTACAGGGCAACATCACAGATAACTGGAAGAGGTGGAAACAGCGTTTTGAGCTGTATTTAACAGCTAGTGGACTTGACAAAAAGGACTCAAAAGTACAAACAGCGACACTGCTTCACATTATTGGTGAAGAGGCGTTAGAAATTTACAACACATTTTCTTTCGAGCAGGTAATTTCATCGTCAGGACAACCTGTAGCACCGACATTAAAAGACTTGCTGGAGAAATTCACTGTACATTTTGAGCCACAGTCCAACGTGACTTTTGAGAGACATGTATTCAACACAAGATTTCAACATGAAAACGAGTCATTTGACCAGTTCGTCACAGACTTGAAGAAAAAAGCTAAATCATGTGAGTTTGAGCATCTTCGAGACAGTCTGATAAAAGACAGAATTGTTGTTGGAATACGTGATGATGGTACCAGAGCAAGACTACTCAGAGAAAAAGAATTGTCTTTAGAGAAAGCAATAGACATTTGCAAGGCAACTGAGATAACTTCGCAACACATTGCAGAGCTGAAGCCCAAACAGAACATTCATGCAATGCAGGCGACATCGATGATTAGGAAGACATGCCCTAAGTGTGGAAATAAGCATCCACCCAGAAAATGCCCTGCATATGGCAAAGAATGCCATACCTGCAAAAAGAAAATCCATTTCAGCTCCATGTGTAGAGATCGGGATCGAGATGACAGAGACCGATTATCAAGGAAGGTTCCATTTGGAGGACAAACTCGCAACAAAAAGGGTCATCGCTTCAGCAAAAGCGGGATCCATGACATCCAACAGGACAGTGAAAACAGTGATGCCGACAGTGAAGAGTTCCACGTCGACGCCATCAATGGAGTCCAGCAGAAAGAGGAGAAATCGAAAAAAGAATGGTATGTCAATCTCACATTTCTTTCTGACAAAAACAGGCATAAAGAAAAAGCAACAACCAAAAGTGCTCAATTCAAAATTGATACAGGTGCTCAATGCAATATACTGGCTGCTAAGGCTTATAAAAAGCTAGGGATGCCAAAAATTGGCAAGTCAAAAGCAAGATTGATGTCATATACAGAACACGTTGAAAAATCACATTTGGGAAAATGTACCCTAATATGTGTGAGGAAGAACAAATTCCATAACATTGAGTTTGAGGTGATTGATAGAGATGCCCAATCCATACTTGGACTTGAGTCATCTGAATTACTAGGTTTTGTAAAGAGGGCAGATTCAATCAAAGATGATAATTTGGCAAATCAATACACAGACGTGTTTGAAGGCCTTGGATGTATGGGGGAACCACAGCATTTAGATGTTGATAAATCAATCAGTCCAACAATCCATCCTCCAAGGAAAGTCCCAGTAGCAATAAAACAAGGTGTGAAAAATGAGCTCAATAGAATGGAAGAAATGGGTGTGATAGTAAAGCAAACAGAACCAACACAGTGGGTAAGTTCGATGGTCACAGTAGCAAAGAAAGGGAAAAATAAGGTAAGAATATGCCTAGACACTAGGGACTTAAATAAAGCAATAAAAAGACCACACTACCCGATGAAGACAATTGATGACATTACTGATAATCTAGCCGGCGCACAGATCTTTAGTACATTAGATGCTAATTGCGGTTTCTGGCAGATTCCTCTTGATGATGAGAGTTCAAAACTTCTCACATTTAATACGCCCTACGGCAGATATAGATTTCTTAGATTACCATTTGGAATCAACTCTGCCAGTGAGATATTTCAAAGAATTATGACCGATATGTTTAGCGACATAGAAGGTGTAGAGGTTCTGGTAGATGACATTCTAATATATGGCCCCTCAGAAAGTGTCCATGATCAAAGGTTGAAGCAAGTACTAGAAAGGTGCAGAGAAAAATGCATCAAACTCAACCCAGACAAATGCCATATCAGGCAAACACAGGTCACATACATGGGACACATAGTATCTACAGAAGGACTAAAACCAGACCCAAAGAAAATAGAGGCAATCACAAAGATGCCTACCCCACAGAGTAAAAAGGGTGTTCAACAATTCCTAGGAATGGTAAACTACTTAGGCAAGTTTATCCCTAACTTGACAGAGAAATCAGCACCAATTAGAGTACTACTAGAAAAAGATGTGGCATGGCACTGGGATGACAAAAAAGAAGCAAGTTTCAAAGCGCTTAAAGAAGCGGTAACAAATGCTCCAGTGTTAAAGTACTACGATGTAAGTAAACCAGTCAAGTTAAGTGTAGATGCATCGCAAGCAGGCACGGGCGCAGTCCTACTACAAAATGGACATCCAGTGGCATATGCGTCAAAAGCATTTACCGATGCTCAGACACGATATGCCCAAATTGAGAAGGAGCTAGCCGCGATTGTATTTGGTTGTAAGAAATTTCACCAATATATATTTGGACGCACAGTGGATGTAGAAACGGATCATAAACCACTTGAAACGATATTCAAGAAACCACTGCATGCTTCCCCACCGCGACTCCAAAAAATGCTCCTCAATCTGCAAAAATATGATCTGCGCGTAACATATGAAAAGGGCGTCAACCTTTTCATATCCGACTGCCTCAGTAGAAATTTCCTAGCCAATCAAAGTGATGATGTTGATGTGGAAGAGATACCCATATGCATCATTGACAAACTTCCCATCGCAGACGAACGAATGAAAGAAATAAAAGATGAAACTAAAAAGGATGAAACGCTACAAAAGCTCCGTAAAGCAATCCTAACTGGATGGCCAAATGAAAAAAGGGAAGTCAGTGAAGAAATTCGACAATACTGGGAGTATAGAGAACTACTAACAGTAGAAGATGAATTAATATGCAAAGATGCGCGAGTGATAGTACCAAAATCACTTAGAAAAAAGATGATCGGAAAAGTACATGGTCATGCACACCAAGGAATAGAAAAGACTAAGAAATTGGCACGCGACATCATGTACTGGCCCGGCATGTCAACACAAATTGCAGACATAGTTGCTTCATGTGAAATATGCAACACATATAAGCAAAACAATGCAAATGAACCAATGATTGGTCACACAAAACCAGACCAACCATGGCAAAAAGTAGGCTCAGATATCTTAGAATTAAATGGAAAGTACCATTTAATACTTGTAGACTATTACTCTAGTTTCTTTGAACTTTGCGAACTAAAAAACATGACAACATCAACAGTCATAAAGCACTGCAAAGAGCATTTTGCTAGATACGGGATACCGAACGAATTTGTATCAGATAATGGACCATGTTATGCTTCGAGCGAATTTAAGAAATTCAGCCAGGAGTATAAATTCAAACATGTAACTAGCTCCCCTGGATATCCCAAATCCAATGGGAAAGCTGAAAGCGCTGTCAAAATAGCAAAAAATTTGCTGCGCAAATCTAGCGATATACATCTAGCATTGCTGCAATATCGCAACACACCGTTGGAAGGTTTAGACGCTTCTCCTGCCCAACTACTAATGGGACGAAGGACGAGAACACCCCTTCCAACAAACAAGAGGTTATTAAAACCTAAAACGCAACAGAACATCAACACAACGCTCAAGAAACAACAAGAGAAACAGAAAATGTACTATGACAGAGCAACACATTCTCTCCCCAACCTGGTTATTGGAGATGTCGTTAGGATGCGAAGTACAAGAAATCCTAAAATTTGGCAAAAAGCAATCGTTGTGAGGATTTGTAAAGAGCCACGCTCATACATTGTACAAGCTGAAGGCGTAGACTACCGTCGAAATCGTAAAGACCTCATTAAAACAAAAGAAAGTCTGAATCCATTACATCAAAATGATGAATACAATAATCAGACTCAAACTCCTCATGACAACCCACCAAATACCCCTCAAAACACATCTCAAAGCACAACCCAGCCTAAGCAAGGTTACACTACTAAATATGGCAGACATATCAAACCACCAGAAAGATATGGGACATAAACTATAAAAAAAAAAGGGAAAAGAGAAGGGAAAGTAAAGTGATTAAAATAATTCAATGAAAGTTAAGTTCTGCCTGACCCAGCCAAGTTGAGCTTTGTTTACTTTGTAGTTATTGTTATTTTATGTATAATGTAGTATTAGACTATTATTATTTTATTTCTTATTTTGGAAATTATTTTGTTGTAAAAATAATGCCTAAAAATGTCTAGAAGGAAGTATGAGTATGACATATTATTATTATCTGAAAAGTTAAATGGACACTGAATTCAGCCATGAAGAACCCTATGGACGATATACAGAAGAAATTTGAACAATAAATATTAAGAAGAATAAATTGGACTCTGATTAACGAATTCTATCTCATGATAAATGTATGCATGTTTATGTTTTACCAATGCTATGTTTATATAATTCTTTATTATTATATTGAAGAATAATCTTCTATGTATGCTCTTTTATGCATCCTGAGTGTACAATCATATACAAATCAAATTTGTTCAATGTTGAAATGAAATGAAATTTTAATAATCACAGCATCAAATTTCTTTGAAGAGGATTTAACAAATTGTATCTAAAAATCATATTGATAATTCTGAATTTTTAGGTTGTGAAAATTCATAACTGAAAAGGGGGATGTTATGATTGGGAAATCATAGTAATACTAAAGTGAAAGGACTTTAGATGATTTCTGTGAAACTTCTTTGTGTGAGACATCACAAGATGATGACTCAGGTAACCACACATTCCAATGAGATGAAGTACTCTGTACTACTCTCTCTATCCATGCTAAAAGGAAAGTTAATTGTACAAATGAATTTAGTTCCAATAAAGTAGTCAAACTATACACACGTGTCTCTCAAGCCTCCTAAATATTGTGTAACTGGAACTCTACACCCTCATCGTCCACCAGCTCTCTCTTCTTCTTTCCCCTTATTTTCTGTCTCTATCCATTTCCATATTCCAATTCCCCCCTCTCCCGTTGATTCTCGATCCTAAATTTCTTCCCCTCTCAAATTTCCTATTTTTTTTCTCTTTCAACTGTTTCTCCTCCATATTTTTTTCACCCTTCCTCTCCTTCCATCGCAATATTATTTTCTTATTTTCTCTCTGTTCCCCCTTCCTTTACTCTCCCTATGAATTCTTAGTTTTCTTCTTCCTCTTGTCACCTTACCTTTCGGTCCCGCTTCTTTAAAACAAGGAGATAAAGAAAATTAAGAGACAATATGTTATCCTGGGGAAATGGTTGCCCGTCCAAAAATTGAACAAACTATTTAAAACAGCTTCTAATAAATCTTTTATCTATCTATGCCTAATAGTGTCGAGCTGTTCCGGTCATATTTATTTTTATCATTCTATTTCCATCTATTTTTTTTTTTTGGGGGGGGGGGGGGTGAAGGGGGGGGGGGGCTCCCGACACTTGTTTCAGATGTGAGTAATAATGACTATTCCAAGTTGACGTGAATTCTACGAATGGCTTGGGCCTACGAAACGAAAATGTATGGAATCTTATTTTCCCACCTAAAATATCATGAATTGACTCTCTTCTAATTGCAAAAAAGAGGTTTTCATGGTTATTGCAGTAAATTCGAAAGATCAGCAACGATTTATGACACGTGCGTGATTTTTGATTAAGCCACCGTGGCTTTATGAATGCACCCGAACTTCCATTATAGATGCGAACCACAGTTCAGAACAGTAACCCGAACTCTCCGATCCGACAGTCAATATGAAGGCACGCATTTGTTTTGGTCGTAGAGGGAGTTATTTAGAATAGTTTCTTCGGTCTTTCGACAGAACTTAAGACATGCAGGAAAGACGAACAAAAGAACGGTGGCGTCAATGGGCCTTTGATGGCGGCCGTTCCTTTGAAGACAAGGGAACGTTGGGCGGGAAAGCTGAAGCAAAAACCCGGATGCGGTAAAGACGCTATAGAACGGTGCATGGACTTTTGACAAGCTCCCTAACTCCGGCCCAAGGTATGCAATTACTTAAGTTATTTATATTTCCCTGATATAATGGAAACCATGAAACTTTCAATTTTGCTTAAAAAACAGTTTTAAATCGCGATCTATAAAACGCTAGTTCACTATACGTTGGCTGTAGGTACGGGGCCCCATCCCCTTCAGTCTATGTATAGTGAGTGGAGCCAACGTAGTTCAGCGGAACAACCAAAATACAGAGACTGAAGCTTTTGGTCTAGGTTAGGACGCGCCCATTGGACATCTTAATTTCTCACCTTTGCCAGTCTCATTTTTCTTTAACAGGTCATAAAAACTGGGTGATGATTGAGAAGGAGGGGCATGCCGGAGGAGGTCTATCTTTCACTCAAAACAGACCTAACTTATATTTTTCTTCCCCGTCGCTCGGCTTGCTCCAGTCCAAGACGGACGACGATCGAGCACGTAAACAAAAGGGAAAATGAAATATCCGACTGATATATTTATCAAAACTTACACTATATGTACAGTGACCCGAAATTTGTGTGAATTCCTTTTTAATTTCACACTTGTGTCTACATGTATGTGATAGAAGGCTGGGAACAAAATGTAATAAAGTAAGAAAAACTAGCCATCATCGAAAGTTCCTGAACGGGGACAACTAGAGATGTTTTATTTTTTCTTTGTGGTTGCTTTATAAAACCAAGGAATGAAACTCAATTAATGATAACCTCCATGATGGGACGAAACTGTTCCCGAACATCTAACATACAATGAGAGAGAGAGAAAGAGAGATAGCAAGAGGGGGGTTATTCTGGAAGAAGGGGGGGGGGGTAAACAGCCTAGGTCTACACATTGTATTTACATTGGATGAAAATATGTATATCCAAATTATTTGACAAGGAACAAATAATTAAATTCATCAATTCAATCACACCACCCCCTCCTCAATGCCATGATTCAAAAGATTATAATATTGTTAGAAAAAGTGGAGGAAAACATTTTGTATCACATTTGTCCATAATATTTCAAAAAGGTTCTTTTTTGTTGTTGTTGCTTTCTTGGCAATGTTAAAAATATTTCCAAAATATCAAAATTAGCAATTTCATAAAACATAGATCCATAGTGTTGAAGGTGTGGCAATTATATGGGGGGGGGGGGGCGAACAAGACTTGATGTTTTTCTTGGTAATATTTTATGTAACAATCAAGAATATTTTCCTTTATGGGCCAAGAGGGATGGTGCAATTGTAGTTTTATAGTCGGAGGCCAACCTAAAGGTTAAATCTTTTTTTTTCTGTCAATTAAAATAACAGTCACACAAATCAGACATCTCTTTCTTAATAATTCTCCTTTCTTTCTTTTTCTTCCTCTTCTCTCTCCCTTTCTCCTTTTTAAACAATTTAATTCTGAATTATATATTTAAAATAATTTAATTTGCAATTGAGAATGGGGAACACTCATCACTTATTAAGAACAGTTTTCTTCTCTCAATTAAATTACGGTCACGCAACTCAGACGTCTCTTTCTTAATACTTTCTTTCTTTTTCTATCTCTTCTCTCGCAATTTATCCTCTTTTAAACAATTCATTTCTCATTGAATTATATATTTAAAATAATTTTATTCGCAATCACTTATTAAGAACAGTCAGAGTGACAGTCAAAAGAACTCGTTATGAACCATTATAATACTTTGAATTTATTTTATCAAGTCATATTTTAATTTCAATTCTAACAGTATCCCATACCCTTATATGCGTATTGAAAGATGTGATTGAATGTTGAAAAGGTCCCTTTTCTTTTAAATCAACATAACATTACCATTGGAAAACGTTTTGCAGATGGCGAATTGCAAGGCATCCTGTTTGGTAATGCAGGATATAGATTGGAACTATGGCTAATGACACCAGTGTGAGATCCACAAACAATGCTGACAGATCATATAACAGACTTGCAATATGAACATGTATAAATAAACTTTAAAACTGTTCTTGCACAGGGATTCCCATCAAAATTTCAGAGCCTAAATTTTTATGTTGCATTGCAAGGCATTTGTTCAAATTCTACCGCAGTATTGAATGAATAACATTATCTTCTATCTACTGAGATGAGAATAAAGTTCAAGTTTAACTTTCTCAATCCTGAAGAATGTAGTCTTTGTCATTTTTTTGTTAAAAATTATGAGGCAATGACATCAACAACTTATGCCTAGGTCACATTCGCCAGCCGGTGGCATTATGGCGAGTCGAAATCAACCATTTTACTCATCCTTGTACCAGCTTCACGTAGGTGGTTCGTATAGTAATACATAAAACGACTGATTTCGACTCGCCGTAAGGCCACCAAATGTGACCAAGGTATAACTCATTTTCATATTACTTGCTAAAATATATGCTTTTGGAAATTTCTAAAGTTCAAGGTGATTTACTTCATATTCTTAAAACAATATTCAACAGGTTTCCAGTTAAAAAAAAAATGCAGAGGAAGTTGCATTGTTCAATGTTACTACAGATTTCCATTAACAAACTGCTGCAAACAATTGTGGATAATTACAAAAATCAACATGGATGATTTTAAATGTTTGCTGCATAGCTTGCTGCATTCTGAGCGTCTCCTGCTGAACTTGCTGCAGATCCATGCTCCTGGTAATTGGTGTGCTGGTCATAACAGCTAGAGCACCTTCTCTTCTCTTATGCTGGGTGTCATCTTGGCGTCCTACACAATCAACTAGACCCCATCTACCCTGGATGTCAATGGTGCCCCAGATTAGCTTGAGGCTCCGCATCAACCTCCTTTTCCTCCTCTGGCTTTCCCATGTCCAGAAGCAGGCTGCCTTATTTGAAAGCTGCACATCAAGAAAAGAATTTTTGACTTAACTTTAATTACATCTTCAACCATTCCGCATTGATTTTTTTTAAATTGACTTACTATGATTCAACATTTTTATTTCATTTTGGAAATCTTAAATCATTTAACAACTCTGAACGAAAATCCCTCAATCTGGCAATAGTAGTTGAAGCTACTTACTATTCCTTGCTTAAATTTTCATGAGGAAAGAAAAACTATCCCCTTTAAAATTCAGATTTAATTAATTCAAAATGAATGATAGGAATTCTATGGGTTAGGGATAATTATTCTAGGTTTTAAAAAATCTGAATTTTTCATTGTAAACCAGTTTGCCTATTTCTATAGGGAGAACCTTCTTGTACAAATTTCAATCGAAATTATGCTCATTTTTTTCGAGAAAATGAATGAAAGAATATAGCAAAATTAATACAATGATCCTTAGGTATATATATTTTCAACTTTGTTATGCATTTGTGTGATAAATCTTTTATGTAAAACTAACCAGTTGCTCAGATGCCCCAGTCTCTGTCTCCTGGCCATGGACCCAATGCTTGGCCTTGTCCCTCATGGCTGCCAGCACAATCTCCATATTTGGCTTCACTTTACCAAACTGTCCACCTAAAGATTTAACAAAGTGCAGTAATGCCACAATTATAAATGTTCTCAATGCAAACAGGGATCACATCAGAAGGATCTTAAAAAACTATGAAGGGTGATTTTGACTTGCCTCACCCCAGGCGCAGATCCAGGAATTTCCAAAAGGAGGGGCACTTTTGTCCAGAAAATGATGACAACCAAAAAAAAGGTCATCACTTGCATATATACATGTAAACGGTACTTTCAACAATTTTTGGGGGGGTGTACCCCCCCCCAGATCTGCGCCTACCTCCCCCCCCACAAACACAGGGGATCTAGGCCAAAGAAGAATCTGTCAATAACAAATTTTGAAGTCACTACACACAGAACTGTTCAGTTATGAAGTTTTCCACAAATGCAACAATTTAATTACTGTATGACTGAAATAGACAAAGAAGAATACTTGTTTTTTAATTAGTATTTAGCCGTGACACCAATCCATCCTTAACCCGTTGAGGATCATGGGGGTACATTTGTAAGTTTCGAAATTTATGCATCCGCCATTGCGACATCAAAAGATAAAAATATTAAACACACAAATTTGCCAACGATCTCTGGTGAATTTTTACATTTGACCTAACCTGATCATTGTCACTCCCAAATATATATTTGCCAAGTTGAAGTTGAACAATCAAAGGGTACTTTATTTATCACAGGAACGATGTATATTCAGGTGAACAAGGCATGCCACCTTTGACCATGATACCCTCAAAATAATTAAAGTATAATCAATCCTACATGCATTCTTGGACAAAGTTTGTAATCAAACAGTTCTTTATTTTAAGAAAGACAGGATGGCCAGACAACCCCGAAACCTGTCCTCGGACCCACCTCCGGTGGGTGGATGTAAACAAATTCTAGATATTTTGGATTAGTTGCATGACAATTACAACAAAATAAAATTTAAGAGATAGTGATCTTTAATTCTTCTTGATGCATTTAAAATATATTCTTAACTCTTATAAATAAAAATACATACCAGTCTTTGTCTGATTCCTAGC
This sequence comes from Lytechinus pictus, assembly GCF_037042905.1. Lineage (NCBI taxonomy): Eukaryota > Metazoa > Echinodermata > Echinoidea > Temnopleuroida > Toxopneustidae > Lytechinus > Lytechinus pictus. The sequence goes on from NW_026974150.1 coordinate 246,778, forward strand.
ATAATAATTCACTCTTTTGTTAGATCACTCCAAGACCACCTCAGGTTGGAGGCAGTCCAACCTGGGCAGCCAATAGCATCTCCACACAGGCTCTCTGTCTGGTTTCTGCAAACCTTTATTAAAATGCAAACACAACCAAATCATAAAATAGGTATGTGCTATATATTAATTGAAGAGACACTCTGCACTTTATGTCAAGAATGTCTAAATTTATTTGACAAAAATTCTCATTTCATGGCATATAATTAATATTATTTATCTACTTTGTAAGTTATCAAAATTTAAAATTGCAATATATTAATGTAACTAGAGTTCAAATCAGGAATTTATAAGAAAGATGTGTTGTACTCTTTCAGTTTTATTCCATGAAAATCTAAATCAAAACTTGTAATCGTAAGAAAATAAGATTTCATCATTTCCAATGGACATATCAAAGAAAAAAAAAACAAAAATCAAAAAAATTTTTCAAAGAATTGCAAGAGGTAATTAAATGAACTTAACTATTATTGATTCAGGTCTACACAATCACTAGCATAGCCAGGTGAGATTAGGTACATTTTCTATTTTTATTATTATTATTATTTTTTTTTGGGGGGGTGTATAAATTTAATAATCAACATGAGGATTCTTACTTACTATATGCCTGAAACAATTTTTTTCCTTTCTATTCAAGAAGATGAAACCTTTTTTAAAAATTGTAATTCATAACTACTTATGTTCGACATTATCAGGCAGTAATGACTTCTTCTTCTTCATAAATATTCTTTTTACTTTGAGAAACTTTGCATTGCCAACATTGATTACCAACATAAAATATAAGCCTGTCTATAAATACTTAAATTGGTAGCAATTAGAATTTTGGCTAATTTGAAATTAAGCTGTATATCTTACCCTTTTACATGGTGATTGCTAACCGACAGCCTTGTGTGGTTTCTTCTCAAAAAGCCACACATGCACTTGAGTTGCTCCAGTGTATATACCTCAACTATTTAAGCTGTTAGATATTAAATGAGAAAATAAATAATCCTATTAGAGAGTCACAAATTAAGACTAGATAAAGTCACACAAATATTTGCATTGAGATTACTTTCAGTATAAATTATAAAATATATACTACTAGTAATATGTTTGTGGTGATTTAAACCATTACCAGGATAGGACATTTTGATGGTTGATTCCAATTGTTGGACTTATTACAGTGATTCAAACTTAACAGAAGAAAATTAGCTCAGTACAAACTGGAAAAAAAATATTTGGATTGATCATTGAAATTCCCTTTCAGATGATAAATAACCTAAAGGGATTTGTTCATTTCTTCAAAATAATTTAGATATGCAAATTTATATGAACTTAGAATATCCAAGTTCCAAAACTGCAATTTTTTAATCATTTTTTATTTTCTATCTTAAACAAATAATCAATGATGCAATTGAGACCAAAATCAAAATTCTAGCCCCTTAAAAACCATAGTAATGCATGTTAAATACTAACAATACAACAATCCCATAGTCTCCATTCAGCCCCAAAATAACATTATATGTATGATTTGTTTCTCTGCAAGAATTTTGTTATGAAGGATTTTCAAGATTTTTACTTTAGTGGTCATCAGATCATTAATTTCAATTAATTGAAATAAATTGCAAAGTGTTAGATTATAACAAGCTTTAAATTGAGACCAATTTTTAATCTCTAGCCACTGTATAGATTCACGTTCACTGGCGTACATTTTTTTTTTTTTTTTTTGGGGGGGGAGAGACTTGGGGCCATGGGGTAGACTATGGACCCTCTAAAATTTTCAAAAACAAAATAAAGGGGATAAAAAAGATTTTGATTTTTGTATTAAAAAAAAAATGTAAAAATTTTGGATTGCTCAGTTTTTATTAAAAAAAATTTGCCCCCTACGCCCTTATCAGTTTCAGGCCCCCTCAAAATTTTTGGCACATTGCGCTAAGTACTGTTCATGATAATGATGTCGCAATTTCATGTGGGGTCACCTATAGCAGATCCAGGGAAAGGGGGTCAATTGGTACGAGTGCCTCCCCCTATTTTATTTCAATTTTTTAAAGGGAAAAATTAAAGCCACCATTCAGAGTTGTCAAAATTTTTGAATCCAAGCACTGCACTGTCAAGCTCGTCAGGGGGGGGGGGGTAAAAGAGGTATTCAAGCTCGTCAGGGGACATGGGGGGGGGCAAAAAAGGTCTTTCAAGCTCGTCAGGGGGGGGGGGCAGGGATACGTCTTTTGCATGGGTGGTGGTTCGACAGGGGGGGGGGGCAGACTGCCCCCCCTGCCCCCCCCCCCTGTAGGTACGCTAGTGGCCTACATTCAACATGTACCTCACTCAGCCTCAGGGGCTTCGCGGTGGAGCCCTCAAACTGACTGACTGAAGTCTCATCTTCTTAAGAAAAAGTTAACTTAGATCTAGAATGTTGATTCTATGCCTAAAGTTAGATCTGAAAATTCGATCTAACTGTTGTAGGCCTAGAAGTAGAATCTAACCAACTTCAATTCAACTTGTCTGACTTGGTGACGACCGACAGAGACGGTGGTCCAATTAAGTTTGCAACTTTGCATTCAATTCTAACATGAAAAATTGATATGAACAACATGAAATTCTCATGTACTGATACTAATCATAATGTAGAATGTGTGATCATAGCAAGAGAAAAACGATAAATAAGCTTTCCAAACGTGTCGATGCAGTTGGTGGTTTCAGCTGTTGGCGCACCAAGTGCGACCAGCGCGGTCACATCACCATGCCGAAGCTCCGGCGGCAATAGACATGGCCGAGACGTAGACCCCGCAGGCGCTTGCGACACAAAAATGGAACGATTCAAACGTGTAAAAAAAAATTCGTGAATCTCACTTTCACGGTGCGAGCACGGATTCAAAACAATACACAGATATTTTCGCAACTAATTAATCGACTTATAGTGATAAAAATAGCAAATATCAACACATTTCATTAAAAAAGTATCAAGCTCACCGTTCTGTGGAGTCTCCATGATTTTTTCACAGCAGCAGATACCGATCGCGATATCGGCTGATATCGGCGTTCATCCTCGTCCAAGTTTATTCAGACTAAAAAACTCTGGCAACATAAAAAACTCTGGCAAAAGTTTGCCAGAGTTTTTTTGCCATGAAATTTTGACCGAATTTGAAACTCTGGCCAAAAACTAAGGTTTTTGCCATAGAAAAACTAAGGCAAAAATAAGTCTGGCAAAAGTTTTATGCAACGGGGCCCTGGGGGGCGTTTCATGAAAGGATTTGTCGGACGTTTTATCCGACAAGTCCCATTTGATCCGACAGTTACCATAGCAACAGTACCTCCCAGCCAATCAACATCAGAGAAAGATGTCAGATCTGACAACTTGTCGGATGAAAATGTTGATGAAACACCCCCCTGGCTACAGGAGGGATATACGGTTTAACTGTAAACATCTGGTAGCCTAGATTGATATTTTGAGGGAGATCTGCACGACTAAAAGTAAGAATCACACTCCTCAAAGGAATAAAAGTAGGCTGATTATTATCAGCACCCTCTTTTTCTTTGTCATTTTTGTTTCTCTGGTCTTTCTTTACTATTCTTTTTACTGCTGTTACTTTCTGGTCTCTCAATTCTACAAGAATATCCTCTTCTGATGTTTCAGTTGGGACACCATATATCACTCCTTTAATTCCTGACCTACTTTCCGTGACCTTTACTTGTATATTACCTCTGTTTTGAATCTGTAAGATAGATTTCATCTGCTTTAAGTTGATACATTTTACCAGCAACCCAGTGCTAATGGGTTTAATAAACTCTTCTGGTTGTGAACTCACATCTCTGATCGATTTCTTTACTTTTAACGGATCAATATTCCTTAAATTCAATTTCTTCTGTCTGTCAATCGGTGCTATAAATAGCTTGAAATCAGTCAATCGTTTAGTTGAGGTAAAACCTGGAGTGCGATAAGAGTTTGAGTCTGAATCTGACGATGAGTTTTGATTTATGTTTTCAATTCCGATATCGTCACTCTTTGCTCTTTTCCTTTTTTCTGGTTGGAACGAAGTGCTTTTTTTTCGACGTGGTCTTTGTATCATCCAATTAATCTTCGTCTGTGCTGGTTATTGTATGGTCCGGCTCTGATGCCGCCGGCCCAGTCGCCATGATTGGCCTTTGATAAAAGGGCGGGAAATTTGAATGTTAGTACGTACGTACGGTGCGACCTATGGAGATAAAGTGAGTGTGAAGTGCTTAAAAAGCCCACAAAATGCTCGCTTACCCTGTCAATTGACCATAGGAAGGATGTTCCAAATGTACAATTTAGTCTTGCAAAATCAAGGCCAAAAGAATAACAGCGCGGTATTGGTAAATTAAAAAAATTCAGAGAAAGTGAGTTCCACGTCCTATTGCCACGTCGACCAGTATTACAAAAAAAAAAAATTCTAACGGTGTCTTCAATGGGACAAACACGCTGGGAAAATAAAATGAAATTGAAATTCGAGTTTCGTTTTAAGCCGGTAAGTGCCTTAAATAAAGGCCACCGCACACCTTACGACCCGACTGGTCGGCGACTGGCTTGCGACTGAGTGAGGGGAAATGAATCGCAAGGTAGTCATAAGCCTCGACACCGCACACCTTGCGATCCGATCTGCGACTCACGCATGCGCTTTTTGCTTTTTGGCATAGCAACTTAGAAAGTGCGCTTACTACTGCGTATGCGCGTTGTTTATCATATACGCGTCGTGCAACTCTACTGTCTGATTGGCTGGAAGTTGGATTGAGCTTGCGATCCAGTCATAAGGATTCGACATGTCAAATCCTTCCGATTTTCCTTGCGACTTGTCTCTGACCGGTCTGCGACGCACAAGCTGACAAGAGCCGTGACGTCACATCTCCTTTATATTCTATTTGTAAATAATTACTATTATATAATATAACATTTCTAATTATTTATATATAATTCCAAGTAATACTTCATTATTTGTAAATAATAATAGTTCGACATTCTATTATTTATAAATAATGATTATTTATAAATAATGGGATATTCAAACAAAAATGTTATTTATAAATAACGAAACACGATGAATTTTCATTATTTATAAATAATGGGAAACTCAACAAATTATTTATAGATAATGAAATGTGCACTGGCATTGCTAATAGATAATTATCATTTACAAATAATAGAAAACTCGACAAACTTATTTATAAATAATAAAAAAACGAATTGCAATTATTCATAAATAATGAAGTATGCAGTGTTATTATTTATAAATAATGAAACACAAAAGTTATTATTTATAGATAATGAAAAACAAATAATCATTATTTATAAATAATGGAATGTCGAACTATTATTATTTACAAGTAATGAAGTATTACTTGGAATTATATATAAATAATAGTTATTATTTAATGAGTAATGTTTATATAACAAATAATTGTTCTATATAATATTGGTACAATCGGCGTCTCATATATAACGTGGGATCTAACTCAGCTCGACTCACGTTAGCTTGCTCCATGCTACCGATGCACGTCGTGTCTGACCGCGGCCGGTACGTCCGGGCGCTTTGGGGCCATTGCATGCAGGCATGTCCGCATATGGGAATGATACGATGTAATATCGATGTGGCAGATATGGCAAGTTCCGACTCGGAGTCCTCGTATAAGACACAGTAGAAGTCCGGATCTATTCTAAGTTAGTTGAGCCACATGGCTGATTTGCTTGTTTGTTATGTTAAAACAGTAGTCGAGTACATTTTATTTTAAGGCACTTAATTGCCGGCTTAAAACGAAACTCGAATTTCAATTTCATTTTATTTTCCCTGCATGTCTGTCCCATTGAAGACATCGTAAAAAAAAATCGCACCGAAATAAAAAAAAAAAATCGCCAAAAATTCAAAACGCGAGTGATTACGAACCCGCACGCGACGCGAGTGATTATAAACTGCCCTGTATACCAGTTCGTGTGCACACAAAGTAAAGCTAAAAATCGAACTGCACTTTACCCATTCACATTAAATTCTTCATTTGTTACATATTGGTCTAATCTAGTTTCACATGTCTGTAAAGCGCTTAGAGACGTCGTTCCGATGTATTAAGCGCTATATAAATGCGGACTATTATTATTATTATTATTAGGTTAGAATATGTATTTCATTTCTTTTGAATATCTGAATTTTATTCATATTTTTACCGATCTAGCAAACATTAAAACCTATCGAAATATAAATACCATTGTCCTTATGCATTTTTTCCCGTTCCTGTGAATCTTTAGCTCCATCAGTTACTCCACCTACATACACAAAAAACGCAGAACAGATAATAACACAAAAACAAGAAGTGAAATTTCCTTACAAAAATAAAGATAAAAATCATAGTAATAAATAGGCAAGTCAATATCTTAGAATACACAATCAGATAAAGTACTGAACTGAATCCGAAAACTCAAATTTCCAATTACCTCGCCTTGTTTGAATTACGTTTCACGCCCTACTTGTCTTTCTTGTTCTTTCTCCCTTCTTTCCTCATTTTTTTGGTCCATTCTTTCCATTTTTTGGCGCGGCTAATAGAATGGGGGCGGCTGTTTTAGCCCTCGGGATCCGCCTACAGTTAAGCTAGAATTCGAACTACATTTTACCCATTCACATTAAATTCTTCATTTGCTACAAATTGGTCTAATCTAGTTTCCTAAAATGTTAGAATATGTATTTCATTTATTGTGAATATATTCCGAATATTTTATTCATATTTTAACGAGCTAACAAACATTAACTCCTATCGAAATATCATGAATACCATTGTCATTATAATTATCATTATTAGAGTGTGTGTTTTGGGTATCATCGTCAATTAGTTGATCTTCCATACGTAGCTTTTTATCATGATAGTGATTTGGTCATTCATATAACTGACAGAGATCACGAATCCAAGTTGAATGAAAGAAAGTCAAATCACAATATGAATATGAAAATTCAAATTTCCGATAACCTCGCTTTGTATCCCCCACTCGTCTTCGTGCTTCTTTTTCTCCTTTTTCCTCATTTTTGTGTCGTTTTTTGTGGCTAATCGAATAGGGGCGGATGTTTTGGCCCTCTGGATCCGACTAGGTTTTCTGGAGGTGGGGCCGTGGAACAACGTATTCATTCCCACAGAATAGCACCCTAGACCCCAAATGATTGGTTAATCAGTACATTTATTATATACTAGTTCGTGTGCACACAAAGTAAAGCTAAAAATCGAAGTAGACTTTACCAATTTACACTAGATTCTTCATTTGTTACAGATTGGTCTAATCTAATCTCACATAAGGTTAGACTATGTATTTAATTTCTTCGGAATACATTCACAATTGTCACCATCTAGCAGAAATTCAAGTGTACAATATTAATTCCTTTAAAGCTTATTGAAATATCCAAAATATTGTGATAAGGGGTGTGCATTTAGAATATCATCGTAAACTAGTTCATATTTCACAAGTAGCTGGTTATCATGTTAGTGATTTAGTCATTCATTTATCTGACAAATGTCACATTTCCAAGTGGAATGAAAAATGTCAAATCACAAGGAATAACAAATTAAGTGTATCCATATTTTACATCAAGTACATGTAGGTAAAAATCGTAATTTTGGGAGACTTTATATATTTTTGTTACAGGTAATACACGAATATTTAGGTATCATACACCCCACAAATCAAATATTAGGTAGAATGCAAATATTGGAATCGCTCTGACAGTTTTTCAATATTTTTTTTTTTACTTTATGTTGATCAACACCTGAGCAAACACAAATTGAGAAACACTATTCTATCCCACACTACCCTTTGCTGAATGAAAAATTCACGCAGCAAGTACAGATATTGTAAATATATGACTGGAAGACATTTTATTAAGCGTGCCATTTTGCTTTGAATTTGGTCACTTCCTGAATTTCACCTACACTTAGAAAATTGGCATACCTGCTATTTCTTAGTTATACATTAAAGACAAAAATATGCAAAATAAGCTTTGAGTTCCAGGTGTCCCAGCAAATATTACTGACCACCGTGACAAAAAAGACGAAAAAATATTTTGTTCTAGAAATCTATGGAATATGCATAAAAGACATGTAGAAGTTGATTTATTTTAATGAAATCACCGACTCACCTGTCTTTTCATTTATCTCATTACCGGACATTGCTTTCAGTTCGTGTGATTCTTTTTCTTCATCACTCACTCTACCTAAATACACAAAAAACGCAGAACAGACAATGAAAAAAAAACCCAAGAAATAAATTTCCTAACAAAAACAAAAATTATACACCTCATATTATAGGAAAGTGAATATTTCAGAATATTTGCTCAAAAAACGTATTCTGCTGAATATGAAAAACTTGTCTTCATACTTCTTTTTTTCTCCTCCTTCTTTAATTTTGTATTCCTTTTTGTTTTCTATTTGTGCGTGGCTAATGGAATGGGGGCAAATGTATGGGCTCTCTTGATCCGCCTCTGTGTGTGTGTGTGTGTGTGTGGGGGGGGGGGATGTGGGGCCGTGGGGGCAACGTATTCATTTCCACAGAATAGCGTCATAGACCCAAAATGATTGGTTAATCAGTCCATTTATTATATACAAGTTCGTGTCACATTGAGTAACCACCACCCTTGGCTGTATGAAGAAAAAAAATCATGCAGGAAGTGAAGATATTGTAAATAAATAATTGCAAAACAGTTATAATTAACCCTGCCATTTTGTCTTGTATTTGGTAATTTCCTTAATTCCCCTACCCTTAGAAAGTTGGCACACCCGCCATGGGCGGAAATCCCAGGGGGGACAGGGGGGACGTGTCCCCCCTACTCAAAATAGTAGGGGGTACACAATATCAAATGTCCCCCCTACTATTTGTGGTCTTTTATGATGGTAAGAAATACATCATTCAAAATCGAAATAAAACATGTATTTTAGCACTATTTGAGGACTAGATGACCTTATAGTGTAGTAGGTTTCACGGTACACCATGTATTCTTTCTTGGGCATATGTTGGTCCTGAAAAGGACCACCCAATCTCGACGTTTCGACAAGTGTGTTCTTGTCGTCCTCAGGAGAATGAGCAAAGTTTGTAAAAGCAGGCCTTATATACTATGTCGAAGTGCCGTATGCACGGTATCTCGCAGGGTACATGTCTCTGATTGGCTAGATAGGTCACATGACATCCACATATGCACTCGGAAATTGCTGTCCGTTATCATTCCCGCTAGGATTAGCATGAATGACAAAAGTCACCACTTCCGCCCATACACTGCAGTGCTCACACGTGTGTGGAACGTCCGGGTAGGCTAATTAGGCAAATTAGCCTCTTTGTCTAGAACGGTAAGCCAGATATTGCTGAGTTGGAGGCCGCTGTCTTGAGGAACAGTGTTATGTTCCTCAATCTCCAACGCTTCTCTGACTCTCCGTTGATACCAGTAGGGGACACGGGTGACTAGTCTACTCTCATCCCAAAGAATCCGGTGATCATGCGTATGGGCATGATCGATGATTGCAGATTTTTCCCTCTCGTCTCTCCTACCATGGGCCTTGTGTTCCTTAATCCGAGTGCATATGTGGATGTCATGTGACCTATCTAGCCAATCAGAGACATGTACCCTGCGAGATACCGTGCATACGGCACTTCGACAGAGTATATAAGGCCTGCTTTTACAAACTTTGCTCATTCTCCTGAGGACGACAAGAACACACTTGTCGAAACGTCGAGATTGGGTGGTCCTTTTCAGGACCAACATATGCCCAAGAAAGAATACATGGTGTACCGTGAAACCTACTACACTATTCTTCTTCGCCATGGAAACCTTCAGAAATTATAGATGACCTTACTTTTTTTTATTTTTTTTTTTGCTTGTCAAATTTATTTTCGTCGAAATGACTTTAAGTTTGGGGTGATAACCTTTTTTTTTTGCTTGTCAAATTTATTTTCGTCGAAATGACTTTAAGTTTGGGGTGATAACCTTTTTTTTTTGCTTGTCAAATTTTCTAGCCCCTTGTCCCCCTACCTTTTGGGAGATATTTCCGCCCCTGACACCCGCTACATCTTAGATAGACATTGACAACAAGACATGGAAATTAAGCTTGAGCTCCGGGTGGCCCAGGTAATATCACAGACCTAAAAACAAATAAATGAAAAGATATTTTGTTCAAGAAAACTAAGCAATATATAAAACAAACATGTAATACTGGATTTATTATTATCGAACCACCGACTCACCTGTATTGTAATCTATTAAACAACTTCTTCTCATTGTGTTAAGCTCCTGCAAATCTTTACCTCCATCAGTAACTCCACCTAAATACACAAAAATGCAGAACTGACATTAAAAAAAGACAAAGAAGTAAACATTCCTTACAAAAATAAAAATTATAAACATCCTAGTAAGAGGCAAGGAAATATTTCAGAACACTTGCTCAGATAACGTGATTTGCTGATCATGAAAATTCAAATTTCCGATAACCTCGCTTTGTACCCCCACTCGTCTTAGTGCTTTTTTTTCTCCTCTTTGCTCTTTTTTTGTGTCGTTTTTTGTGGCTAATCGAATAGGGGCGGATGTTTAGGCCCTCGTGATCCGACTAGGTTTTCTGGGGGGGGGGGGGGTGGTGGAACAACGTATTCATTCCCACAGAATAGCACCTAGACCCCAAATGATTGGTTAATCAGTACATATATTATACAGTGCGTCCCACAAAAAACGAAACCGAGATTTAGCGATGATTTATCATAACTTAATCATAAATACAAAAGACAAATGACCTATCAATATAAAGCTTAGAATCTCCTCTTTCATCTGATATTACTAAGATTATTCCTCATTCACGCATGGGTGAGCAAAAACAATTTGAAGAAAGGATACCAAAAAGTCATTTGGCGGGGGGTATCTGAATTTGAAAAAGAAATTCACATGCCTAAAAAGTTCAATATCTGCTCTTTTATTTGATACCTTAATCACAAAAAATGGTCGAGAAGTGAAAGAGTTATGTTCCCTCGAAACAATGCTTGTATTTCCATAATTTCATTAAATAAACGTGTTTTCACCGGTTTCCCACAGAAGCTATCGCACGGTTAACAAAAGACTTAATGCATGGCTGATCGTCAACAAAACGGAGTGTCGAGTGAGTTTGAACGCTAGCCTGTTAAACCTCTTCATTTTATGAAATTATTGAAAATCAAGCCTTGTTTCAGATAACCAGAACTTTCTTATTTCTTGACCATTTTTTGTAATTAAGGTATCAAATTAAAGAGCAGATATTGAATTTATTTAAAATGTGGTTTTCTTTTTGAAACCCAGATACAGCCCGCCAAGTGACTTTTTGGTATCCCCTCTTCAAATTATTTTTGCTCTCTCATGCGTGAATGAGAAATAATCTAAGTAATTTTACATGAAAGAGAAGATTCTAAGCTTTATAATGGTAGGTCATTTGTTTATTTCATTTGTGATTAGGTTATGATAAATCATCGATAAATCTCGGTTTCGTTTTTTGTGGGACGCACTGTATATTAGAAAGATAGAGAGATAGATAGATGGATGGATCGGTAGATGGATGGATGGATAGATATACAGATAAATAGATAGATATATAAATGCATTTATAACATATATAGCGGATAGATAGACAGATATGATTAGATAGATATAATGTGAAAAAAGTAGTTATAATCTGTTTTAGTTTGCAATATTTTAACTATTATTCATTGGAATTGCTATAAAAAATCATGTGCGAGATGGTAAAAATAAAAAAAAAGGAATAACAAAAAATCATGTTCTCCTTCGGACTCGAACCCGTGCCTGCATGACTGAAAGGTGCAAGTCTGACGACTTACCCATTGAGCTACAATATTTCCCATCGAATTTACACTATGCAAAATACTAGAATCTCAAATCCAATTTTGCAAGTGAAATACGGGCATGATCCCGGCATCTAATCGGAAAATGAAGGAACTTCTCTAAAAGCTAAGAATCTAAGCTACAACCTACTAAGAGCTCAGGAAAAAACTGACAAGAGAAAATGGAGATATGGCTCACGGAACAGAGGAATGTAGAATTCAGTTTTGAGAAAAAGTCATGTCCCATAGAGATTACACGCATAATGAGCAAAAATGACATGCGTCTAAAAATTGCCATTTTTAGGATGATCCGTTAATCAAAATGAAAATAAAGGCAATAAGTCAGAAAGAATACGACCTGACCTACAACATATTCCAAATTGGGCTGAAATTGACCAATATTCACGGAGTTAGAGTCAAATTTGCATAATTATGATAACGTCATAACACGCAAAATGGAAATTTTGATGACGTCATGATATAAGTGAGGGTCAAATGAGACATGAATTCATATCCATGATTCATACTCTATCGAAATAATTTTATGAAAAAAAATTATGGGGTCCCCGTTCTTTCTGAAGAGCTACAGTGAATTTTCAAGAGGCATGTTTTTGCCCATATAGAGCCTATGGAAAGAGCTCGCGCGCACGCTAGCTGCAAACTTTAATGGGTGCTCATTCCCTCATTAATGATCGTAGAGAGCTGATCGAGGTATCAATTTGATCAGAATTTTTATATCATCAATGGATTGACATAGAAAAAAAGCGAATCTATGCTGCGTAATGCCGTTACGCACGAAAACGCGCGCACATACGTGCGCATGCGCAAAATATTGAAATGCTTAAAATTTCCTGAAACGTACCCAAAATTAATTATAGGCCATTTTGAGCAAATTTCAATTTTGACGCGCGCGTCATGACCTCTGCATGACCTTTGATGACACTGACAGTCGACGTTTGACCTAAAGTTTATTTGATGTAAATAAGATTGATTATTAATAATCTGTTTTGTAAATATGATCAAAAAAGGAATTCTGCAAAATGGCGCGCAGATGACGTCATCATGTCCAGATGACCTTGAAAAGCTTAGTACCGCGTCTCTATGACGAAAAATTTATCAAAATTAATATGGACGATTCGGAGAAAAATTGGCGACAAATAATTGTGCGAAAAATAAATGAATAAAAAATAAAGAAAACTTACGAAATTCAGAGGTGATCTGTCAGTGGAAAATTTTAACCATTATGACCATCATCCTCCTTCATCTCCAATTTCATCATTATAAAATTATGAACAAAATATCATTTTCATTCTGCTTTATAAATGAATGTATTAATTTAATGACTTTTATTCCGTGGTTGTCATTTTTTTCGAGCAATCTGCTTATAATGACAATCCTTCTCCTGCATACTGTAAATTTTGTTTTTTTCTTTATGATCCATACCAAAATCAAATACCGATATATTATGTTTGTTACGTAATGGAAATTGTATTGTATACCAATATTATGTACGCAGAAGAACAAAATAAATCAAATAAAAATCGAATCAAAATGAGGAAAAAAAAGGGAAGGAAAAGGAGAAGAAGAATAGGACAAAGAAGAAATTAAAGAAAATCGGGAAATGGGGAAACGAACAGAAATAAAGATAGAGACATATCCAGGGGGCTCAAAGGGCTTCGCAACCCCCCCCCCCCCATCCACCCCCAAAAATAAATAAAGGAGAGAGGTAGAAAGATGATACAAAAAGGAGGGGAAGGGGATAAAGACAAAAAGGGGGAGTGAATAAAGAGCAAAATTGCTCCCTCCTGCCCCCCCCAAAAAAGAGGGTTGGAAAAGTGACAGAAAGAGAAGGAGAAAAAAGGTTACAGCCCTAAAGACTGCGGGTCCGATAGTCCGCGGTGTGTGTAAAATTATGATCAGGATATAGTGAGATCCAATGTCATCAAATGGTCAATGATACGAGTCCATGGGGTTCTATAATGATGACCCAAAGGACAATCGCCCCCTGACAACTACTTCAAGGAAAATATTATCCCCATATTTTTATCGTCGGGGACTGTTACCCCCCCCCCCCCAATTATCCCTAGCACGGAGCATTTCAAATGCCATTGACTTGACGACATGGCGAGATACTCTATCTTGCCATGTCGACTAAATAAGATTATTATGTCCGCATGGCGAGATACGTTATCCTGCCAAGTCCGCATATAAAAAGTTATACGTCAACATGGTGAGATATTTTATCTTGCCAAGTCGACTTGTAACAAGCTATATGTCAACATGGTGAGATATTTTATCTTGCCAAGTCGACTTGTAACAAGCTATATGTCAACATGGTGAGATATTTTATCTTGCCAAGTCGACTTGTAACAAGCTATATGTCAACATGGTGAGATATTTTATCTCGCCAAGTCGACTTGTAACAAGCTATATGTCAACATGGTGATATATCGGGATTCTCGCCGGGACTTGTACACTTCATATCTCGCAATGTCGACATATCGACTTGACAAGATAGAATATATCGCCATGTCGAAATAATAAGCTTATTAATTATACATGGCAAGATAAAGTATCACGCCATGTCGTCACGTCGATGGCATTTTAAAGGCTCCGTACTAAGGGTAATTATCCGGGGTAATTGTCTGGAGGGTAAACTTCCGGGGGTAATAGTCCCCGGCGGTAAAAATATGGGGATCATATTTTCCTTGAAGTAGTTGTCAGGGGATGATTGCCCTAATTGGGTTATTTTTATAGAACCCAGGCGCGGATCCAGGATTTCGTGAGAAGGGGGGCCAAAATTTGACCTGATTCTTGGCGCCCATGTGTAATTTTCGGAAAATGGCGCCCACTCCTTCCCAACCAGGCTAACTTAAGTGCCTTAAATGGATTTTGAATTATCTTATAATCACAATCAACAAAGGCAATTAAAGACCACTCTTTTAATGTGTTCTTGACAAAAAATCCATGAATATATAATGAAATATCAATGGGAGCGCGAAGTGCGAGCGATTTTGGGGGTTTCAATTTGGCTTAACTTCTCTCCAGAGTAGGCCCTACTAAAATATTGTGTGAACGGGAGCTGTTGTTTCTTTACTAGTTGTTTTAGAATAGCCTTCAATAATATTAATGATAACTTCTTGGGAATAATGCAATCTCGAAGCAATCGACTCATTCTCCTCATTAGTGGCGTATTTATTCAGCATGGGTGCACGGGGGGTGGGGGTTCTTGTTGAACTCTTGTAGAGGGCACCAAGATAACAAAAATAAATGAATGGGGGGGGGGGTAGAAGATAAAGAATATCTGAGATTTTATTTTTAAAAACACATTGAGGTATTTCACAAGGCCTAAATAAATAATGAGAACGCGAAGCGCGATCTGATTTTTATTTTATTTTTCATGTATTTTATCCTGAAAACCTAATTCCGGGGGCGGACCCAGCTTCCGCAAATACGGAGGGGGGGAGGGGAGCGAATTTTTTCACCCATATTTTCCTCGATCGGCCGCTCAATGTTGATATTTTTTTTTGGTTTCTTTGAAGGGGTTGTTCAGTGGCGTAATGAGCCAACAATTTTGAGGGGGCTCGATATGGCGTATCGCATAAAATTAATAAGAAGTTTCCAGTGAGCGAAGCGAGCAAGCAAATATGCTGACAATTTTTATTACAAAAATACAAGGTTGTGATAGATTTTGTTATAATATTTGGAGAATAATATCATATTTCATCCTAATCCCTTTCCTTTTCTCTCCCTTTTTTTTTCTTGGTCGTGATTCTTTTTTCTTTTGTTTTCTTCTTTTTTCTGGGGGGGGGGGGGGGGGGGGCAAAACGCCCATGTCCTAACAGTCATTTCTAGCTTTACTTTATAAACAACATAAATGTGTAATAATCTCATAAGCCCTATGCAAGCTAAAAAAAAATGAAATTTCATGTATTTTGTCCTGAAAATTGAAAATTCTGGGCAATGTTTGTGAACCTGAACAGAACGCGTTTTGTAACTAGATAATTATCATGAGCGCGAAGCGCGATCAGAAGTGTTAAATATGCATTCTGGCCTAGTCGAAAAGGGACCTGTTAAGGACGTTTTGCAGTTAGCCATTAAGACGATACATATTTAACGATTGAATAATGTGAGCGCGAAGCGCGAGCTGAACATTTTTGATATTCCAACCTAAAAAGATGAGATTTCAAACCCCCCAACGGGACACTCGAGTCATGTTTTGACAATCATGAAAAAGGATGGGTATTTTTTGGTATCTTCATAATGCAAGCGCAAAGCGCGAGCAGAAAATTTTTGATATTCTGATCTGAAACTTGATAATTCTAGTACGTTTTGAATAAGATCAAGCTGCGTATTTCAAACAACATGCGTGCGCGTGTTTTGGAGTTAGACAGAATCTGCATTCTGAATACATTTCATTTTCATCATGAAAATCAATAATGCGAGCGCAGAGCGCGAGTTGAAAATAATATTTGAAATTCCGATATGAAATGAGTCGATTTAAGCACTATTTACAGCACTGTGTATATAGGGAAACTGTGACGTCGATGTGGATAGCACTAAATAAATGATGCGAGCGCAAAGCGTGAGCTGATATTTTATTATTATTTTAACCTAGGATCGAGACATTTTAGGCCTAAGGATATTTTGTCATCATATAATAATGATGACTATCTTCATTTTCTTTTCCTGAAACGTGTCGATATTCATTTATGAAAAAGGGAAAATTTCGTTATTATGAATTTATAAAAAAAATTATTTCATATTCATTAATCTAATAAGCCTAATGAGTGTGTGAAATTTGTTGACAGTGTATGAGGCCTGAAAACTGGAAATTTTAAGTATTTTTGTAGTCATGAATAGGATTCATTGGTTGATATATTTTTAGCAAATAACGCGAGCGCATATCGCGATCCGAAATTTTTAAATGGGGGGAATTTAAGTAGTTTGTTATAGAATTAATATATAGGTGTACATAACTCACCAAAATGCGAGAGCACATCGTTAGCATAGGCCTTCATTTTGTTTAGACTCGAGACACCTGAACAATAATATTTAGATAATCTTATATGAAATACAAAAAGGCAATAGGTAGGCCTACTTAGCAAATACTGTAGAAGCTGTTATTTTCGCGTACAGAATTTTTCGCGAATCGCGGAGGTCCCGATATTTTCGCGGGTTGTTAAATTCGCGATCGGAAGATGTAGTAAACATTTCCACAGCATTTAAAAGAAGTAAAACTAGTGCAAATCACATGCAAATCTCTTCTCCTCAAAATCCCAATGCTGATGTGTCTTTTGTACATAAATATGTCCCTGTAAAAACAGTTACAAACTGTGGAAAAAGGTGGTTTAAATTTCATTTTTTTTACCTTTAGATCTGAAAATTCATCATGCCACAGTTTGATCTGTAATTTATAGGGTTAAGCAATCTTTATAATTTGTGTTTTGTTCTATTAATTTTTCAAAAAGTTGGTAAAAGTGCAAACATGTGGCATTTTGTGAACAGAATCTTCACCTTAAAAGCTCTGGTCATGTGACTTATGAATATTAATGAGTATGCAAATAGCTGCCAATACATGTGTATAGAGTCAATCAGATGACAATAAAATCAAATTATTTCATGGAAAATACATTTTAATATTACAGTAAGTGTATAGATATTGATAAAATAATGTTAGAAATAGTTTAGGCTCTGATTTTGTTTGAGAAATAAAAAAAAGTGAAATTCTAGCTAACTTTTTGAATCACTAACTGTACTTTCTAAGCCTTATTTTTTGTACATATAGAGGTGCATATCTCCATTTTCTCACTACACAGTATGTTTTCAATAGCAAAGCCTTGCTGTTGGGGACATTGGCACTGACTAAGAAGTGTGTCAATATTTTTGCGTGTTGTTAAATTCGCGGCCGATCGGCAATTCGCGAAATCCGCGAAAATAAAACCCCCGCGAAAATTACAGCTTATACAGTAATGCGAGCGCACAAAATGTTGCAAATATTGATTCACACCATAAAACGGACATTTTCCAGAGCACGTAAAAAACAAATTGGTAAAAAAAAAAATGAAAGATCGATGTCCGAGCTGAATTATGTTTTGTATATTGACTTCAAAACTTGATATTTTGAACTATATATCAGCCCATATTGACCGAGATATATATCTCATCGAACAGGCAATGCGAGCGTGATGCGCGAGCGAAATTTTAATATAGTGACAGAAATATCTTCAAAAATTATTTTCTAAGTCTTCTCTTGACCTTATTTTATTCACTCGTCTTCCTCCTTTTATGTTTCGTCTTCTTTTTTTCTCCTATCTTTCCCCTTCTTTGTTTCTTTCTTTCCCCGTTTTTCCCAATTTATTTGCTCCGTCAATAGAGGGAGGGGCCCTCGGGCCCCTGGATCCGCCTATGTTAGTAGTTGTTAAGATGAACACGATGCATATCTATTAGGAAATGAATGCGAGCGCGAAGCGCTAGCTGAAAACTTTTACAATGATGAAATGAAAAATACATTTTTAGTTGTCAGGTTAGAATATCAAATATTTTCAGCTTGTGCTTCTCGTTCGCATAAAAAAAACTGTGAGGTCGGGATGCGTATATAACTAAACAATTTATTGATGCCAGCGCAAAGCGCGAGCTCAATTTTTTTTATACTGACTTAAGAAGGACTAAGGTATAATTCCTATTCTAATTGCTTGTCCTTTTTCTCTTCTTTTTCTGTTTCTTACCCCTTTTTTGCGCCACCATGGGGGGGGGGGGGGGGGGAAATCTTTGCCCCTTGGATCGGCCTATGTATGTTGATTTACAAAAAAATAAACACTTACATGTGGGATTGATGCAAAGGATGCATACCTCATTGATGAAATATTGCGAGCGCGTAGCGCGAGCTGGATTTGACAATAACCCTTTTTGTGACCCTGAACAGGATATCTATCTCGCTAAACAGACTTAAAACTCGAAAACATTGTTTTTGTCTATTATCGTAAAAACGGGATATTTTAATTCAGCCGCATTAATTTAAGCTTTTTGGGAAGGACATATATTTCACTATAAACAGGCAATACGAGCAATGTTGCGCCCCCGGTCGAAAATGAATTTGCATGAAGCCCCCTAAGTTCAAGGTCGATTTCGCGTCCTCGGTTGAACATAAACTTGGCGCCCCCATGTGAAATATAACTTTGCCCTCCCCCTCTGAAACATGTATTTGTCGCATTATGGTCAAAATTCAAATTAGCGCTCCCCTTGTTCGAACATCAATTTGGTGTCGCGCTATATCGCACATCAATTCGGCGCTCCCATAGTTCGAACATCAATTTGGCGCCCCCTCCCCAGTTCAAACATCAGTTCGGCGCCCCATAGATCGAACGTCATTTTGGCACCGCCTATATAGTTCGAACATCAAATCGACGTCCGGGTCAACATCTCCCTCTTTCGTTTCCCATCTCCTATTTTTTTTTTTTTCTCTTATCCTCATTCCCGTTCCTTTCTCTTTCTTTCTCTCTTTCTTTCCCCTTTTCCTCTCCCCTTTTCTTCCTCTCTTCTTTTCCTTCCTCCTCTCTCTCTTTCTTTTTCTTTTCTTTATTTTTCCCCTTTTCTTCTCTTTTTTTTTTGTATTCATTTTCCCCTTTTCTTCTCCTTTTTTCCCATTTTTTCTTTCCCCCTTTTCTTATGTTTTCCCCGTCTTTTCTTTCTCTCTTTTCCTCTAATTTTTCTCTTTTTTCTTCTCTCCCATCTTACTCTCTCTTTCTCTTTTCTTCTTTTCCCCTCTTCCTCTCTCTCTCTCTTATCTTTCTTCCCATCTTCCTCTCTATTTAAATATTCTTCTCTTCCTTCCTCTTTTTTCTTCTTCTTTTTCCTCCTTTTCCTTTCTCCTTTCTTTTCTACTCTTCCTTTTCCCTCCTCTCTTTTTTCTCTTCTTTCCCCCTTTTCTTCTCCCTTTTTCTTTGTCTTTCCTTTTCCCCTTTTTTTTCCTCTTTTTTTTCTTCTCTCCCTGTCCTTCCCCCCCTCTTACTTTGTTTTCTATTCTCTTCTTTTCCCATCTTCCTCTCTCTCTCTTTATTCTCTTCCCCCCTTTTTTTTGAGCTGGGTTGGGGGGGGGGGGGGTGAAGCAGTTCCCCCTCGGCCCCCAATGGATCCGCACCTGATAGAACCCCATGGTCTCGTATCATTTGACCTTTGGACCTCTCGATGACATTTGATATATCTGATCATAATTTTACACACACTGCGGACTATCGGACCCGCGGTCTATCGGACCTGCGGACTAACGGACCCGCGGTCTATCGGACCCGCGGACTATCGGACCCGCGGTCTATCGGACCTGCGGTCTATCGGGATGTCCCCGAAAAAAAGGTTATCGAAAATAAGGGGGAATGTACATAAGTACTCTCCCTAAATCAATATAAGGTATCGAATGTAAAATCAACATGTATGCAGATGACGTCTTACTTTTCAAAGCCAGGTCGCCTAATGAACTTTAATCAAATATGAACAATATTGAACAACAATTAAGAAGTAAATTGAATTTACTTGAAAATAGACTTGCCATCAGCGAAGAAGAGGGTATTATTAATCAGATAGAAAAGATAAAGGAAGAATTGATAGAAATAGACAATAAAAAAAGTAGCCGGGCTAATGGTTAGGTCAAGGAGTCGATGGTACGAAAAGGGAGAAAAGAGTAATGAGTAATTTTTAGGATTAGAAAAGAGGAATAATATAAATAAGCTGTGTTACGAAATATATGTAGAAGGCCAGTTAATTACAAATTTTAAAGATATTTTATCTGCTCAAAAGCAGTATTATGAAAAGTTACACACTTCAAAAGTAAGGTTTGGAGCTGGAGAACAATGTAATTCGTTTCTACAAAAAAATTGTGTTCCCATGTTAAATATTGAAGAAAAGGAAAAGTTGGAAAAACCAATTTCTAAAAAAGAATGTAAAGAAGTACTGAATGATTTGGCCAAAAACAAGAGCCCAGGAAATGATGGTATCCCAGTGGAATTTTATTTAAGTTTTTGGAATGATTTAGAAGATATTTTTATGGAATCGATATTATACAGTTTTGAAATAAAAGAATTGTCAACATCACAAAGGCAAGCTATCCTTATTCTGATTAAAAAAGAAGGCAAAGATGAAAGAGAACTTAAGAACTGGCGTCCGATTTCGTTATTGAATGCAGATGTAAAAATAATAACTAAGGTTTTTGCCAAACGCATGTGTAAGTTTATAAATAAATTGATAAGTGTTTGTCAGACAGGTTTTACCAAAGGAAGATTTATAGGTAACCCATCAGAGTTATTATGGATATTACGTTTTATACACAAATGCATAACATACCAGGACTTTTTTATTTTTAGACTATGAAAAAGCATTCGACTCATTAAAATGGATTTTATGATGAAAGTACTGGACAAATTCGGCTTTGGACCCAAATTCCAAAGTTACATCCAGACTTTTTACAACAATATAAGCAGTTGTGTGAGTAGCAATGGACATACCTCTGGATATTTTGATTTGAGTCGGGGAGTAAGGCAAGGGGATCCAATCTCCCCATATCTTTTTATTCTGGGTGTGGAAATACTTTCATGTGCTATACGTAAGGAATAAAAAATTAAAGGTATAGATATAGATGGATATGTAATAAATATTGTACAATATGCAGATGACACTACGTTGGTTTTAGCAGACTTAGAATCGGCAAAAGAAGCCCTTTGTGTACTAAAAGATTTTGCGTCCTTTTCGGGTCTTAAAATTAATAAAAGCAAAACAAATGCCATGTGGTTGGGATAAAAAAGAACTTGTAAAGATAAGCCTTTGAATATTAATGTGCCGTCTGGACTGTTTCGAGTATTGTGAATATTATTATCTTCAAATATTGATTTTATGATATCACAAAATTTCGAAAAATATTTAGCTGATGTAAAAGTTCTGCTTAATATATGGCGGAAAAGGAATTTGAGTTTGATAGGAAAAATACAAATAGTAAAAACTTTTGCTAAATCAAAATTTGTTTATTGTGGGTCAGTTTTACCAATACCAGGCCATATATTGAAACAATTAGAGATTAAAAGATTAAAGATTTAAAGATCTATTAAAGATTTTATATGGAATGGAAAAATTAGATATATTAAAAAGTGCACTCTAATAGGTTCATATTCACAAGGAGGTTTAAACATGATTGATATCCCTTCCTTCTTCAATGCTTTAAAGATAAGATGGATATCAAGGTTTTTTAAGGAAGACAACTCTCTTTGGTCTGTTATATTTAGATATTTTATGAAGAAATTCGGAGGTGAATTTATATTTTATTGTAATATGTCAAAAAAGAGTTGTAAAATGATGGGCAATTGCCCTGGTTTCTATCAAGATATATTTAGTGCCTTTTTCTATTTTCGGTCATTAGATTCAAAGTATAAAGATATAAGGGAAACAATTATATGGAACAATGAAAGTGTTATAGTAGGAGGTAAACCTTTGTTTGTTAAATAATTTTTTATAGCTGGTTTATGGTACATCTCAGACTTATATGACAGTGAAGGTAAACTTATAGATTTCAATATATGGATTAAAAGAGGAGCGGAAAATAAATTTTATATGAAATGGTGTTCAATTGCTTCGGCCATTCCAAAATAATTGAAGTTCAGATGCCTTCATAATCAAGGAGAGTTAATAGATTTAAAACTTGTATGTAATTTCAAAGGCAAAGATATATACTTTATGAAGCTGACAACAGAATATCAATTTAATTTTGAAAGGCAAACTTTTTGAGGCTCCAATATCAGAAATTTACTGTAACAATAAATATAATATAGAAAAAGATATATGGAAGATTATCTATAAAATGCCTTTTGTGTTTCTAACGGATACCAAGAGTAGAACTTTTCAATATAAAATAAACACAAGAACACTCCTCTTAAATAAAAGATTATATAGAATTAAAATTGTAGAATCTGATTTTATGCACCTTTTGTAAACTAGAGGCGGAAACAACAGAGCATCTTTTTACAGAATGTCAGCATGCATGTACCTTTTGGGAAGAGTTTTTGAAATGGTGGTATACAAAATTTAATATTAATTTACAACTAAATGATGAAGATATTTTGTTTGGTATATCAGATGGAAGACCACATAAATTACTTTTGAATCAATGCTTAGTTGTAGCTAAACAAATGATTTATACATGCAGACATTTGAATATTTCACCGTCTTTTGATTTGTTCTTTGTAAAGCTGAAAAGAATATTCAAAATAGAAAAACAAATTGGCATTCAGAATAAACAATTATCTAAGTTTGAAAAGAAATGGAAAATTCTACATCCCTCATTCATATAATAGTTTGGGCAGCTTGATGGAAAACGAAATCAAATGTGCTGTCATAACCATTCAATCCTGAAATGTTTTCTATTTATTTTTTTATTTTTTCCCCTTTTTTTTATTATGCTTTGTTTTGTATTTTATTTCAATTTGTATATAATATGTACAATGTATAATGATTATGTTTGTTATATGTATATGAAGTTATGAAAATAAAATAATCATTGACATCGAAGTAAAATTTTCTTGTAATTAATTTTTGATCTTTTATTACATTGTATTTTTAATGTTTCTTATATATCTGTTGTTTTTAGAGGATGCTATGTTGGTTTATGTATTCATTCTTTTTAAATATTGATTTTTATCTCAGGGCCATCAATGACAGCAGTTTGTTAACTGATGAGGCCACCATGATTAAATAAAACTGAAAATAAAATAAAATAGATAAATGAAAATAAAGGGGAAAGAATAGAAAGCAGATTCAGGGAGCTAAGATTCCGAAATTTACGTGTAATACTTTAGACCAATGAGCTTGGGAGCCTGGCTTAAAATTCTAGTCCGTATATAGAACTAGTAACACAAACAATTGCCGATTTTGAGCACGGGAAATTAAAAACTTAATTGGTAAAGAAAATGCATATCGATCTAATTTTTTTTTAATCAAGAGAGTTACTCTGCGATTGTACATGCTAGCCTCGCGTTTACATAAGCAGTTTACAAACTTTTTGTGCATGCTCTGTGCACTGACGTGACGTTAATTTGTGACTGACGTTAATACGTTCAATGCTGATACGGTGTAGATCAGAGTCTATCAAGATCTAGAGACTTTAGACAAGATCTAAACCAAATTTATTTAGATCTACGACTAGTTCTGTATACGGACTAGACCTATTAGACCCTGTGCATTAAACCAATGTTACTAAGCTCATCAGTCTAACGTAGGTAAACGTAAAGTTCGGAATTAACCAGTTCCAATAACAATAGCATTAGTAGGCATTATGAATTAGACAGGTCCAGATTTGAGATAAAGTTAATGCTCCAGCCTAGACTTGCCCTAGTCTTGCATAGCATTTGTCTTGCCACTTATGAAAATTAGATAAGTGTTTAAGAATTGGATCTAGATAAAGATCTAAGCCTGAGCCTAGGCCTATGCACATGATGTAAGGGAACTGGTAATTTGAGAGGGCTGATTTATTCATGGCATCGTAAACATAGGCCTACTCTTATTCCGAAGACGCAAGTAGCTTTGTTATTTGAATGATACCATATGAAAATCGGCTGGCCGTTTCTATATTGGCTGCCCATGGATACCTAAAACATACACACCACTTAAAAGGCATTTTACATCAACCCTCCCCATTAGATCAATCTCCATAATCTTCGAGATGATAATATTCTGTCTGACTGATCCGGCCAATTTGTATTACATGTGCCATAAAATGTACTGTATATACCGTCGGCGGTCTTCCGAACCGTTGTATCACACTTACGACGGTGCAAACCCATTTCAGAGAAAATCACTTCAAAGTTTACTATAGTATTCAAACTTAGTTCCAGCGGCGTAACAGGGGTAGGTGGCCAGGGGGTGGGGGGGGGGGGAAGAGCCAAAAATTTCCCGGTCATATCATGGTATGAACAGGCGTAATGGTGTAATGAGGCGACGATTTTGAGAAGGCCAGACATTGCGTATCAGGCAGAATTTATCTTTAAAAAAGAGTTGCGAGTGAACGTAGCGAGCGAGCAAAAAGTTTGACATTTTTAATACAAAAATCCAATTTTGTGATAGATTTTGACATGATATCCAGAGAATAGTATATTTCACTCTTTTCTCTTTCAATTCCTTTTTTTGTGGTCTGTATGCCACTGTGAACATGATTATTTGCGGCAGAGTAAAAAAACGAGAGGCGCAGTATGGCGCATGTGCTAAAAAGCTGCTTAATATAAGTCCCGAGCGAGCGAAGCGAGCGACAATAAAAATAACATTTTCATGAGAATTTAACTTCGATATATTTTTTGACATTATATTCAGTAAATAAAATCATATCCTACACTTTTCCTTTGCTTTTCTTTCCTCCTTTTTTTTCTTGGTTGTAGAACTTTTGGGGACCATGGCCCAACCATTCCATACTCATATACGCCAGTGCTATGCGGTTGGGGTCCGTCCGGAGCCCCCGATACTTCGTGATATCAAAACCATTTAAACCTCGCAGATTGCCGCTATTTTTAATCAAATCGCGGGTATATACAGAATATAGCTATTACACAACATATTTATTCAACCCAGTTGAACCAAATATTTTGAGGGGGCAAAACATAGCAATGAGGGAAAATTTGTAAAAAGTCGCCAGCGAGCAAAGCGAGCTGGAAAAAAATGCCTATTGAAATTAAATTGAAGTTATGTGATAGATATCCATTATATTCAGCAAACAACAAATTTCATTGTTTCCATTCATTTCATTATACGTTGTCTCCTGTTTCTTTTATTTCCTCTTGGGTGTGGAACCAAGACCCCCTCCCCGCGCCTGTACGCCAGTGATTGAACGTAAAGCTTAATGTAGGAAGGGTCCCTACAGGGGGGCGTTATAGAAGGTTATAGATGAAGAGCCCCTACTGCGTGGGGTCTGGGGCAAAGCCCCGGTAGCTTATTTGCATAAGATTTAGCAAGCTTATAGCACAATGTTGTATGCAGTCCATCTTTCTCCCCGCTCTTTATTTTCTATCCTTGGCAGCCCGGTCATGTTATTAATTTTTTTATCTTGCCCCTTTTTTTATTTTCCAATTTAGCTTTTGACTAATTTCATTCTACCTTCATTTGCCGCTATTGTTTGCCACTTTGTCATCTTTTAATATATTTCCCATCATGCTATTGCATTGCATAGGCCTATTTCGGAATGATTTGCTCTTTCTCAGATGTTCTTTCGTTCCTTTACCCGCTTTTCTTCCTTTTCCATTAAAAATATTTTTCTTCTTCGTTTTCTTTTCACTTTCCCTTTCCCTTTCTTTCTTTCTCCCTCGCTTTTCTTTTTTCCCGTTTTTTTTCATTTTCGCGGTGAAATTCCCCAGCCTTACAACATATTCATTACTAGAAAAATGCATGGTAGGAAAGACCAAGCCAATTGCATGATAATGGTATGCTTATTTTTACACAAAATCAAGGATCAGAGAAAATATCGCAAAAAAGCTACATGCTTGTAATTTCGGTTTGAGCGGTTTAGATTTCCCCCGTACAACAACGCCATAGGGAATACAACAACCCTGACCGCGATTTCAATGCGCGCGGTCAGTCAAAACGTCGTATCGCTTTTCACGTGCAAAGTCAATGCAGTGCAGGTGGCCGATACGACAGTTTGGCTGACTGCGCGCATTTAAATCGCGATCAGTCAAAACATCATATCGCTCTGTAGTATCCCTAAATTAGACCCCAAAAGAGCCAATCTGGAATAAAATTATTGGAAATGGTTTTTTGACTGATTTGAGTAGGTATGGGTGTCAACATTTACCAAAAAAAAGTTAGGAGGAATACGGGTTGGGGAAAGTGCTTTTTTTCAAGGTCAAAGATCAATGACCTTTTCGTACATACTGTATAATGGTATCTCTGAGATGGAAAGGCGCAGGTTGGTGATAATGGTGTCAAAATGCACAAATTCTTACCAGAATATCAAATAGAATAAAATTAATGACCTAGAATGCACATTCACCTATAAAATTCAAGGTCAAAGCCTTTCAAAAGGTCAATGACCTTTTTTACATTATATACCATACCGTATAATGGTATCTCTGAGATGATAAGGTACATGCTGGTGATCATGGTGTCAAAATGTACAGATTCTTACAAGAAGATCAAATAAAATAAACTTAAGTACCTAGAATGCACATTCACCAATAAAATTTAAGGCCAAAGGTCAATGACCTTTTATACTACATATACCATATTATATAATTGTATCTCTAAGATAAAACGGTGCAGGTTGGTGTTCTTGGTGTCAAAACATGCATATTCTTACAGGAAGATAAAATAAAATTAAGCATCGAGAATGCACATTCACCCATAAAATTCAAGGACAAAGGTCAATGTCCTTTTTAACATTAGATAATAATAATGGTATCTCTGAGATAAAACACCGCAGGTTGGTGATCTTGGTGCCAAAATCCAAAGACTTGTACAAGAAGATTAAACAACGCTAAAATAAGTATAAAGAATAAACTTTCACCCTTGACATCCTAGATCAGAGGAAATACATAATCTATATGATATAAAAATAACCAAAAACAATATCTTTTGTGTTTATATTTTATATCTGAATAATGTAAAAACCATGGCTAATTTGTAATGAAAACATGGAGGTTTCATAATTTCGGTCTGAAATAATGAAGGCCATGGAGAATGTATTTAGGGGTCAGAGGTCAATGAGCCCTTTCCAAAATATCAGTGGAAATTAAGTTTAAAAAGTTGATAACCAAATAACACTTTTTCATATACGATGCATTGCCAAAAGCACTGAAAAAATAAATGAAATCAAGTATATAATTTGAAATGATTTTTATCTTAAGTAGCAGCATTTAATGCATCATTATATCTAAATCAAGGTTGTCGTGTCTTTTCTCTCCAGCGATGGGCCACTCACCTCAATGCTATAATAAATACTATAAACTATTAGCTTAATCTTCTGAAAATGGATAGGACAGGTCTAACTCTCATGTCACAGCTAGCATCATCTGAGAGCATTTCCAAACAGCAGAGGGATGATGATGATGATGATGAAATGAAGGCCATCATTAGAGCTGCAGCTTCTGTCATATACATGTAGTAAATTATATATATATCAACTTCAACAAAGGTGAATTCCTGTATTATTAGTACCTTTCATCAGTTCATTGCGAGCTGCCAGAATCTCTTGTGATGCTAATGCTGCAAGACAAAACTTCATATCTGCTCTCTGCCGTACGCCACCCATGATGCTATTTCTACTAGGTATCAGTTTGTACAAGGATCATGTTTTTGGTCCAGAACAACTGATTGTTATCATGCACAAATTAGGCATATAACAATGAAATTCAAAAGGAGATAATAGCTTACAAGTACACATCCATCCACCTAACAAAACTCCTACAGCACCACTTCCAGTTCTTGAGAATCAAGCTGTGCAATTATCAGTAATAATATAGATCCTGGTCTGATATCCCTTGACAGAACGTTAGGCTTTCATTGAATGGGCCAGATCAAAGTCTTGAAAATGTCAGAAGGTTTTCAAGAGTTCAATTACTCTTTGTTGAAGTTGAGACACTTAACTTCATCTATGACAAAAAAAGCTGCAGCTCTAATGATTGCCTTATTTTAATTCTTCGTCATTGTCCCTGGCTATATGAAAATGTTCTCGGATGATGCTTGCCATAAGACTTAGGCCTATCCTTTCCATTTACAGATTAAGTTATAGTGTTATAGTATTGATGGTAGCATTTGAGGTTAGTGACCTATTGCTACAGAGAAATTAGTACCTTGATTTAGATTTATAAAATGCATATCTAAATTCTGCTACTTTAGGTAACTTCACCATTGTCACCATTTCAAAGTATATCACCCATGATTTTCTTTTTACACTTTTGTCAATGCATTACAGTATATTATAAGAAAAAGTGCTATTTGATCCAATTTTACCTCGAACTTGTATTTTGACATCATCATTGGTCAAGGATTCAACTATTAAATTTGTGTTCTTTTTCCACGCAGGTCAGTCTTTTTCCCATCAGAATCACTATACCTACTGTACATGCCACAATCACGTTATATCGACCTATTTATTTAAATTCCCTGACGCTATTGACATAGTTGATTGACCTTTAACTCCTAAATGTATTTTCCATGGCCATTTTTTATCCTTATTTCTTTCAGAGTGAAATTATTAGACTTCCAAGTGTTCATTACAAATAGTTATCTTTCTTTCTATTATTCACAAATAAAATGTGAATATAATGGATTAATTTCTTTTTTGGGGGAATCATGCATGGATATATAAATATTCATCAACTTTTTACCTTTGACTTTGGATATTGGATTATCCTGTATGATTATTTTGAGTCTTTTTTATCTTCTTGCAAAAATTGCTTTTTGACATCAAAATCACCAACATGCAGCGTTTTATCTCAGAGATACTTTTATATGATATATAGCCTATGTAAAAAGGCCACTGACCTTTGACCTTGAACTTTATGGGTTAGTATGCATTCTAAGTGATTAACTTTATCTTATTTGACCTTCCTGTAAGAATCTGGGAATTTTGATACAACGATCACCAACCTGTGCCGTTTCATCTCAGAGATACTATTATACAGTATGATACATAATGTAAAAAAGGTCGTTGACCTTTGAAAGGCTTTTACCTTGAATTTTATACTTTAATGTGCATTCTGGGTACTTAATTCTATTTTATTTGATCTTCCTGTAAGAACCTCTGCATTTTGACACCAAGATCACCAACCTGCACCTTTTCATCTCAGAGATACCATTATACCGTATATGGTATACAATGTAAAAAAAAAAGTCATTGAGCTTTGAAAGCTTTGAACTTGAATTTCATTCATTTGGTGAATGAGCATTGTAGGTACTTGATTTGATTTCATTTGATCTTCTTGTAAGAATCTGTGCATTTTGACACCAAGATCACCAACCTGCGCCTTTTCATCTGAGAGATAGCATTATACCGTATATGGTATATAATGTAGGAAAAAGGTCATCGACCTTTGAAAGGCTTTGACCTTGAACTTTATTGTTTAATGTGCATTCTGGGTACTTAATTTGATTTTATTTGATCTTCCTGTAAGAACCTCTGCATTTTGACACCTAGATCACCAACCTGCACCTTTTCATCTCAGAGATACCATTATACCGTATATGGTATATAATATAATAAAGGTCATTGAACTTTGAAAGGCTTTGAACTTGAATTTCATGGGTGAATGAGCATTGTAGGTACCTGATTTGATTTTATTTGATCTTCTTGTAAGAATCTGTGCATTTTGACACCATGATCACCAACCTGTAATATTTTATCTGGGAGATACCATGATACAGTATATTTAAAAAGGTCATTGACCTTTGACTTTGAAAAAAAAACACTTTCCCCAACCCGTATTCCTCCTAACTTTTTTTTGGTAAATGTTGACACCCATACCTACTCAAATCAGTCAAAAAACCATTTCCAATAATTTTATTCCAGTTGGTTACTAATTACGGGATACTACTGTTACAGTACACGTTTCCAATAGGATTTCAAAATATAAATTAAATTGCTGCCGAGAAATTTAGTTATGAATAGAGTAGGACTTGTACTTTAATTTTCTGCCAAGATCTCAAAATCGATTTTTGACCAAAATTGACTGATTCGACCGTTTGGATGACCGCCGACGAAACATACCTCCGTCATCGTTCCTGTCCAAAGCATCAGATTCTTTCTTGAACTGCTCGATTTTGTCCTGAATGAATAAGAATAAACAGACATTTCACACGTTAAAACAGAAACAAAAAATAAACACAGTGGTTGTATTCAGAAAATTGTCTTCTCTTGTATGTTATCACAAGACAACAGCACGCTACTATGGTAAAATTTCGGTATTCTCAGAACTACAATAATAATAATAATAACGGTATATTTTACCCAGGGTAGCCACTTCAGTTCCGAAAACTTCTCCCAGCGGGCCCTGCTATTATTACCCGGCTAAGCTAGGCTTCCTGTTCAGGTGCACACAGCTTTTTGAGGAATTACTTCCATCCGGTACCCATTATCTCACTTGGGTCGAGTGCAGCACACTGTGGATAAGTTCCTTGTTATATGAAATTACGCCATGTCTGGACTCTTTAAAAAAAGCGAAATATTTTATCTCTGAAAACAGATGCGGGTCCAAATTTAGCTAATTGGGGGGGGGGGGGGGGAGGGGGGGGGGGGGGAGTCACTTACAATTCCCTCAAGCGGCTGCCAGAAGAAGAAGTGCATTTCTTAGCTTTATTTTTACAATCAAGATAACACATCTCAGAAAAATTACTATATATAAAATTTAATAACCATAAAATTTATATTAATATCTTGGCCATTTCTGTTATTATGGCCAATTGCCAATGCAACTAAACAAATGGGAGTGAGTACCACGAACTGAAATTGGTGATTCTGATCTGAAATCGGGCAATAGGATGAGTGTGCGAAGCATAGTTGATTCTTTCTGATATCCCGACCTAAAAACTCGACGTTAAATTATACACGATAGGGATTTAATCAGTGTGGAATTGAAGGACCAAATTCGAAGCAATGCTTGAGAGTTTTAGCCCCCAAACAAATAATAATAAAATGATTACAAACTTAAAACTTTTTAAATAAAATAACAATAAATCAAATAATTGAGTAAATATGAATAAGAAGATGTTTAAGGCTATGATACTTTTAAGAAAAAGCAAGAGAGAAAAAATAGTTTATATGAATAGTGAACCAATTAGATTATTCACATCCTTAGCACGCCCTGAAAAAAGGCTATTGGCTAATTTGAATTAAGGAAATAAGTTTATTTTCTTTTTTTATTTTCTTTTATCTTAACAACATTTGATTTAAAGGAAATATAGTATTACACGACAGCCCAGATGCTTTCCTCAATTATTGTTTTGCAAATCGGGCACTGGGGCCAGTATTTCATTATTAGTGGAGCGGTTAAGTACCACTACATCAAAATGCTCGCATCTGGCAGAAAGTGTAAAATTTAGTATATACTGACTACCTCGTCAACAGAATTCTACTTTTGCAGAAAAAGGCGTTGCGTATTATTTGTCATACAGATTTTCGTGCACACACTGATGTACTTTTCTACAATCATAATATTTTGAAGGTCGGTGATTTATATAGTTATAACCTTGGAAAGCTAATGTATACTTTAGATAGAAATGAACTACCAAATATTTGTTACTCCATGTTCACTAAAAATGTCAATATTCATCATTATCCAACAAGGTCAGCCGGACTACTTCACCTACCAAGAGCTAGAACCATCCTTCTGAATAAAACGTTTATTTTTACCGGTACACAACTTTGGAACTCTCTTTTGGAATCCGTGCGCAATAAACCAACACATTTTAGTTTCAGTAATGGGTTAAAAAAAAGATTCTTCTCCACAAATATAAACCGCAGATATCCAACGTCTCTACTTAAGCAGCATCCTCTTTTTATTTTTTCTTATTTTCTATTCCCCTCTCCTCACATTTTTATCTTCCCTTTCTATTCTAATGTGCAGATTTCTTGTTTGTTTTGTCTGTTCTGGTCTTTTGGCTTGTTATCTGTAGTGTTTGTTTTGTTTTTTGTTTCTCTGTCCTGTTTTGTCCTGGCTTGTCCCCCTCGGTACACTGTCTTTGTTTTGTTTTGTGGTTTTTTTTCTCTGTTAATATTCCCTCTTGTCTTGTTAAATGTATCTTACATACAATATTTGAATCGTTATCTTGTATATATATATTTTTGTATGCCATGGGTATCAATATATTTGACTTGATTGTATTAGTTATTTTTATAGTGAACATACGAAGCTTGACCCCATTAGTATTCTTCAAATATTCTATTGAACATTCTTAATTTCTATTTGTATTTGATCAATTTTAATCAGTTATTTATTTCAGGGGACTCACATAAACAAGCAAAGCTTTCCAGTGAGTTCCCTTTTTTCATTTCTGTTATTCATATTATGTTTTGTTCCTACTTACTTTGTCAATGTGTATGAAATGAAGAAAAAATAAATTTAATCAATCAATCTATCAATCAATTGTATTGTATTGTATTTTTGTTTCCAAAAAAAAAAAAAAAGTAATTACAAACATTATGTTACATCAAGGTACAATGCACACAACAGATACATAATATAAATGGTTGGAGTGCCCACTCAGAGTGGTAATTATTACCACCAGGTTCTCTTTAGGTCCGGAACATAGACAATGGTAAAGCAAACTGTATTTTAAACATCTTCGGCAAGCAAAAAAAAAATAAAGTAATAACAACGGGACTTAAAACAAAATTAAAGTTATGAGTTAAAGCAACAAGTATATGTAAGCATCCCCTTCCCGCGGCAATAGAGCAGGTTGTCCAGAGATAAATGTAATTATAAATCTTACAGCTTAAAGAAGTAATAAATGTAGTAAAATGCGTAATTAATATGATATATATATATATATATATATATATATATATATATACAAATGTAATATTTTGATAAAGATATGACTATGAATGATCATATTTTCACTGTTTGGTGTACTGTCACGTATCAATAATGAGGAACATAACTAGAATTCGTAGGTTTATTGATCAGTCAAATATATTGATACCCATGGCATACAAAAAAATATATATACAAGATAACGATTCAAATATTGTATGTAAGATAAATTTAACAAGACAAGAGGGAATATTAACAGAGAAAAAAAAACACAAAACAAAACAAAGACAGTGTACCGAGGGGGACAAGCCAGGACAAAACAGGACAGAGAAACAAAAAAACTAAACAAACACTACAGATAATAAGCCAAAAGACCAGAACAGACAAAACAAACAAGAAATCTGCACATTAGAATAGAAAGGGAAGATAGGCCATGTACTTTATTATCAGGGATTTGTGGTTTTCTCCTCAGTACCCATTCCCCTGGGGAAGTAATCTAAATATAACCCAGGTAGTATATTGTTTTATGTCCTCATGAAAGAAAAATTTAATTTAAAATAAAACTTTTGGGAAAATTGACATTTTAGCCAAAATATATATTGGAGTACATGGAAGAGTAGTCCTTGCCTTATATCACTATGACATCCCATATGCGGCCAATTTGAAGTCTCCATGGGTATAGTGATTACCAATATTTTCAACTTGTAAAAATTCATAACTTTCTTGTTGTTTGTCCGATATTGTTCAAACTTTTACCTATCAACTTGTCTGATTTTTCTTTTCCTTATAAAAACAAGTTTTTATTTGGGTAGGATCCCCTTTAAACTACATGTGTATTCTTCATTCTTTAAATTGCCCAGGGTATATTCATCAAACTGTACATAAATACATTATAGTATACATGTATTATGTATCCAGTAACATGATGGAGCATTATGTACAAATTAAGCTTCAATTCAACATGAAAAAAGTAACACTTTGCATTACACTTTTTTCATTTTACTTTAAATGTCAACTTTTTTATGTGAGAACCTGCCATTATATAATAACATGTTAAGAGAACATTGCCCCTACATAAAGTCTGCATGCACAGACTCTTATTGAATCTTTGATCCACAAGTGGGTCTTTTCACAAGACTATCACTAGTAAAACTTTCTGTTGAACAAAAGGACCTTAGGCTGCATATTCAGACCACTTTCCTGTAGTGAGTGGTTTGCACTAGTCTGCTGTGCAAAGCCTTCATTCTAGTTAAGGGTCTGAATGTGAGGCCTACTCATGCCTTGTGTACTGAAGGCACTCTCACTCAGGAAACAGCAAGATTTTTTGTGCTAGTCTTTGTATGGAGACCCACTTGTTGATCAAAGTTTCAATCATGGTCTGTGCCTGCAGACTAGGTTTGCACAGTAAACAAATCCCAGCAGCAGCTATGTCACTGGCTTGAGTCTTGAAACGGGAAAAATCAGGTCCTGGAAAAAAAAGTTAAATTAACGCCGCAAACAGCACCAAGATCTCACTTCTGCTGTGCAGAAATAAATGTGAAATAAAGTAATGATAATAAAACAAAACCTATGTTTGGCTGTTAATTTCTCCCGATTCCCAATTTTACACAATGCATATTTTAAATCATTCCAAAGATAATTTATTAACTTTAAAATGATACCATGCTTGTTATGATCATGCCATTACGAAAAGAACAGGATGCAAAAGTGTTGGATGAGGTCTGAATTGAAAAGCTGCAAAACGAGCAGAAATAGTCAAGAAAGGTCAATACAGAACATGATTCCTTTGTGTCAACAGAGATGAAAATCCATTCAAATCAAGCCCCTGCTTCTGTAGTGACGGTTCTGTGAGGTTTGAAATACCCATGCATGTTTGTTTGTTTGTTAGTTATGTGTTTGCTTGTGCAGAGGTGTGTTTGATTCCATGTTAATGTTGATGTTAAGGTGCATGAAAATAATTAAAAGAAACCGCTGAGAAACTCACTCATCACCACGGAAAAAAGAACAGTGACTTTCAATATTGCGTAATTTTGCAACTTTTGAATTTTGACCTTGCCCCACATTTCAAGGCACTGCAACTCCATGTGAACCATAATCATATCATGTAGGGTATGATTTTTAAGATAATTATATGCTCTATTCATTAATATTAATTACATATTGATTTCTACTAAAACCGAAGAGGGACTATCGATCAAAGTCAGATTTCCAAACTTTTTTTTGGAAGTTTAGTCATAATGATAATGCTAATAACATCAATAATGTTATAATTATTATTAATAATGATTTTCATCATCTGTAAATAGATCAGAATATCCAATAGGCATCATTCCATAAACAATGTATATCCCTTGTGTAAAGCATTTGCAGTGTACATGTACTGCCATCGCACGTACCATTCAGCCACTAATACAGTAAACCAACTTTTACATGAAATTCATTGAAATTCTGCCTTGTCTGACTGTCTTAGCAAAATATTTGGCTTGAAACTTGCTGACAAAGCACAATCAAGAATCATCTGCAAGGGTAATACTTTCAATTCCTATATATAAATATCAGAAAATTGCTCCTTTTTGAAAATCCTCACATTTCTTGAAAATTCCCGAAGATTCTCAATAAATTCCCGTTTATTCCCATGGAAAGTTTCCACCGCGAAAATTCCCGGGAATTTTGCAACCCTTCAAATCACTCTATAACCTAGCCCCAAAATACCTGTCTTATTTATTTCCCAGGTAGAAGAACTAGATCTTCTGAGGACTCTTGCACTTTAATTAACATATGCAACTAAATGAAAACAGACCGGAGATAGAACATTCACCTTTGTGTTACGATACTGCAACATATAACAATGAACATTTACTTTTAAATTTGATTTCCTTTTTTTTAATTAAGGAAATAGATCGATCATACACTAAACAAAACAAAAATGAAAATCTTACACCTCTTGAAGTGTCAGTTCTGATTAGTCCACAAACGTATATTCCAAATTATATATATATATATCCAAGTTGGCTGGCAAAAAATCCTTAAATTAATGTCCACAATGCTGGTGATGATGAAATTGATGTGAAAATTTGATGTATGATAAGAGTCACTTAAACGAGTTGAAAGGTCTGTGAAGACGGTGTTGATGATGATTAAGAGCCAAGTTCAGCAATCCATGGGTTGATAAGCTTTTTATTAAACCAGGTTGATGATCTCGATGAGAACTGAGAATTCCTCTCTCAAAATAATTGCAAACATGTCATTGATGGCGTGCAAACAAATCCACAGAAGATAAATGTTGTATTCCAGTTGGAAATAAATTATGCCCTGGCATAAAGTATAGTGCGAGTTCTGATATTCAGGCAGTTTTTTAATACCTCATTCATATTTTATAACATCTCTGAGTTCGACAACTTTTACACCACATGGTTCGTTCTTAGATAGATCTGGATAAGACAATTCATGATCTGTCTTTCCATAGCATTCTTCTTCATGTACATCTACATGTTTCTTGTCTTCTTTGACCTGTGTTATACCTATAGGCTGACTAGCCTCTCTCTCAAAGTATTCTTTCAACATGTTTACATGACAAACTCTTTGAGACTTTCTTCGATCAGGGGTACTGATCACATAGTTGACATCATTCAATTTCTTTTTTACTACATGTATGTAGGGACCACTAAACCTAGCTTTCAAGGGCTCTCCTTGCAAAGGCCAAAACACTGACACTTTGCATCTTTGTCTCCAGGCTTGAAACTTAGCTCTTTTGCATTTTTTCAGTTGCATGCTCAATAGAATGGAAATAACCCCCTCCACCATTAAATCAACAGACGTCAATTCACAGTAATATTAGGGTCTTTAACTTTATTTTAATAGCATTATTAACTCTCGCAAAGCGATGGCCGATGGCCGAACACATACTTAACTACGCCCAAGAGAGGGCAGTAATCCATATTGGCGCTATCACATGACATAATACACATAAGCATGGCTCACTATACGAGTAAAGGAGGGAAGACAAGCTCAGCGAAACGTGCAAGGTCGGGCACGCCGCCAAGCCCGGAGACAAACTTGTTGCCATCGATTCGGATACTCCTTGACAGTCAATGGGAAAAAATTGATGTGAGATTGAATACGTTGCAAGAGACTTTTGGCCAACGTTTGAAGAAATTTGAGGAAACGATGATCAATCTCAAGGAGAGTATTGAATTTCAGAGTCACGAAGCTCAGGATATGAAGGCAAAGATGAAAGTAATTGAAGAAGACGTTAAGTCAAAGGAAAAAATGCTCCAGGATGAGATAGATAAGCTTAGTACCTACGTGGCAAGAGAAAATCTAATATACAGCGGGATTGAAGAGAAGCCCAATGAGGATGTTAAGAAAGTTCTTCGGGACCTCCACGTGAATGTTCTTAAAATCCCATCTGCGCTGGCAGACAACTTCGAATATCAACGGTTACATCGACTTTCAGGAAAGCCAGCCGGAGGAAGGCCAATAGCCATAAATGCTCGCTTCCTAAGATACTCCGACAGAGTTTTGGTACAAAGGCATGCCAAAAATTTGAAAGGGACCAACATATAATATATATTGCAGAAGATCTACCGAAAAGGATTAGGGAGGCTAGGCACCCCCAAATTGTGGCGTTGAAAGTCGCCAGAAGAATGGGGAAATTGGCATACTTTTCAAGAACAGATCCAGTCAAGCTATTTATCGACAACGTACATATGCCTCGAAATCAACAGGAAGCTTTTGTGCGAGTCTTCGAAAACCAACGAGGGAAAGACGTAGACGAAAGAGTGAGGAAGAATTTGCCTAACATGAGGATTCCGACAACGATGGCGGGAGCTGGATCGACCACCAACATGACCACAAGGATAGCTAAGCCGACAACAGATCTCAACGAGGGTGCTACTGATGTGGAGATGATGGAAGGTGCAAATGTAGCTGCAGAGCATAATTTGATGGTATTGTGATTTCATCAATTTTTTTGTAATGCAAGTTACCAGCGATCATGGAGGTGACATGTATTTATTTTGTGAAGCTCGTTCCCTCTGGTCGGGTCGGGATATTCATTTCGTCGATTATTCAAGTGAAATATAACGATTCAGTGTGCTTTATTTTTTTCTTACGCGCAATATGGAGGTGAATGATTTCCTCTCTCAACTTATTAATGTTTACCGAGTGGCACTCATCCTACGAACCACTGTACGAGCCTGCGAGGTACCAACTCTACAATCAAGCTAAAAAAAGGAGTGTAACTGAACACCCGAGAATTGCAGATTTTACTGTCAACTCATCACAAGAACGAGACTTGGCAAGCAACTGCTGAATGAGGAATGATAAATCATAACATAACTGAATGAACAGGAGTAGATGAGGTACTTTTATCATATTTCCTTTCTTTTCTATTTGTTATTTATTTTGAAAAAAAAAGAAAAACTTTACAGCTGGAAAAGATCAATATCTTCAAAGATGCAAGAAATACGTAAAATTGACTATGATATTGCAAGAAATTGATTAGAGTACTGAGTCATAACACACCTTGACTAAATTAGACAGTGATGAATGGAAACAAGATTGCATAGTAACAACATGGTGCTTATGCTTTTCTCCTTTTTTTTTATATAAGGGAAACAAAATAAGCTAGATTTAAGCATAGAGCTATAGCTCCATGATCTAAGATTATATTGTATGTGCTTTAGAGATACATGTTGCTATTTTTTTTCTGGAGTCGGTTATGATCAGTTCTAAAGATATATAGGCCTACATTTTTTTTGTGGTCATTTTGTTAAAAAGCTCTATGGAATACATCCCAAGGGGGTGTATATTTAAGCTGGTTGGGGGAAAAGTTAATTCTTCATAAAACTGCTGTTCAAATTGTAGTTGAAATTATAATAGCTTCATGATATTGGGGAATATTTCATTATGCTGTTCTTCTTGGTTTCTACAATACGAAGAAAGATCGAGGTGTTTGGGAATTCAAAGCTTTTGTAAGGGTAAAAGGACCATTTCTTTTCATGATTGGTTGAAGGTAATGATGCTTAAAAGCTTATTTGTATATGGAATGTTTTAAGAGAAAGAATGCATTTCAACGAATTAGTAAAGATAGATAACAGTGCAGGCATAAATCACTGTAATGTTCAGAATGGTCACCCTGATTTTTATTACGTAACTGAATCATACTATACAGTTCGTTAAGATAAGAAAAGAAAATAGCTTTGTCAAATACATTTGATGTAGACGCTGGAATGTGTAAGGTGAAATTAAGTCGAATTCGTAAAATGTAGAACCCTGGGGCCCGTTTCTCAACACATGGACAAGTTAGTTATATCTTTATCCACCAACCACGGAGTTAGTTCCAATCTTACTAAACCTGTTTCTCGAAAGGTTTCCTAACTAGAATACCTTGATATCGATACTATCGGTAGAAAGAGCAGACGAGACGTAGCCTTAGTCACAAAATAGCATAATATTCAAAAAGAAAAATTATGAAAAAATTGCAAATATTGTGATAAATTGGGAAATAAATCTTTTCAAAATAATAGCACAGGTGAATTATGCATCATACATACTTAGACCATGAAGACTTGAGCATTCAATTGCAGAGAAAATCAAATTATGAATAATTCATTTCATGACTAAAAAATCACTTGTGGACGTTGAGATTGGGTACCCCCGGGATATCCAATTTTAATAGTTTACGAAAGTAAACCATAACGGTTTTCTTTGTAAAATGATGATAATTATGCGGTCTTTTACGATTCCGAACGTCATCAAAATATAGTTCAACAAAACATTTTTAACCATTGATACCGAAACATACGATATTTGACAAATTATATGCATAAATTAGAGATAGAATTTATCCAACTGTTAATAGGGGTCTGAAAACAACAAATACGAGTTCAGTTATGGATGGCCTGACGTGGTAGAATATTTATCGATTAAATCATTTTACTATTTCAAAATGAATGGTTTTGTGGCGTTTTACCAATAGTTTTTATAGTTTCTTTGTATTACAATTATCATTGAATGCATTAACCCACTTGTTTTGTGATGTAATTTCAACCTCTATGATTGATTACGTAAGATTATAATTTTAAAATTTCTATGCGCTTTTGCATGTCATAGTCTACCCACGTGATGCCACTACGTCATTAAGAAAGAAGTTATGACAGGTTCGGAGGTGTCATAAATATTTAGTGAGGTTGTTGTACCCGATCTTGGTAAAGAGGGCTTCGTGAAACGGTTAGCGGACAAGTAGCTCACTATCTCCGATTTAGTCAAGAAGTTAGACTTATGACGGTGTTGAGAAACGGGCCCCTGGTTCAGGCGAGGTAATGTGCTATCCACTAGCTATGACGTGACTGTTTTTCATCAACTTACATTGGTCCGCGGAGGCTGGTGGCGAGAGTTCATGTTTTTTAATTGACCTCGTATCTGGGTTTCTCGGGACAATCGGAGCTGACTGGGCGTGGTATTTGAGTGGTCAACTGAATGATTTGGATAATGTATGGGTAATTAACAATTTCTTTTATCATCAATGACGCGGTACGCTTTCTCGTCTCTGATTGGTCCGGGAAGGCTGGAAGGCGAGAGTCGGATATAGCTGGTTGGGGTGGATGTTTGGTATGACGGCTAGGGAACGAGCTTAGTACTTTTTAAACAGGGCTCGTCACTAGCTGGTCTTTAGTCATCTTCATGAGCATGATGAGGTTCGCTAACAGACAGAAATTATAATTAACTTTTGTAACTGATGTTTTTTCCCAAAAGGGATATAAGGAAATTTACTCTCTTTTTTATAAATTGATAGTAAAGTATTTTTAATGTAGGTAGATTGCATAAAGATTTTGAGATTTTAGGATTTACATGACGAGGAATAAAGCCATAATTATAAAGGTATGCTTGATTTTAGAAATTATGGAAGAATGGCAATAAAATAAAAAAAAATTTAAGATATAAGTAGGAAAACAGCTAGTTATTCAATTCTGTCGAATACTTGAAATATTGTAGTACCCTGGTTTAGGCGAGGTATTTATGACGTGCACTTTTTTTCTCAGTTATGATTGGTCCGCGGAAGCTGGTGGCGAGAGTTCATGTTTATTGACCTCGTCTCTGGTTTCTCGGGACAATCGGGGCTGACTGGGCATCATTCGCAATTTAGTCAACTGAATGACTAATGTACCCGGATATTTCATCAATGACGCGGTGCGTCTGCCTGCATGGCCCTGATTGGTCCCGGAAGCCGGAAGGCGAGAGTATCTTTTGAGACCTGTCACCAGCTTCTTGTTGGTCAGCGGATGGATTTAGCTGGTCGTCTGTGATCTGAGCGGGGGCTGCATTTGTGTCTCTGTTGCTGTGGTGGGCGCGGGCGATGCGTCTGATATGGCGGGGGCTGCGCATTGTGGCTGGCTACTAACGCAGGCACAGTGCGAGGCCTATAGCTGGGTCGGTCGTGTCGCTTGCGTTCGGCGTAGCGGCGGGGACGGTTGCTGCGACCTCCGCCTGGATTATAGGCTAGTAAACACGGGGTTGGTGAATGGGCTGACGGCTATATAGGGAACGATCTTTTTTTATAAATAATATGTATATTTAATAGGGCTCGTTACTAGCTGGTCTTCGGCCATCCTCATGAGCAGGGCGAGGTTCGCCAACAGACAGAAATGATAGTTATTTCGTATTATTAACTGATGCTCTTTCCCTCTTGTCACATGAAGGGGGGATAAGGAAATTTCCCTTTGTTATATATATATATATAAATAAATTGATAATACAGTAAGTTTGAATATACAAGTAGATTGCATAAAGATTTTGAGACTTAAGGAACTATTTTTTTTTAAAGAGGAATAAATCCATAAAGATATGGTGCTTGCATGAGTTTACAAATTTCGGAAGAATGGGATATATTTTTTTTCTCACACAATAGCTAGCTTTTGTACTCTAGGTGCTATTGAATGACAAACTTTCAGAACGGCTGGCATATTCATAATGCCATTTGTTAGGATGCAAGAAGGAAAGTAGCTAGTTAGTGAAATAATAGTAGAAATATATCAGTTTTGTCGAACAATGTGTTAGAGTCCTGGTATAGGTGAGGTAGTTATGACGTGACTTCCGCGAAGGTTGGTGCCGAGAGTTTGTTTTGTTTAGTAACCTGAGTCGTCTCTGGTTTCTCGGGACCATCGGAGATGACAGGGCGTGGTTTGCAATGATGAACTGAATACTAATATGAATATCTTTTAAAGTCATGACGTGTCACGTCCTCTTCGGCTCTGATTGGCCCGGGAGGCTGGAAGGCGAGAGTATATCTTTGAGACCTCGTCACCACCTTCCTGTATGTGGTCACCCAGCTGGGCCCCATCTTGCAGGGAGTTGCGATTGATCTGCGGAAAATTTGTACAATGTCTTTTTATAAATAGGGAGGGGCATGCTTGTTTGTCAAGACAATGATGAATGCGTGAATATACATGTAACTATAGGAAAAATTTGGAACAAGCGTGCATCTTTAGAGTTTTGGCGTTGCTGGCCTTCCATATTGTGGTTAGTCAGGTCTGTCGCGGTTCTTTGTATGACGGGGCCCAGATGTAGAATGTAGTTTATATAGTATGGCGACGGCAAGGGAACGAACTGTACTTTGAAAGAGGTTTCGTCCCTAGCTGGTCTTCAGCCATCTTTAAGAGGTTCGAAAGCAGACAAAATGTAAGCTAGATCTTGCAAAGGATGCCTTTTTCCCCTTTCCTCTTCCTTTCTTTTAATCTTTTTTTTTCTCGCATGAATGGGAATAATAATTATATTTTTATTTCTGTTCAAAAAGAAAACACTAAGATATTGCATAAAGATTTTGAGAATTTAGATATGAAGAGGAATAAAAGTCACAAATATCATTATTATTTTTTTTGGTTTTTATTAACTGAAAAATATTCAAGGAGTTTGTATATCTATCAATGAAATGTTAAAACTAATTTTTAAGATAGGAAAAAAGAAAAAACAGTTGTTATATTTAGTATAGATACTGGGATGAGTGAGGTAATTTATTCATTTATTCATTTTTATTTTTTTTTAGGAGGGAGTGATAAATTTTGTGAAAACAAATTAGAATCTTCTTTAATTTTAGTTTTCAAATCACAGGAGTGATGGGAGAGGCCTCAAAATAGGCCTATTCGTAATTTGCATTTGTTTTTTTTAGGATATGAAGAAAAGTCTTTCTTCTCAGTTGGGTTTCATAGTAGGGACAGTCTATGGGCATGTGTTTGAGTATGTCTGCAGAAGTGTATGTGTTGTGTTTGTTGGGGTGAAGTGGAATGATATGTTGTGTGTTGTGTTTTCCAGTTCTGGTGTCTATCTTATCCCCATTTTAGTTTAACAGGTTATTTTGTCATTAAAAAAAAAATTAAGCTACCAATTTGCAGTAATATCATTATCATTCATATTTTTGTTCCAAAGTTTTGTCAGAGGTTTAGACTTTTTGTGTTAATTGATGTCGGGTAACTTAAAACTACTTTCGGCCAATGTCAGAGGGTTGAGAGAATAAAAAAATAAAAAATATTTCAGTGGTGTCAGATGATGGGGGATATAATATTTCTGCAGGAAACTTTCAGCACAAAAGACACTGAAGG
This sequence comes from Lytechinus pictus, assembly GCF_037042905.1. Lineage (NCBI taxonomy): Eukaryota > Metazoa > Echinodermata > Echinoidea > Temnopleuroida > Toxopneustidae > Lytechinus > Lytechinus pictus. The sequence continues at coordinate 290,706 of NW_026974150.1, forward strand.
TGGATGGAAGGCTGATTGGAAGGGGGAAATGTTTTTCAGTCTTGGGAGTAACCACAGTAGGGGAGTTATCATAATGTTTAAATCAAAGGTTGATTTTCTCAAAGAAAAAAATTATCATTGATAAAGAAGGACGATATGTTATAATTAAAGGAAAGTGTCAAGGTGAAAAGATTATATTGGGTAGTGTATATTTCCCCACAGGGAATAAAGAAAACTCACAATGCAATTTTCTGTCTGATTTAGACAAAATTTTATCTTCTGTTAGTCAAGAATATTCTCTTATTGTTGGAGGAGATTTTAATATTGCTATGAATCGAAACTTAGACTACATGAGTGGAAGTAATATTTCGAAAAATAGATATAAAGATTCATTGGTGGATTTTCTTGATAGGCTAAATCTAATTGATGTGTGGCGGAAGCGGCATCCTAACAAAAAAGAATTTACCTTCAAACAAAATAATCCCTTCGTTCAGAGCAGATTAGATTATATTTTTATCTCCTCGAAATTAGAAAAAGACGTGAAAAGTTCAGATATTTTACCCTCTATCACTCCTGACCATGCTGGAGTTCAGGTCGAGTTTAATGATTTAGTCGAAAGTTTTGCATATGGGAGATCGTACTGGAAGTTTAACAGCAGTTTATGCTCTGATAAAGATTTTGTAGATGGGGAAAAGATGAAGATTTCTGAAATAGAAAGAATATGGCGGGACCAAATAATAAGCAAGATTAAATTTTGGGATTTTATGAAAATGAAGTTAAGAGAATATATAATGGCATTTTCCCGTGAAAGAGCAAAACTCAGAAAAAATCACATTGAAAAATTACAAAAAGAAATTAAAGATTTAGAATATCGCTTGACGATCAGTTTCATATTGACATCCAAAACGAAATTGATTAAAAAAAAGAGGAACTAGATAAACTTTTCGACTATTCTCGTCAAGGTCTAAAGGTCCGTTCAAGAGCCCAATGGTCTGAAGAAGGAGAAAGAAATTCACAGTTCTTTGAACACTTACTTAAATCCAATAAAAGGAGAAGTGCGATTAAGGAGATTTATAATGAAAATCAGGAAACGGTGCGAGATTGCAAAGGTATTGTAAAAATCATTCGGGAGTTTTATAAAAATCTATATGCATGTAAAAATCTTGAAACTAGTGATGATATTGAAAAAATGTTTTTTAATGATTTACCCAAATTGAGTAAAGAAAATATAGAGTTTTGTGAATATCCTATAACACATGAATAATGTTTTCAGGCTTTAAACGAATAGTCAGGTCCAGATTTGAGAAAAGTAGACTGCCTTAGGCAAATCGTGTTAATGCTGAATTGAGAAGTGTTTTAGCATAATTCGAGGGCGCTGAGTCCAAATTTGCTGTTTGCCAACCTTGATTTTGATGTTAAAATCCTCAAATTGGGAAAAACAATATGGCCGCCATTTTACACTCATTTTTACTCTATTCTGACCTCCAAAACTTGTAACAAAAATGTTTGGCAACAATTTTTGGTACTATTTGATCTAAAAAAAATAACATACTAAAAATCCACCAAAATCCGGATCCGGGAAAGTGGTTTTTTTTAAGATGACCGCCATCAACTGAAAATTAAAATAACCGGCATTTTTTCTACCCTAGACACCCTTTTTCGGTGCATACATGTATTCAAGGGTGTAGGGGATAAAAGGAAAGAGTGAACATAAGCACTCAAGGGTACCTGAAAATCAAAGATTGCGTAAAAATGGCTGCCATGGCCTAAAAATTCACAATTCATCTATTACCTATTTTAGTGTCTTTTATTTCGGTTTTATTCATTGGTGATTTTCAAGGGTCAAGAAGTAAACCGGGACAAGTTACAAGGACGGTCAACGGTCCACTATGGCCAAAAACCCAAGATGGCTTTCAAAGTTGATGTCTAAAATAGCTGTTGTTATCTAAAAACCCTAAAACCCGACATAATTTGTTTAATATCTGCCTTGGGGATAGGCCTATGATGTTGGTGTCTAACCCATCATTTAATGGGTCAGGAAATACGTTGGGACAAGTAACAAAGATAGTCTATGGTCCTCCGTGTCCAAAAATCCAAGATGGTTTGCAAAAATGGAGTATAAAATGTTTGTCGTTAATTACAAACCGACATAAATCGCCTGGAGAATATGATTTTTTAGTATAAAGCATGGTTTAAAGGGTCAAGTATTATATTGGGACAAGTTACAAGGACGGTTAGTGGTTCCAGTATGTCCAAAAATCCATAATGGCTCCAAAAATGGAGTCTATATAGGCCGTTCTTACCGAAAAACTGACATAGTTTGTTTATTATCAGCCTGGGGTATATGATTTTTTAGTATAAAGCATGGTTTAAAGGGTCAAGTAATACATTAGGACAAGTTACATGGACAGCCAGAGGTCCAGCATGTCCAGGAATTCAAAAAGGCTTCCAAAATTGGAGTCTAAAATTGCAATTGTTACCTAAAAACTGACATAGTTTGTTTAATATCCGCCTGGGGTGTATGATTATGTTGTCTAAACCTTGGTTTAAATGGTCAAGTAATACATTAGGATAAGTTACAAGTGCAATCAATGGTCCCGTATGTCTAAAAATCCAAGATGGCTTTCAATTAAGGAGTCTAAAATGGCTGATAGTATACTTAGAAATTGACATAATCTATTTAGAATCCATCTGGGAGATATGATTTTGGTGTCTACACTTCGGTTCAAGGGTTAAATGATACTTTTTGATTAGTTACAATGGCACGAAGCTGCCTATTTTACCTATTATTTAAAGATCGCTTTCAAAATGAGTCTAAAAAGACTTCCATCACCTAAACATAGTCATAATTAGGTGAACAAAATCTGCACTTTTGTGGTTTGAAGGCTGAAATAATAAATCAGGACAAATAAAAAGGATGGTTAGTTTTTCTTTTTGTCGTAAAAAGTCCTAAGCGACTTCTAAAATTGCGTAAAAATGGCTTATGTCCCCTAATCTTGAAACCATAGGATGGTCCTAAGCACATTAATGACATGTCTTGAAATACTTATCAGTGAATTATAGAACTTTTTAGGCGAAGTGTACCTTACTTTTTAAAGTTTGTTTTTCGGATGTTTGCTTATTGTTGCACCACCATCTAATGATATTATGTCACTAATTCTTGTAAAAGGTATTTTCATGAGTTTTAAAAACAGAGACACCAAAATAGTGGCACTAGATGGGATATGAAGTATTGTCATTTTGTATTAATGGTGGTCAATTCGAATGTAACTTTTGGAGCGTTCTTCATTTTTTTACAAAATGGACAACGGTGTATCCATGTAATTCGTCTTCACCTATATTATTTGAACTTTGAAACCATGAGAATGACACTAAAATGTTTCTAGGTAGATAGTATATGCACTCAGTGCAGCCACATTTTTAAGAAATAACTATTTTTAGTTTGGAACCATGATTTTTATATGTTTTATTTTATTCTCGGTAGACCCCAAAGGTATTTCTACCAGGTGTATATATCATGAATTTGGACCATTTCAAAGATGCAATGTCCGGACGTCCATTATAGACGTCAGTTTGGAAGGTCATCTTGGATTCGCTGACACACTTACTATCTTGTAAACCTGTCCTGATTCATTATTTGCCTTGAAAGCGTTTTGATGATTTTGATTTTGAGGATTTACTTTATTTTTGGAGTTGATGGTACAACGGCTGCCGTTGTGGACGCCATGCTGGATTTCCATGTAACCTTGACGACCTTTTTTTAAACTATATTACCTGTCTCAATAGATTTTTTAATCCTAACATGGCTAAGTTTCATTAAAAAGACATCTATACCCTAAAAGTTATGACATTTCAAAAACTTAACCCCGGTTAAGATTTGAGGTTGATTTCGCCGCCGCCATGGTCATCGCCGCCGTCGGAAAAGCGACGTCCATGTCGTGCTTCATATGCAGGCAAGGAAAAATGGCGGGCACGTTAAAGATATCACAATGTGAATATGCCAGCATCGCCCCAAAATTATTAAACATTTGGCCATATTATTTATCAATCAGCAGCTAGGAATCATGGCAGCCATCTTGGAATTAAAGATGGCTGACGAATCAATCGATCGGACACATTATGTTTGCAACCCTGGGTATAAAAAATAACGCATAGATCCCTATTTCTGAAATACAATCACCCATAAAAATCGTTTAATATGGGAAATTGCTTTAAAAATGCCGCCATTTTGTTTTTTGTCGATTTGAGGATGAAAACGTCGGAATCAAGTTTGGCAAACAGCATATTTGGATTCAGCACCCCTGAATTACCTTAAAAAAATTGATAAATCAGCATTAAAATCTGGACCTGACTAGAAATGAAATGGAATAAATCGCCTGGCAATGATGGTTTTACCGCAGAGTTCTACTTTACATTTTGGCCACTTTTAGGGAAAATCATAGTTGAAGCTTTCAATGAAAGTTTTGAAGTTAAAATGTTGTCAAATTCTCAGAGACAGGGGGTAATTACTCTAATCATGCTAATTAAAAAAGAAGGCAAACATCCTTTGCACATGAAAAACTACAGGCCGATAACTCTTTTGAATGTAGATTATAAAATTTTGTCAAAAGTGTTAGCGACAAGGGTGAAAGAGGTCTTGGGATATATTATTCATTTTGATCAAGTGGGTTATATCAAAGATCGTAATATTGGGGAAGCAGTTCGGTTAATTGATGATATGTTTTTTCAGTCTTTGTATCAAAGGAGAGATGTTAATATTAAAGGGATAGGATTTGGGAAACGGGAAATAAAACAAGTTCTGTATGCAGACGACATTACATTGTTTTTTAAAGATATGAATTCGATCCATAGAGTCAAGAAAATATTCTCAGATTTTGACAATTTAAGTGGATTGAAGATTAATATGGATAAAACAAACTTTTTATGGTTGGGAGAAGAAAGAGATAAACCTGGTTTACCACTTCTTGGACATTGGTTACAACATATTAAAATTTTAGGGGTATATTTCGCACGAGATTGTAAAGTCAAAGATGATTTGAACTATAAGGAAATCTTGAGTAAAATTAAAAGACTTATTGGTTGGTGGAAACAAAGAGATCTTACAATATATTGTAAAATAAAACTTTTGAAAATGTATGCATTTTCAAAATTAAATTATGTTTCTTCCCTGATGACAGTCCCAAAAGACGTTTTTAAGGAAATAGAAAAAATTTCTTTCAATTTTATTTGGGGAGGAAGAGATAAAATATAAGATAAAAAAAGAATAAAACGCAAGGTTCTATATCAAGACTATTCTGTTGGAGGACTGAGAGCTCCAAATTTTGAGGTCTTTGTTAAGACCCAACGAATAATGTGGATTAAACGTTTACTATATCAGATGGAGGGAAAAGTTCGGGTTGGAAAGCAACCTTCAAATATTTTTTAGCTCTTTAGGCGGTCGAATCATATTTCTGTGTGATTATGATACGAGTAGAATGAATTTGAAAGGTATACCATTATTTTACATAGATATGCTGTAGGCATGGCACGAACTGGATAAGTGTAGACATTTTGGAGGGAAAATTAATCCCATTATTTTTAATAACAAGCGTATATCATGTATATGCCTCAATAATAAGACTTTTTTTATATTGAATTATTTCAGAAAGGTATAGTTAAGGTCTGTAATATAATAGTTGGAGGTCAATTAAGACCAATTTCATACTAGTATAATTTAAAATTTTCATCTGAAAACTTGCTCAAAATTCAAAAGATATTTTCAGTAATAACAGAAAAGTGGATACAAGGTGATTTTATGGAAATGGATACATATAACTTTGAAATTCAATTGAAGATATGTGGGCATGTTAAAAAACTATGTGATATAAAATCTAGACGAATATATGACCGCTTCATTGAAAATTTTCAAATTGATTATGTATTTCATGTTACAGATGGGCAATCCGAATATGATTTGGGAATGGGGGAACTGAAAGACGTTTTTCTGAGACTGAAATGTGCAATGCTATGCAATAAACACAGAGAATATCAGTAAAAACAATTACAAGGGGCTGTGTACACGAAAAGGGAACTTTTTAAATTTGGTTTTGAGACAGATAATGTGTGTTTCTTTTGTAAAAAAGAAGTTGAGTCTTACCAACATTTTTTTTTATTGTCCTAAAGTTAAGCGATTATGGGAAGAGATGAGTAAAATATTTAAACTGAATGAACTTGTCAGTGACAATTGGAAAATAATTTTCATGGGGATATCTGGAAATACTACAAGAGTAGCTTTAATAAACTGTATTTTATTCTTAATCAAGTATATTATTTTTAGTTCAAGAAAACAGGGAATATTGCCAACCGTACAGAAAGTGACACATTTGGTTAAAGAGTATAGAGATACGGAATATAAAATAGCGTTTAAAAAGGGGAAGCTGGGGTACACTTAAGGAAATGGGAACAAATCAATGCACACCTTTCTTAATACTATGGATGTATTGGTTGCTTCATTTTGTTTCTGTTTTGTTTTGTTTATTTGTTCAAATACAGATAGTTGGACCAGAGCAGGATGCATCATGTGTGGGTGTACATGTGAAGATGGATGTGTGAGTACTGTGACAGGGGGGGGGGGGGGGGGGGGGAGCTGTGGGTGGTGGTGAGTTGAAGTGAGCTTGTGTGAGTGTCTGGGGAGAGAAATGAGGGGGGAGGGGGTATGGGGTAAGGTGAGTGTGTAGGGACGTTTAAGGATAATAATCTTCCTCTAATTAACCTTTGAAATAATATTTTATCCCCTTTAAAAAAAATTATTTTTTGTACTATTAGCAAAAGAGATTATTTATATTCTATTCAGGAAAAAAGTCATCTTTTGCAAAGTATTTTTTTTTTGTCGATTGATATGGGTTTTTTTCTTCTCTGCTTTCACAATGTTATAGAAGAGAAATTTGGCAGTTTAATTTCATTTGTAATCATTTATAAAATATTTGTAATCTCATTGATATTGATATATTTATTTGTTTCATTGTTTATTGATTGTATATATGCAAATAATCTTTATGAATTGTGATTGTAAACTTATTTGATTTGGAAGAGGAAGAAAATAAAATATTATTCAAAAAAAAAATAAAACAAGACAATCCCGACAACTGAGTCATTTATAAAGGGCTCACAGGCCTAATTCATTTCCCATAGACTCGTGTGTTAAAGTGGCACTTCAAAAGAATTCATAAAAAATAAGGAGGAAATTCGAGGGTTGAATGTTTACTACCAGTGGATAGGATAAATGTCTGACATTCCATATCTGACCAGAAAAGTGTACCTCGACTGGCTCATTTTAAAAATAAATCAGCATTTACGAAGACTACACCTGACGGGACCAAATTCATCACTTGAGAGAGTAAAATGACCCTAATTCTTCCGCCAGTAAAAATATAGTTCATCAGTGGCGTAACTACGGGGGGGGGGGGGGGGCATGGGGGGCACGTGCCCCCCCCCCCCCCCAATCGGCTGGCAAAAAAAAAAAAAAAACTACGGGAGAAAAGGGGGAGAAGAAAGAAACGTAGTGGGAAAGAAGAATTTATTGTACATTATAATGTTATATTATATTATATGTTGTGTTATATTACATAAGAATTTTTTTTTTCATTACTTTATGAAACATAATGTGCTCAGGGCCTATTTGTTCATTATTCATGGTACTAGCATTGCCTGTTTAACGAGATATACATGTACAATCATGTTGTACCAAAACGTCCTGTTTTCAAGTCAATATGCACCAAATATATATCATCGCACTTCGAGTTATTGTTTTATGTAGTGACATATGCTTCTTTTCATGACTACTTAAAGTGATAGCCCCATTTTACGGTCTGTATATAAAAAAATTCCTTGTTTGTGTTCGCGCTTACGTTCGAATTAGTGGATTGATGAGATTTGTCTGCTCTTCATGAATTCCTGAAATCGGTCCTTAAAATGTCTCTTTTTTTAATGTAAATATAAAAAATTTTCAGCTCGCGCTTCGCACTCGCATCATTTGTTTAGTGAAATACGTATGGTCATAGTAGATTCCTACAAACAAGCCTCAGAATGCCCCTCTTCAGATCTGAATTTCCTATATTTTCAGCTCGCACTTTGCGCTACTGAGATGCGTATGATAATCATGATTACTATGACTACAAAAAGCTCTTCATGTGTTTGAATGTGATGCTAACAAAATCAGCAATCGCTTGGCACTCGCATTGGATGACTATGGTGAGATATGTATACTCTTAATGGATAAAAAAAAAAGAAATAGTCTTTAAAATGTCCCTGTTTGGGGTCAATATATACAAAATTTCAGCTCGCGCTTCGCGCTCGCATCATTTTGTACGTGAAGTACGTACAGTATGGTCTTCGTAAATTCCTACAAACAAGCCTTAGAATGCTTCTCTTCATGTCTGAATTTCCTAAATTTTAAAGGTATAGTGCATGATTGGTTGATCTCAGACAAGGGCAATGAATCAATTTTGAAATTATTACATTCATTAAATACCTATATTATTGCTCTATTTTATCACGGAAAAGAAACTTGCATAACTTTTATATTTTCATGATATTGAGGGGTGAAACATATATTATAACAATTATCGGTTAAACGAAATAAGTTTGAACTTTCTTATTGACGCCCTCTCGGGTTAAAAAATAAATTGATATTAGAACACCGTTCTAATCATGCATATTCATTACGACCTCATGCATATTGATGAAATACGTCATGGCGCATGCGCAGTATCAAGAAATCATCGTATCAACAAAGTGCAGTAATGTGTGTGTAGCTGAGTAGAAAGCAAACATCGAACGGTGCGTGCAAGCTCAATGAGCCGATGCTAGCCGGCTAGCGACATGCTTGCGCTCTGCATTAGTTTCAGATATAATCCACTATTAGCGATTGCACACACAGGATACTAGTAGTTTCATGATTGTATCGTACGCGTGAAAAGGGATTCAGACACGTTGAATATCTGACGTGAATGACGAAGCAAAGGATTGCCCAATACGGCTTACTTTCGGAATCTTATGTCATGAATCTGAAAGTATACTCCAAGACTAAAAGAGATACGAGAATCCCAGAGATGGGCAAGGGCCGAGTTCCGAGTTTGATCTTTCTTCATGTGGATTCTAGCTCTTTTATGCACCTTTTCCCTTCATGTATAGCTAGCTTGGCGTGCTACATACGGGAACTAGAGCGAGGAAAGGGGGAGGGAGGAGAGAGAAGAAAGAAAGAAGTGAATTAGTAAAAGAGAATCAGGAGAGCCGTTATAAAGGGATCTGAATACAACATACCCTAATTTGATATTTTGGTGTTTTTTTTTTATCTTTCCTGAATGTTTCAGTCAGTTTCAGATTATTTGGCTCCACTCGATCGCAAAGTACAGAGGAGAAATTGGAAAAAAAAGTTAAACCAAAAATATTTAAAACTCTAAACAGACGGCCACCACCATTCTGTGTACAGCCAAGCATGAAGAAAGGGAAAGGGCGAAGAGAAAAACGATTACTTTCAGGGCGGGTTCTACGATGCAGGGTTTGTTTAATACGGGGTTAAATATAGGCCTATAGTAAAACCATAGAGCTACTAACATAACGAAGATGAAACCCCAATACAGGGTTAAATATAGGCCTATAACCCAATGCAACACTTGACTACTCTTCGTTTGTTTAGATTGAACTCGCGAGGTCAAAAGGTGAGCTGAGAAACATGTTGATGCGAAGTACGTACGTATAGTCTATATTGTGTAGACCGTGATAGCATGAATGTGACAACGCATCACGTTGCAAATTTCTATTATTTCTGTTAAACTGAGTTTTTACCTGACTGCTAAGAAAGCACGAATGCCTGTGAGCAAGCAACCAGGGGACCAACGGCTTAAGGTCGAACAAGCAGAGTAAAGGCGTCATGAGTAAAAAAAATGAGGGGGGCAGACATGACGTCAGGGACAAGATTTCTGGGAAAACTCTTATTTTTTGCATCCACACAAAGCTTGCATCGAGATATGGAAAAATGAGAAGTTGAGTATTGCGTGGTGCTATGGTCTAGAACCGCTCTACGTATTCAGAGTTGTGATTTCCAGGGCCGACCAGCATACATGTAAGAGTTTTACAACATAACTTTACAAGGCACGCTGTGGGACAAAGTGCAACAACGTATGTGAGAAAAGACTAAGCAAACCTGTAGAAGCAGCAACGTACAACATGTACTCACGACCAGTCCATGGGTTGCCGAGTTTTTATGCAGTATGGGGAGGGGGTGGGGGTAGCCTACAATGATAATAATAACATGTGTAGGGCGCTTTATACTTTATACAATCATGGACCTATTAGGTCCATGCTATAATCAAACCATCCGCACGACGAGTGGATGGATGACTGAAAGAATGGATGGATAGGCATATATAAATGGATCATCCAATTGATGTATTTTCCCAAGAAATGGATGGTCAAAGAGAAATTGATACAAATGATGCAGCAATAGATAGGCTGGGAGATCAACTTGCTACCCCTTTATACCCTTACAAAAAAATTCCTGCAGTACTTTAGTGGTACTCTGTTGTACCTGTGTGATACTTCTGTCATACACGACGGTATCGCAGAATTACCACAGGACTTCTGTTGTATCACTCTGTGATAGTTCTGTCATACTTCTGTGGTACATGAAAATATGAAAATTTCCTGCAATACCTTAATGGTACTCTGTCGTACCTGTGTGATACTTCTGTTGTACAAAACTGTATACAGAATTACGACAGGACTTCTGTGGTATCACTCTGTGATAGTTCTGTCATACTTCTGTGGTACATGAAAATATGAAAATTTCATGCAATACCTTAATGGTACTCTGTCGTACCTGTGTGATACTTCTGTTGTACATAACTGTATACAATATCACTCTGTGATAGTTAGGTCGTACTTCTGTTGTACATGAAAATTCTAAAATATCCTGCAGTACTTCTATGACAACCCTGCGATACTTCTGTTGTATATGAACATTTTTTAAATTTCCTGCAGTACTCCTATTACTACGCACTTCTATGGAAACCCTGTGATACTTCTGTGGTACATGAACATTTTGAAATTTCCTGCAGTACTCGATCCTATTAAAGGCACTTCTATGGAAACCCTGTGATACTTCTGTGGTAAATGAAAATTTTGAAATTTCCTGCAGGACTCAATATAGGCACTTCTAAAATTCTATGGCAACCCCAGTGCTATACTTTCAAAATTTCCTGCGGTACTTCTCATCCAGAAATATGACTGAAACTGTATCACAGACGTTATGGTGTATTTTCTGTGGTACATGAAAAATTTAGTTTCCTTCAGTACTTGCATGGAAGCCCTGTTTGTACCACAGACTAATTTTTTTTTATTTCCAGTGAGGGATTTATCTCTTGTCTTCAGTTTCGGGAGAGGTCAGTAGCGTATTGAGTCTTATATTTTTAGAAGGCCATATGGCTTAAAAGGGCACCATTCATTTTAAAAAGTACAATTTTTTATATGAAAATTTAATTTTGTGATAGCTAGATTGTGACATATAGGCCCTATTTGAAAATTATATTTCACCCTGTCCCATTGTGTATATAGGTCTATATCAGCGAGGGGGGGGGGGTTATGCCTACTGAGACTAAGAGGTTTTAAGTTTGATAGCTTCTATTTCTACGAGAAAGGGTACTATACGTACTAGATCAAAATTGGAGCAAAGCGCGAACTGAAAAATGCGAAAAATTATTGACCCCAAAATGGGCAACTTATATTTTGAGGACTCTTGTTCGTTTTCAGGGTTATTTCTTTTTCATGCGCTCTTGTAAATTTCAATTATCATTTGTTTTGTTTGTTCGCCACTTATTTTTCATAAAAAAAACAGGATGAATAATAAAAAAATTGACTACATTTAAAAGGGTACGTGTTGAAATATACAGGACACACCTAACACCCTTAGAGCTTAATGGTTGTGAGGAAGCCGGGTTGAATTTCAAAGAGATATTGTAATGAATAAAAACATAAGCAAGAACGTATTATTCTACTTCATCCATCTCTTTCTAACAATACAAGAAAATAAATGAAGGGGAGGTCAAGGCTAGAGATAATCAATAAATAGAGTAAAATTCACAGAGCAAAATGCTTAAAATTTATTCAAAATCGGATGAAAAATAACGAAGTTAAGTTGAATTTTAAGGATTTGCAATATTCCCATGAAACAGTTTTATTTAGGCATGTCTCATGAATATTCATTAGGTGGGCTGATGATGTCATATCCCGCATGTTCTTTTGTACATTATATGAAATTAGGTTTATTCAACATATTTCTACCAAGAACTTAAACAATTGGAATGACAACTGATTAACCGCATTAGTTATTTAATGCAGCAACTTCATTACAATGGAGACACATTATTTACACATGTATTGAAAAAATTAGATAATCATAATTTCATATCTAACATTAAAAAAGGAAAATGGGAATGTCACATCATCAGCCCACCAAATGAATATTCACGACGATGTGCACACTCTCTGTTTTCACAAAATATTGATAAACAATTAACATAAGAAAGTTCAGCGTTGAATGTTGATTAAAAAATAAATCTCAGTTAAAATGCTATCTAAGATTTTGTTTTACATGTTTGATAACCAAGTTTTAATGCGATACTGGCCCCTTGAAATTTTTATTGCGAGAAAATACATTTTTCCAAGTTTCCCATCTATTTTTTGTATTATTTAGTAAAAAGGACCTATTTTCTTACAAATATATTTTTACAAATGAAATTACTTCAATATTTGTTCTCCTATTCACAATATTTTTTTCTATTTTACAGGTGAAATAGGATAAACTAAAAATAGGATATTTAATTTCCATTTTAAGGCCTATTTTTTTTTTGCTTTATATCCCCGGTTTATATCTTTGCAACCTTGCAATATGTTAGCCAGGCTGGTTTATATCTATTTCTTTTTAAATCAAATAAATTTGTATATTTTCAATCTATTTTTATGATGCGAGGCTATATATAGTTTGTAAATATGTTTTTTAATTGCAAGAACAATCTTGTATCTCTGTTCACATATAATGGCAGTTTATTTTGCTTCTTTTTTCTAATTTGTATGAAGTTTGTATCTATATATTTTCAAACTATTTTCCATCCTTAAAGTGTCACGACCGATGTCATATTATTTTTTTACCTCGTTGGCAAAGTTATTATCTTTTCTTATGTTTCGCTTCAAAATGGTATCTTTATATTTGCTTGTCTTGCTCCTCCACCCCTTATCAAAATACCCTGCCGGCACTTGATCTAAGATTATTTTCTTTTACTACTTGAACCTTATAAAGGGATCTTTCCTTCGATCGCAAGAAAGGATAAAATGTGTGTTTTTGAAAATAAATAAAATGAAAAATACATAGGATTGGAGCTGTGATTTTCCTCATTGCTTTCTTTGTCATCCTACTTGCATACTAGTAGGCCTATATAACATATTTTCAGTAAAAGCCCTGGTTTTAAATTGTGAGACATGTTTTTAAATCCTATCCTTATATTAAAAAAAAAAGAATAAAGAGAAAGAAAAAATTAAAAGACATATAAAAGAAAAAGAAAGGAAGAAGAAATAAATATTTGAATTTTACTTTATTCAATTACTTTACGTTAATAATATGATATATATGATGGCGAAAATAGTCAAATTGTCTGGTTGCCAAGTAAAAAGTAAGACCCCCCCCCCCTCCCCGTACAAACGCACGGACTGCGGCTAACTAGTAATTTGCACGCGTATACGTGTTTCCGGTTCCGCCATTTGAAAAAAAAACGTTCGTAATTGCTCAGCTGAACCTGAAGCTTGATGAAGAAGGCCGTCAATATTTCAACAAAAACTAACAGAATATGGATCAGATTCGGACAACGACTTCTTAAGACATTCACACAACAGGCTAAACAGTAAGTCAGATCCATTTTTCGTAGTTTGGCGCGGCATGCACTTAAATTTCTTCGACTTTTTAATCATTACCGTACGGCCACTGCACTGCCGTTGTTCCCGATCGCTTAACTGGTGGGGGCTGATCTGCGGTGTGCGCGGCCGCGGCCGGGGACGGCCAACGGCTGGGCACTAGTATATGTATAAAAATTCGCCAAACTGCTAGGCTAGTTAAACACTTTAGATTCCAGTTTTAACACTTCTGTACATGGGTAAAAATATTGGTTGGCAACGTTTGGCAAAAAAAGGATAGTTATGCCTTATGGTTACAAAATGATGCCAGAATTATATGAATTAATTAAAGTAGAAGAGAGTTTAGTTTACTTCCACTTGTTGACATCGCCATCTTTGATCCTTTGTAAATGCAACCTAGTTACGTAACGCGTATAGAGGGCGGCAAAATCATGAGCGGTGCTAGATTAAAAAGTGCTAAAATGTCCAACCACTGAACTAGAAATACAAAGAGAAAACATATTGCATCTTGCCTTCTACGGCGCATTCTCGAACAATTGACCTAGCAAAATGGCGGCGGTCACTTATCGAGTTCGCTGGCGATGTTTTGCTTGGGTGTACACGACTTCCACGTATTTCTAGTTCAGTGATTGAAGCGGGTAGTGCTGTTGTCGATATCGACATTGATGTCGACATACGAAGAATTTTCAAAATTCCAACATGTCGACATACACGCATCCACATCGACATGTAAATATAAAATAAAAAGGGGTCTAGCCTAAAGTCACCAGTGTAAAGCTTAGCTGAGAAGTTAAAAGCATTTATCCACAGTAATTGGCGCGATTAAAAGGTTTATTCAGCTTAGCAGCGCATTAAACGAAAAAAGGATACCTGCGAGCTGTGCAGCAGCAGAAATACGTCAGTGTGGGGCCGGCCTGCCCGATCGAGCCGGCCGCCCTCGATCCCGACTCGCTCTAGATCTATATCTAGCGCTATAGCGAGCTGAGCGTAGCGTAGTAGCATTCACCGTACCCATCCATCGCGTGCTATTCACCGTGCTTGATAATACGTTGCTCCTAAATGCATTACTTTTCACATAAACGTGAGCAGCAGCGAACACATGTTTTTGCCAAAGTTGTGACCGCCGCAATTCAGCGCTTACTTCATATCACAAAGTCACAGAAAACTTCCCTTCATTTGTTTGGAGATCGTTGCACGGATCGCCGCGGAAGTGATACTGAAATTATCGGTCGATTTTCATTATTTTTTATTGTCAATTTGAGGAGCTTGCGTTTGCAGCACATGTGTACCAGCGTATAATACGCAATGATCACTGTTGTAATTGGTGATTCTCAAATTGACTCCGAGTGTTATTGCGCAATGTTTTCGAGACCGGATCGTGGTACAAAAAATGTGGATTAAATCGGTTATTTTGGAAGTGAATTCACTCCAGCTTGGTAAAAAATATGTTTTCCCGAACTGAGCCTGTATTATATAGATCTAGTGTGGGGATATCACTCATGTCAAGGTGAATACATTTGATTGAGAGTGTTGTTCCACGATCGAATGCTTTTTTTATGTTAGGGAGCCTAGGCTAAATTACGGTCCCCTTTTCATGTCGACATTGTCGATGTCGGGATTAATTTTTAAGCGACATGTCGACATTGATTTTTGTTTCCGACAACAGCACTAGAAGCGGGACATTTTAGCACTTTTTAATCTAGCACCGCTCATGATTTTGCCGCCCTCTATACGCATCACGTAACTAGGTTGCATTTACAAAGATGGCGATGTCAACAAGTGTAAGTAAACTCTCTTCTACTTTTATTAATTCATATAATTCTGGCATCATTTTGTAACCATAACTATCCATTTTTTGCCAAACGTTGCCAACCAATATTTTTACCCATGTACAGAAGTGTTAAAACTAGAATCTAAACATAACTAGCAGTTTGGCGCATTTTTATAGTTGCATTTTTCTTTGGTGTGTGGGAGCCTATAAGTACAAATGCCAGGCGTTAGGGGAGTGACCATACGTACAGTATATTACTTTCACTCCCCAAACGCCTCCAGGCTAGTCAGGGGCCCGTTTTTCAACACCGTCGTAATTCTAACTTTTTGACTAAATCAAAGATAGTAAGCTACTTGTCCGCTAACCATTTCAAGAAAGGCAAGATCGGGGGCGCTAATGCAGTTTCGCACCCGCCGATTACAGTGCTAGCATACCTCATCACCAATAGGCTAGCAATACTTGGTCCCAAATCATGTCTTGTCATGACTAGCCTGGAGGTGTCTGGGAGTAAAATTATTTCTACTACATGTATATGTAGGCTTACTCCCCATGATGCCTGGCAAGGCATTGGGCCACACGAAGGAGAGTTTTTTGAGAAAACAATGTTGCTCCAAAATATTTGATTTATTTAACTTGCTTATCACACAATTTTGTAAATGGAAAAGAAGTTCATTTCCCCCCATTAGGCACTTATAAAGTTTTTTACACGAAAAATAATACAAATATTAAGAAAAATCATGTGAGAAGATGAGCAGATACTCACCGATGATCTTGTCGCCATATTTCCTTCTTTGTTCGTAGCCTAGTTAAAGACGCGTATAAGAGAGGGCGACGATATCATGAGCAGTGCCAATTAAAAAAAAAAAAAATTCGGCCGATGATAATCGTGAATTATAAAATACTTGCATTAGCCAATAAATATTTATGTGCTATGCCTACGTATAGTAGAAATAATTTTACTCCCCAGATGCCTTCAGGCTAGTCATGACAAGTCTCTCAGTCACATTTCGTCGTCAATATTCCCACTGCTTTTCCGGCGCTAATGCAGTTTCGCATCTGCCGATTACCAGCATACCTCATCACCAATACTTGTTCCCAGATGTCATGACAAGTCTCTTGGTTCACATTTCGATGTCAATATACCCACTGCTTTCCCAAATATTGTGAGGGGTAACGGCTGTATTTTGACTGCGAACTCGAAGACATCGAATCCTCAGTCAAACATCGCTTTGCTCACATTATTTGGTTGCTAAATTCAGTCCATATTAACATTACAGCGATGGCAAATCCAAGCGATCTGCGAACCGATGTCTACGGATTAGATCAACGAGGTCAAGATCGAAGCCGAAATACAGCCGTACCCGATCAGGATATTTTGAAAAGCAGTAGGTATATTGACATCGAAATATGACTGCGAGACTTGTCATGACATTTGGAACAGATATTGGTGATGAGGTATGCTGGTAATCGGCCGGTGCGAAACTGCATTAGCGCCGCTTTTCCAAATATTGCGAGCGGTAACACCTGTATTTTGACTGTGATCTTGAAGGCATCGATCGTTCGAATCCTCAGTCAAACATCGCTTCGCTTGGCTTCACCACTCGCCGTCATGTTGATATGGACTGAAGTTATGCAACCAAAAGATTCACATGCGGCATGCTGGCAGTTCGTTTGCCACATGTTCACATGATTTGGTTGCTAAATTCAGTCCATATCAACATACTGCGCACGGCGAATCCGAGTGATCCGCGAAGCGATGTCTACGGATTAGTTCAACGACGTTGACATCAAAGCCGAAATACAGCCGTTCTAGATTACGATATTTTGTAAAGTATTGGGTATATTGACATTGAAATGTGACTGAGAGACTTGTCATGACATTTGGGAACAAGTATTGGTGATGAGGTTTGCTGGTAATCGGCCGGTGCGAAACTGCATTAGCGCCAGATTGGGGACAACAACCTAACTAAATAGTAAATATTTATGACACCTCCAAACCTTCAACCTGTCAACTTCTTTCTTAATGATAGACGGTAGTGGCATCACATGGAAAGCCAAGAGAGCACCGATGGGTGTATTAAGTGCCGCTGTGTACAATGTCAACAGTTGCATGGCAATCCCTACCTCGAGCAAAGTTTGTGCAGGCTCCCCTCCACTTAACTACGGCTACACAACACTACGCTCCACCTACTCGAACTTCGAGACCATGAACTCGATCTGATATTCTGAGTGACAGAGGTGGGATTTTATGGGGGTGGGGAAGTTCCTCACACATATTTATAATTCGCTGCCGATTTCAAAACATTGCATGCGGATGCAATATGCGCGAGATACCGGGTCTGGTCTGACCCGACCGACCTCACGCGCATGCGATGTATTGAATATTGATACGTGTGAGAAACTTCATGTTGGCTCTAAATCATCAATTTTGAGATGGATATAGGCATGGAGAAGAAGTGAAACTTTGTGTGCAGGAAGAATATTAGTTTTATTTTTTTTAAAGAGCGTGATGTTGCATGAATTTTATATTCCCCCCCCATAAAATCCCACTTTTTGTCACTCGGAATATCAGATCCAGTTCACGGTCTCAAAGTTTGGGTAGGTGGAGCGTAGTGTAGCAATAGTGAAGTGGAGTGGAGCCTGCACGAACTTCACTCGAGGTAGGCAATCCCACAAATTTAAAAGAGGTTTCTATAAAATCAAGTCCGGCCTTCTATGAACATGACAAACTTACGAAAAGATGTGAAGTCAATTCACCCTAAATATCATCAATATCCCTCAAATAGCTTAATTTAAGCACTAATTTCTCTTCCGATTGATAAAATATGGATCCGTCTTTAATTTCCAAAATTGTTTGTCTAATTAGCTAAAGGACGCATGTTTAATCTACATGTTAAAGACACTACATAGAAAAGACTAGGCACAAAGACTATTATACATGTAAATCGATGCAAAGCATTACGCGATGTCGGCAAAGTGTCCAATCTTCTTATTGTAAAGACTTTAGCGACAATAACAGACTGTGAGTAAGGTTAAAATGCTCCTCTACTTTTAATGTTTTCATTAGTGCTGTTGTCGGGAACAAAAATCCATGTCGACATGTCGCTTAAAAATTAATCCCGACATCGACAATGTCGACATGAAAAAGGGACCATAATTTAGCCTGGGCTCCCTAACATAAAAAAAAGCATTCGATTGTGGAACAACACTCTCAATTAAATATATTCACCTTGACACGAGTGATATCCCCACACTATATAATACAGGCTCAGTTCGGGAAAACATATTTTTTACCAAGCTGGAGTGAATTCACTTCCAAAATCACCGATTTAATCCACATTTTTTTTCTGGAGAATCAATTTTTTGTACCACGATCCGGTCTCCAAAGCATTGCGCAATAACA
This sequence comes from Lytechinus pictus, assembly GCF_037042905.1. Classification (NCBI taxonomy): domain Eukaryota; kingdom Metazoa; phylum Echinodermata; class Echinoidea; order Temnopleuroida; family Toxopneustidae; genus Lytechinus; species Lytechinus pictus. Next base: position 309,800 of record NW_026974150.1, read on the forward strand.
CTCGTAGCCAATTTGAGAATCACCAATTACAACAGTGATCATTGCGTAGTATACGCTGGTACCATGTGCTGCAAACGCAAGCTCCTCAATTTGACAATGAAAAATAATGAAAATCGACCGATAATTTCAGTATCACTTCCGCGGCGATCCATGCAACGATCTCCAAACGAATGAAGGGAAGTTTTCTGTGACTTCGTGATATGAAGTAAGCGCTCAATTGCGGCGGTCACAACTTTGACAAAAACACGTGTTCGCTGCTGCTCACGTTTATGTGAAAAGTAATGCATTGAGGAGCAACGTATTATCAAGCACGGTGAATAGCGCGCGATGGGTACATATTTCCGTGGATGGGTACGGGGAATGCTACTCTCGCTACGCTCGCTATAGCGGGATATCGAGGGCGGCTCGATCGGGCAGGCCGGCCCTGCACTGACGTATTTCTACTGCCGCACAGATCGCAGGTATTCTTTTTTCATTTAATGCGCTGCTAAGCTGAATAAACCTTTTAATCGCGCCAATTACTGTGGATAAATGCTTCTAACTTTTCAGCTAATCTTTACACTCGTGACTGTAGGCTAGACCCCTTTTTATTTTATGTTTACATGTCGATGTGGGTGCGTGCATGTCGACATGTCGGAATTTTGAAAATCCTTCGTATGTCGACATCAATGTCGATATGAGGCCTCTCGACAACAGCACTAGTTTTCATTGATTTTATGTTGAATATTATTAAAGAATATGACTCTTTGCACCTGAATTGTAACACTGAAATATGGAAATGAAGAAGTTTTATCATCATGTATTTTTATTAATCTGCAAATAAAATTTTACTATGTCACTCAAATTCATTTCATTTCATTAAAGATTCAAAGAGGGATCTCTGGATGATCGAGCAGCAAGTCCAGCATTATGTGGGAAAGATACTACAGGTGTACACAGAAAAGGCCATGTTCATGTACAAGACACGGTTGGAGTTCATAAAAGGTGATTATGTAGGCATTCACTTCAGTAGATATTATAATTGCAAAATTAAGCAGATTGTATTCATGCAGTGGCATACAGTGTAATCCTTGTTAGAAGATGTAGATTTATTCTTCATTTTTTTATTAAAGAGTTTCAATATGTGCTTATGACAATTTGTTTGCATTATAAATTGTTTGTCACTCTTCGGCTTAGTTTGCTTTATAAGCAAGAATATGCTAAGAGAGATAGCCGCAAGGACCTCATGATCCGATAGGTATGTACTTGTGAAAAGAGATCTAGATGGTGGCAAAACACCTTATTTCTTGTATTTTTATATTGTTCATGTTATCGTAATGGTACGTGTGTTTTTTTTCTACAGATTAAGCTGCCTCGTGCTATACAGACGTGGATAAAAACAAGCTGTCCAATGAATGGTGACTACTCAAGAGGAGCCAGAAAGTCAACTAAGGCCAGGGTATTTTGGGAGTTGATATGGCCGGGGAAGGGGGGGAGGGGGGGGGGGTTTCCAGGGCCCCCCCCCTCCCTTGAGATCTCGACCGCACAATCGTGTCTAACATTGGCACATGGGTTGTCTAGGGCATAATTTACAAAATTAATTTGTAAATTATTTCACGCAAATTGTTATTAAGTGATAATACTAATTTATGCGTAATTAGAATACAAAATCATACTTTTTCCTCTATTGCATTGACTTTGTACACAAAATCTCGTTTTTGAGCAATTTTTGGTATGACATGTACTTACATAATGTCACGTTATTACAGAACCACGTACCGGGTGACACAAGATTGGTCTCAAAAGATGCACAAGACTAGAAAGAGGCATGTTTTAAAAAAATTGTGCGACAGCATGGTCGCAAAATTTTTGGAAGGGGGGGGGGTCAAATTGGTCCAATTTAACTAAGGGTTAATAACTGGGGGCCTGTTAGCTGCCTTTTTACTTTCAAGTCTTGCACATCTTTTGAGACCAAATTTGTGATGCCTGGGTACGCTGTTCCGAAATTTCGCAACATTTTTATGTATTAATCCAACACAAATACTGTTTCTTGCTAAAAATTCACAATTAGTATACCAGTAATATACATTTATCAAGATTAAAGTCAAATTATTTAATTACATTTATAATCATAAAAGCTTTGATAAAGTATAAAAAAAACCAAAGAGTTGTATGTAGGCCTGGGACTTTCGGGTTTTTTCTCTTCGGGTACCCGTGGTAATTTTCGGGCGGGTACCCGAAAATCATGTCACTTGAAATATGACTGGTGGAAAAACCCCATAGGTGACGTCATCAAGCCAATGCGATGCAAGCCAATTTATGAATGAAAATATAGTAAGCATGCGCATTGCAAGCCTCCCGTGCCCCACGCAGTATTCCATCGAAACAAGTTTCAATACTCTGTCACCTCGTACCAAAATCGACCTAGAATTCCACTTTCCTATATTTCATATGAATTATAAAAGGTTTTCTCACCGATACTGCACAGGTAAGCAAATTTTTATTACTTCTTGCTTTTCCGTCAAAATCTTACGAAGTAGCGTCGATATTACATCGTGTTCCTGAGTTTGTATCGCTACGTGAACAAAGTCAATTGATTTCCGGGTTTCGGAGCGTCAAATGCGCCAGCCAATCACGATCGTGTTCCCATTTTTGGTTTATGATGAACTAAAAATGGTAACAAGAACGTGATTGGCTGGCGCTTCGTAGGTCGATTTTGGTATGAGGTGACAGAGTATTGCAGACTTGTTTTGACGGAATACTGCGTGGGGCTGAGGCTTGCAATGCGCATGCTTACTATATTTTCATTCATAAATTGGTTTGCGTCGCAGTGGCTGGATGACGTCACTGCGCTGCAAAAGAAACATGGCGATGATTGTTCGATCTCGGTCACATCATCATCACTTGAAAACTTGTATATTTATGGATATTTAGAGGGTAATTGGTGAAATTCAAAATGAGGCTTGTGTACTTTTGTGATGAGTTACAATCATGTCTTACACTACGCAATACAAATCAAATACATGTACATTATACTGGTGAGCAATTTTCGGGAATCGGGTATTGATTTTTCTACCCGGATACCCGAGGCTTCTGGGCGGGACCCGGGTACCCGGGTTTTAGTCCCAGCCCTAGTTGTATGAAAATTTTCAAAAATAATGAAAGGTAAAAGAAAACAAGATTACAATGTCCATTGCAAGGGGGCTAGTCTATTCAGGATAATTGGGATTTTATTCAGTTTTTAATTGACATAACATTATGACAAGATCCCTCCATTTAGTGTATAAACAGCACATGGCCATGATTGAAATTCATATAACATTAAAGTATGCAAACCAGGCAGCTACATGTACATGTAGGACTCACTGCTTGTCAATTCTATTGTCTGCCAGGGTCAAGTGACATACAGTGCACATGTATAACGTGTGTGAAAGTACATAAAAAAATCAGCTTTTTATTTTTGTACTGTAACATTGGGTGAACTGGTGATCACTTTGGATATGATGCTCTTCATATTGGTTTATTTTATGTATATGAATTTTTGGATAATCATTAAGAATTTAAGCTATTTACTTAATATATGGAAGCATAAGCCCATCAAAAAACAGAATTATGTCATGTACAGCTAATTCATTTTGCGTGATATTACAATTGTAATTGTTTACTTGAGCAAGTAATTTGAATTGCTGCATGACCTAAACAATGACATGTTCCAATTCGAATAGTAACATGACCTAAAGAAGAGTTACTCCACGTCGATTGAGAGTGCTTATGTTAAATAATTGATGTTGCTACTTCAAATAATTGAGGTCAATCAAATTGGTCATAATTATTCAAGTCAATTTTGAGCTATATGTCATAATTAATTAGGTCATATACTAATTGAAATTACTAAATGACTCGAGTAGGTATGAATTCACGTTGCCACATGACCTTAATTATTTTATGTAGCAACATCAAGTATTGAACGTCATTTAGTTATCAATTATGACATGTAGCAAATCAAATTACATGCCGCAATTTCGTGTTTATGATGGGCTCATGCTTACATTCATATATAACCCTTCAATACGTAGTTGGAGCAATTCTTAGACAAGAAGACTGTGTAAAACAATGATATGCCTATTCAATGTCAAAAGGTTAATGTCTCAATAGATTTGATCTACGTTTTGGCAAAGTAATCTTATGTTCATATTTTTTCTAACCTATGGTGAACATTCTAAATCATGTGAAATTCATTCAAAAATATCTTTCAGTATTTATGGACTTAAGTGAATTCTGAGCAAAATGAAGTGATTATGATTACGTTCATGTACTTTAAGTTTATACTGGTGATCAACACATCATAATTTCATCCCTTACTGCATGTGCATCATGCATTATCTGTACATGCAGAAGTGGTTATCCATTGTTTCATAACATGGTTGAGTAAAGGATGTTCTGCTTTTAGTATTAAGCCAATCGGGTGTTGACAAGAAGGGGAAAATGCAATTGCTCAGCTATTACAGGTTTTTTTGCAACCATAATACTGGTTAAGCCTTGGTTACATTCGCCGGCTCGTGGCCTTACGTCGAGTCAAAATTAGCAGTTTTAATCATCCTTGTACCAGCTACTACCAGCTACACGTGGGTGGTTTGTACAGGAATACCTAAAACTGCTGATTTTGTCTCGCCGTAAGGCAACCGGTCAAGGAATGTGACCAAGGTATTAATAATAATCGCTTATTGTTGTGTTAGAGGGAAGGATTCTGGGTCGAATCTAGCTTTCTTTATGTGATCTTAAAATGGCAGCAATGTATGAATAGTGAAAGTAGTTCATGTGGCATCTCAATGTTGGTGGATATAAATCTTTGTACATGTAATATCCTAAAGATGAAATGTTACTGCATTATTCTAGCAGTCATTTATGATATCAAAGATGTTCTATACTGTGCATAGTACAACTCATACATAATAAAGATATGTGAATATGCTTTTAACGTCTTTGCAAATTTGTGGGTTTTTTCACCCCTCTTTTCATTAGTCAAGATGTCAAAGTTGTGCTGGATCACAGGAAATTCTTACAAACTACTATGCCTAACAAACCAGTGCAAGACGGTGTCGTGAGAAAATCGCACAGACTACTACAGGACAATACCATAAGATTGTCACAGGAAATCAACAAGAATACCCCTGCAGGAATACCACAGTAAAGTATCACAAGAAGGCTGCAGGATGAGACCAATAATGCCACAGAAGATATCAAAGAACAGTATCACAGGAATACCACAGGACAGTACTGCAGGAATTGTCCTGCGGTAAGGTCTCTTGGTATTCCTGCAGTACTGTCCTGTAGTACTGTTCTGTAGTACTTTCCTGTGATACTGGTCTGCGGAATTCCTAAAGTACTGTCCTGTCATACTGTCCTGTGATACTATTTATCACCACAGGATAGTATCACAGGACAGTACTACAGGAATACCAGACCAGTATCACAGGACAGTACTACAGGAATACCAGACCAGTATCACAGGACAGTACTACAGGAATACCAGACCAGTATCACAGGACAGTACTACAGGAATACCAGACCAGTATCACAGGACAGTACTACAGGAATACCAGACCAGTATTACAGGATAGTATTACAGGACACAGTACCAGAAGCCTGCGGTACTCCTGTAGTACTGTCCTGCGATTCTGTCCTGTAGTACTTCCCTGTGATACTGGTCTGCGGAATTCCTGTAGTACTGTCCTGTCATACTGTCCTGTCATACTATCATGTGATACTATCCTGTGATATTCCTGTGATACTGTCCTGTAGTACTAGTAGTAGTGTGGTAGTGGTTGTAGCGGTTGTAGCGGTTGTGGTGATCGTGTTCTGTCATACTTCCTGCCATACTTATGCGGTTATTACCACAGGAAGTATCACAGGACACGGACCTGTTGTACTCCTGTTGTACATTTCTGTAGTACCGTCCCAAATTACGTGCACGTAATTCCTGCAGTACTTTCCTGCGATACTTCCTGCAGTACATATCACAGAGTACTACAGGAATTTTTTGTAAGGGTAGACAGTAAACAAGTAAAGAATTGATAAAAAAGATGACATTTTATTACAACAAATGAGAGGAAGAAAGGCCTCCAGGAAAGGCCTACGCATACAGGGTGTGCATGAGCAGTTCAACCGTTGAAAAAGTGTGAATGACTGCGACATGAGCAGGACAAAGACATTACTTTCCGGCATTACTTGCATCTTGATTGGCATAACATTTTAGACTTATTTATCAATGGAATTGTAACTCCCATTTCCCTGCTATAACTATAGGAAACACGAATGATAACTGTTGATGATAGATGTGGAAAATTATGCTTCATATTGGGACCAAAGAGATTCTGGCGTACGTGTCAACATTTCAAAACTCATGCGGGAAAATAATATAATAATTTTTTTATGATTGAAAATAAAGTGCCAAGTTCACACTGTCACGATTTGTTTTGGTGGGGGCCGGTGTTGAGGAAAATTTGACAAAGCAAAAGAAAAACATTTAAAAGGGTTACAATACAAAATGTTGGAAATTTTCCTACATTTATCCAATTCGACACCTACCAGAATTCCAGGGGGAGCTGCCTACATGGAAAATAATACACGCCGCACCCCATTGTAAAATCTTGGGGTGCTTTGCACCCCCGGTTCCAAGCGGCCATAATTATAATCGTATCAGATCAGTCGAGGCGATCGTATTGATCGTAGAAAGTGTTGGAATGGTTCAAGTTAACTATGTGGTGATGTGGCTTTTTTGCAGGATTTTCTGCATTTATTGGAAGAATATACAAAACAAATTTACAATGCTTGAGACATGATCATATATGTAGTGAATGGAGAAATACAATATATAAAAAAATATATATATAATGAGTAAAATGCAGAGGCAAACTATATAAGCAAATATGTGCTTGAAGCATAGCCGGCAAAACATAAATTAAATTTCGAAACAAGACAAAAATAAAATTGTTATTTTTGGGCAAGCCCCATCTGGCGAGGTTTAATGGGTATACACCTTTTCTGATCATGGACCCTGATGTTCTTAATTTATGATGATGTAATGCACATGTGCTGCCGATGAAAATATAATATTTTGCCTTTATGGGTGTTTTACAACTCCAGGGGGCATCAATGAGAATATAGTAATACATGTAATTCGAATACGCACTGAGAGAAGTGAAGGCAAAGCGGTCATGGAGCATGCAAGCAAACGAGTAATTATAATTCATTGAATAGTCATACCATAATAAAGTTGGAGAGGATAATATTGAAATAAAGAGAAATATAACATTGAAAAATGCGAACATAAGGAATACACACAACCCCCAACCCAAGGCTAGGAATTGTGTAAACATCGAAATATACAGAAAGATGTTAGGAACCATGCTTGAACTATTCATGAATACATGGCTTCAACCATTGGCGTAAATAATAAACGTAAAAAATATGAAGGGGCCAGATATATGTGTCGGGCACAAATCATTTTTTATCGGTGATAGATTTTGACATAATATTCAGATAATAGGTCCCATTATTTTGAACGCCACTGATTTCAACTGAATATCGTCAAAAAATATTGATTGATTGATTTTATTTCGCAAGTCACCATAATATATATACAGTAGCATTAAAAACAACAGGCTTACACAGGATGACCCACGAAAGCTCGAAAGCTATTTTCCAGTGGGAAATATGCTTTACCTTGTAAATAAATATTACCTTGGAAATAAGCTTTACCTTGTAAATAAATATTTACAAGGTAGTCAAACTGACAGCAGATGCAGCGTGTAAACACAGTATGAATTTCATTACATGATAATAATAAAATGATAATTACGTAATGTCATGGGTGGTGAAACAAGGATGGGACGTTTTGTAATTCGCTACGCAGGTTTTTGATAGTAAAGCTGATGAAATAGAGGGTTGAAAGTAAAATAATGAGAAAGACTGAAACGAAACGATCTATTCAAAATATAAATTCCATGAAAGAGAAGCGATTCAAGCAGAGTATTATATTGCATTTATATTCCCTTTGATTCATATTCTTTTGATTCCCTTTCAACAATCTACTTCTTTCTTCCTTTCTTCTCTCTCCTCCATGTCCCCCTTCCCTTTCTTGGGGCGGCGGGGGATGGGGGGGGGGGGTATCGGATATGAGCATGCAGTTTAGGTGTTATGGCACACTCAGACAAGTTCAATTCAGTGGCCTAGTAGGTACATTGGTAAATTGTCAATTCGTCGCCTGCCAAGTGCCAACTTGTCCACTCACCACATGGTCCAATTTAATTTAGTCAGTCTATAGCCATTCCGTCCATCAATATTTCGTCGAACAACTATTTGGTCCATTATCCAATTCATTTTCATTCATTTTGCACAATAGCACGTTGTCCAATTAGACCAAATGGTATATGGACTAAATGGCTATTGGACCAACTGGTTACTAGACGATAGTGGATGAACATATGGTAGACTTTAATGATAGTAGGCGAGTTGGCAATTTGACGATTTGGCATCAGACGAAATGCATGGAAGTAAAACGATCTGATCCATGGACTTATATAGTATCACACCGGTATAGATAAAGAGGTTCAAAAGTGGAAACGATGCCCGACGGACATGCGCATATCCAGGATTTTGCACCACGAGGGGGTCACTATTTTTGCGCCCCTGTGAACTTTTCGGAAAATTACACCCCGACCCGACCAGTCAGGCAATCATAAGTGCCTAAATGCATTTTGAATTGTCTTATTCCACAATCACGTGAAAAAAGGCAATCGAAGACCATTTTTTTAATGTGTTCATGTAAAAAAAGATCAAAGTTGTATCCACTTCTTGAAAAGAATAAATGCGACCAGAAAGCATAAAATTTTTAAGCGTTTTGGGGTTTCAATTTAGTCAACTTTTCATCAGAGTGGTAGACCACACTAAAATTATGTGCGGGAGCTGTAATTTCTTAACCGGGGACAGATCCAGCTTTCGTCAATAGGGGAGGGGAATATTTTCATCTGTTTTCCGATCAAACATTCTACGCTTTTTGCAACCGTGAACATGATATGTATATGAATTATTTAAACAATTATTATTGATACGAGCGCGAAACGTGAGCGAATTTTTATTTATATTCTGAAAAAAAAAATCTACGAGCACTTTTGGCAATCAAGAACAGGATAACTGGGTATCTATCAACATTTTATGCGATCACGAAGTGCGAGCTGACAATTTCTGAATTTCCAATCCAACACTGGACATCATTATAATCACTTTTTATAACCATGAACAGGATGGGTATGTAGCTAAATAATTAATGTGAGCGCTAAGCGCGAGTTAAATTTTTTTGATATTCTGACCTAAAATTTGTGCGAGTGCGAAGCGCGAGCTTAAAAAGTAATTGATATTTTGACCTAAAATTTTGACATTCTAAGCACTTTTGGTAATCATGAACAGGATTGTTATCTAACCAAACATTGATGCGAGCGCAAAGAGCGAGATGAAAATTGTTCATATTTTTAACTAAAATTTGTACATTTGAGTAAGCATTTTCGGTTATCAGGATGATGCGAGCGCGAAGCGCGAGCTGATTAAAAATCTTTATATATTTCGATACAAAGTCAGACATTCTAAGCACTTATCTTAATATGAACAGGATCGCCACCTTACTAAACAATTAATGCGAGCGCGAAGAGTAGGATGAATTTGTTTTTATATTCTGATCTAAAATTAGAACTTTCTAGGCACTTTTGGTAATCATGAACAGGATTGGTAATTGATGGGAGCAAACATGAGTTTGGCACCGCCTCCCCTCCCTAGGTAAATTGAACCTGAATTTTAAGTAACCGAGACAAATATCAAATTGACGTGTGGTGAACATCCATTCGGCGCCCCTAAGCAAAACATAAATTCGGCACCCCCTACATGCTCTAGGTTAAACATCAATTCGGGGCATCCCCCATGTCAAACAGCAATTCGGCAACCCTACGAAAAAATATCGATTCGGCGCCCCCTTAGTGCCCCTATGTCGAACTTCGATTCGGCACCCTCCTATGTCGAACATCTATACGGCTCCCCGAGGTAAAACTTCAATTTGCTCCCCCCCCCCTACCTAGGTTGAACATCAATTTGGCACCCCCTAGGTCGAACATCGATTTGGCGCCCCCTAGGTCGAACATCAATTCGGCGCCCCCTAGGTCGGATATCAACTCGACGCCTCTTAATTCGAACCACATTTCGGCTCCCCTATCTATGTTGGACTTAAATTCGGCGCCCCTAGGTCGATTATCGATTCGGCGCCCCCCCCTAGGTCGAACACCAATGCGGCGCTTCTTATTCCCTCCTCTCTTTCTTGCCCCCTTTCTCTTCTTCTCTCCCTCCCTTTTCCTCCCCTTTTCTTTCCTTCCCTTTTCTCCCTTTTTTGGCGCCCCCGAATACGCGCATGGTAGAGCTACGGATATAGAGAAATAAGGACAAAGATGTAATGAAAATATAAAAACTCTTGAAATACTTTACGTTTTCTAGGCAAACAAGAATCCAAACTCCAAAGCGTATAAATAACGCCCGGCTGAATATACCTCCATTTGCATCCTGTTTGATATGCTTTCCTGTAAGTTCCATTGTAGGCAAAATAAAGGGCAAAGGTAAGTCTGCTTTCTTTGAGAGGGTGTAAAAAAATACCAGCGAGTGCGATAGGTGCGAATCATAGGCGGCGGAACGTATTTTCAGTCTTTTTTTTTTGGGGGGGGGGGGGGGGGCAAAGCCAAAAAAGGCACTTATATGCAAAATTTTGCATTTTTTATGCAAACTGATATTTTCACCATGAGATTATCATCTGTGTTAAGTAGTTGTGCGTTTTGTAGTAATTAAATTGAGCAAAACCTTTTTAAAGTCTTTTCTGATTAATAAAATATCTATTTAGGCTTTATTTTTCCGGGAGCGAGCGTAGCAAGCAAGCAGTTTGAACATTTTCGAATCTGAAGTTGTGAAACTCGCCGCTCAACAATTTTGGTCAAATCGCGCAAATTATTGCGAGGCAGAGGCGTACCGTGGGTTACGGCATTGGGGGGCACCAGCAAAAATTTTGAGTCACTTAGTGAGCGCGCGAAGCGCGCTCAGTTGTCAGGTATACTGACCTAACAGAGACAATTTGAGGGAGCACTTGTAGTCATTGTAATCATGAATAACATACTTATCTCAGCAATCAAATAATGCGAGCGCGAAGCGCGAGTTAAAATTTGTTTGATATTCAGACCTAAAAAGGGACTTCAAAGGGAATCAAACTTTTGTGATCATGATACGTACCTGTCTCGCTAAACAATGCGAGCGCGAAGCGCGAGCCGAAATTTTTTGTATATAATGATCCCAAACAGGGAGATCTTAAGGATATATTTTAGGAATCTCTTAATAGTATACATATCTCACCATAGTCATCTAATGCGAGTGCCAAGCGCTTGCTGATTTTGTTAGAATTACATCTGAACACATGAAGCACTTTTTGTAGTCAATGTAATCATGATTATCATACGCATCTCACCAATCAAATATTGCGAGCGCGAAGCGCGAGCTGAAAATTTAGATAATTCAGACCTGAAGCGGGGCAGTCTAAGGCCTGTTTGTAGAAATTCACTAAGACCAAACGTATTTCACTACCCAAATGATGCGAGCGCGAAGCGCGAGCTGAAAATTTTGGATATTTAGATCAGAAAAAGGGACATTTCAAGGACTGATTTTAGGAATTCATGGAGAGCAGACATATCTCACCAATCCACTGAAGCGAACGTAATCACGGACAGGAAATGTTTTATATTAAGACCTTAACATGGGGCAATCACTTTAAGTATTCATGAAAAAGAACCATATGTCACTACATAAAACAATAATATATTTGGTGTATATTGACTTGAAAACGGGAGGTTTTCGTACAACAGGTTTATATATCTCTTTAAACAGACAATGCGAGCACCAGGAACAATGAAGACATGGACCCTGAGCAAATTATGTTTCATAAAGTTATGATAAAAAATGTTTCCTATGTAAAATAACATAACATGATTATAATACAATATACAATTATAATGAATAATAATTTCTTCTTTCCCACTACGTTCCTCTTCCTTTCTCCCTCTTTTTATCCTTTTCCCCGTTTTTTTTTTTTTTTTTTTTTTGGTAAGCCGATTGGGGTCGGGCACGTGCCCCCCCATGCCCACCCCCCCGTAGTTACGCCACTGTTGCGATGTGTTAAGAGCGCAAATCGCGAGCTATAAATTCTAGACATTGCATGTACTAACATGACTAATAAGACATGAAAATAAAACATTCCGAGCAATTTTGTTATGAAAAAGATGTGCATCTAATTGGAGAATGGACGCGAGCGCGATATTCCAACCAGAAAACTGGACATTCTAAGCACTTTTTTGAACCCAAGAACTTAATTGTGTGTCTTAATAAATAATAATTGATGCGAAGCGCGAGCCGAAAATATGTAATATTTCAACCTGAAAACTGGATATTCTAAGCAGTTTGAAACCGAGAACAAAATGTGTACCTTTGATGTGAGCGGAAAGCGCTAGCTGAAGATTTGTGACATTTCAACCTGAAAATTGAACATCATAAGCACAAGTTGTAACCAAAACAAAGTGAGTGCCTTACTAAAAAAATAAATGATGTTGGCGCGATATTTTTTACCATTTCGATCCATCACATGTTTGTATTTTTTTTGTCCGTCGATATGCCCAGCGCTGAGTGGTCATGCCAAAACGTGATTTTGCATGAAGTACATTCGCTGAACCATCATCGGAACTTCGGAATCACACAGAGATGGAAGACCCCTTCCCCAAATAGTTCCGCCTAGCTGTATGTCCTCGAATATATATATATATATATATATATATAATAAGACATCACAAATGCGAAACACAAATTCACGAGTAATGCAGTTTTTGCAATGCCAACAATTAAGTTCTTTTATTCACTATCGAAATTTTCGGTACACATCTACCTTCTTCAGGGAAGATTCTTGAATTGTGACAAGTTTGAATGACAGTTGTTTTTATTATATATATATATATATATATATATATATATATATACACATACATATATATTGATTGATTGATTGATCTTTATTTCCATGCAAAAATAAATCATACAACAGAAAATCTATTGACAATTTTTCACGGTAAAATAACAATAAACAATCATTGCAAGGGAGGGAACAGTCATAAGCACAAAGGCTTGAAAAGGACGCCCCTCAGTTTTATCACCATGATAAGTACATAATTTTATTATCCGAGCCCATGCAGCGGACCAAGGAGGAGTGGGTGGAGGGAGAGGCACCTAGGAGACGTCATACTTGTTCTTGTTCAGTATATACTACCATAACAAGTTGAAAAGAAAAATACAAAGAGAAACTTGGAGGGGATCGATGTTACATACAGACCTACGCACCGGTATCATAGGCGGATCCAGGAGGCAAACGTTACGCCCCCCCCCCGATATTGGCGGCGCAAAGTAATATGAACGAAAGCAGAGGGGGGGGGGGGGAATATTAGAGGAAGAATGAATAAAATAAGGTGAGGGGAATTCAGACGTGGGGAGGGGTGGGAGCCAATCGATGTCACTATGTATAAAAATAATTTAGCCCGCGCTTTGTGTTCGCATTGCCTGTTCGATGGAACATCTATTCATCTATACCAATTCATTTATTGATTTATTCATGATTTATTCATTCAGTCATGGTTAAACAGGTTCACAAGTTCAGAGTTATTTGTATATAAAATCATAGTAACAAGTACAATAACAAGGTATAATTCATATCAAAATAGTATGAGACATAAAGAAATATTATCTGATCAGTGTAATACAAAACACGGAAACATTGTTTAAGGGCTTATATACGAACAAGGGAACTAAATAGGCCTTTACTAATTCAAAATTTTGGGCACCTTATCCGTCAGTGTGCATCTTGGTAATGATCATATTGCTCAGATCAATTTTCAGGACACAATACACAGTCCGAAAATAATACCTCACGCTGCCGATCGATCGGGAAAAATGTGGATGAAAATATTGTTCACCCCGGCCCCGTTATTAGTGAAAGCTGGATCCGCCCCAGAATATATTGTTTAAAAAAAGGAGGGAACACTAGGCCACGCGGTATTTGTCATTTTTTAGTGATCAATACATTGAGGCAGTATATTGACAAATAATCAGTGGAAGAGAAAGAGCATCTTATAGGCCTAGAACGCACAAATCAAAATAATGAAAAATTGCGGCCAAGCTAGTTCAATACAAAATTATTTCCTTTTCCTTTGAAAAATCTTATTATATTACAACACGTGATAATAATGAACAAATCGAAATACAGAACCTGAAGAATTGATAACAATTCCGTGAATCGGAATCGAAACAAAAATGCATATGTATATATAATAATAAAATAGAAATAAAACATAAAAAAAAAATAAGAATAGACCTTTCACAAGCAACCATAATTATCCCTCCCTTCATACCCTGGACAAGTAAAGAAAAAAAATACAGCTAGAGAAACGAAGCAATGATGAAAAGCAAGGAAAGGGAAGGAAAGACGTCTCTCGGTACCTGGTACTCTGCCCAGATATCCAGATGTAGGACCTATTCTCCGCGATTTGAAAAACAACGTGCATAACATCACAATTATTATGATGGTCATTTCAAAAAGTTCCTTGGTTGTTTCCAAGTTATTTGTATTTGCCGTCGAGGGACTGCGCGAATGTACACGCTCCTACAGGAAATGAATGAAAAAGACGCAAATAGACTCCGCCGTTCAATCCGATACTGTAGTCCTACTGTACCTGGCCTAGCCGGTATACAGATCGGCACGTGAGACTAGCGCAGAGGCGATGGATATGAATATTCATGAGGAGGTATTGACGTCATTTGGTCTCAAGATGGCGCTCTTTATTTTTGATGTGTATTATAAATAATGCATCAAAAGAAAGCTCACATGGCAAAATTTCTCTTCTTTATATATTTTTTGAGAATAAAAACAGTTCTTTCTGACCAATGCAATACATTTTATGGACTCAGAACTTGTTTATGAGTATTGTGAAAAGCGAAGAGTGAAATCCAAAAGAAAGTTTTGAAATAAACCAATGTCACAATTTACCTTTAAGCTCGCGCTTCGCGCTCGCAATATTTGATTAGTGAGATGCGTATTTTAATCATGATTACAATGACTACAAAAGGTGTTTCATGTTTTCTAACAAATCAGCAAGCGCTTGGCACTCAAATTAGATGAGTATGGTGAGATATGTATTCTCTTATTTGATTTCTAAAAAATAATCCTTAAACTGTCTCTGTTTGGGGTCAATAAATACAAAAATTTCAGCTCGCGCTTCGCGCTCGCATTGTTTGTTTAGCGAGACAGATCCGTATTTTTTATTTTTATTTAATAGCTTATTTTGACCCTTTTTAGGTATGAATTTCAAAAATTTTCAGCTCGCGCTTTGCGCTCGCATCATTTCATCAGTGAGATACATTACATATCCGTTTAATGGCACAGTCCTTAAAATGTCTCTATATAAGGTCAATAGGCCTATACCTGGTAATTGAGCGCGCTTTGCGCGCTCACTGAGCGACTCAAAATTGTTGCTGGTGCCCCCAATGCCGTGACCCACGGTACGCCACTGAGTTCCATAGTGGTGAAATATCTTTCCAATTTGGAAAAAGTAAGTTCAGAAGGTACCCTCCCTAGAATCAGTGGTAGATTGTCAGTCATATTCATTTTTGTCAATCAGCAATTTCAAATTTAAAAATTGAGCAAAAATTGGCTCGAATGAATATATTTTGCCTGCCAATTGTGATTAGGCCCGTGCGACCTAAAGAAGTCCCTTAAAACCTTTTGTTCCAAGCGGCTGCCTTCATTTAATATGCCATTCTGATTTTTTGGGTATAAATTGGTTAAACCGAAATTGTGAGCGCTTTGGGCCATGAGGGAAAAGCACGTTACAAATATTGAGTATTATCATTATTATTATTAAGTTATTATTATATATAGGTGTGAACATACTGTAGGTATACAACCATTCTACGGCAATTTTCTCTAATTTTCTGTTTGGTTTATGTATATTTACATTACCTACGGATCTTAAACGAGTAATTACAATATTGCAATGAATCTGCTAATGGAGCCAGACCATTCAAAATACTTGAATACCATTGTATACTGTATTGCACCAATTCTGAATCACTCCATTGGCTTCCAATACGCCAGCGTATCATTTTCAGAGTTCTTTTCATGGCATATAAAATAATCAATGGCCTAGATCCTCATCTCTTTACGCTCTTCAACTTTTCTTAGACCACTGCTTTTTTTCAACAATCCTGCAGCTAACCCTAGGACCCCGAACTAATACCAGTTATGGGGATCAAGCCTTTCTGTTCTTGCGCAATCCGATGGAATAAATTGCCATCATACATCTATAAATGCCAAATCCCTCGATCAATCTAAGACCTTGTTATAGACCCACCTTTTTTACATATATATATATATATATATATATAGGGTATTTATATTGCGCATATATCCACCTTGTTAGGTGCTCAAGGCGCTCCTATATTACCCGGCTAAGCTAGGCATTCATAGCGCACACAGCTTCTTTAAGGAATTACTTCCTACCGGTACCCATTTACCTCACCTGGGTTGAATGCAGCACATTGTGGATAAGTTTCTTGCTTATGGAAATTACGCCATGGCTGGGATTCGAACCCCCGACCCTCTGTTTCAAAGTCCGAAGAATAATATGGAAGATAAAATGGAGGTACATTGTAGGTCTAAAAAGTTACAATGTTTTATTTTATCACCTAATTTGTACAGGCTGGATTAACTCCTACCTTGTATTTATGTGGGAACGTACTATCTTAGAGTGATTTATTGATCAAATAAGTTTCCACGTACGCTTCCAGATCAATACCCGATAGTTTCCCGAAGTTTGCGAAAACAAATCAGTAGTAGAATGTTTGTGTTCCATTGTCGTCCATTCTAACGCATTAATCGAATAAACACATAATAATTGTTGTCATGTCACATATAATTACTGTATTTCACTTTGTTATCCGAACGAGTTTATTTTACATTTACCGGATGCGCAATTTCGATAAAACCAAACAGCGCCATGGGTGGAAATCCCAGGGGGGACAGGGGGGTCGCGTCCCCCCTACCCAAAATAGTAGGGGGGGGGGGACACAATATCAATTGTCCCACTACTATTTTTGGTCTTTTATGATGGAAGGAAATACATCAATAAAAATCGAAATAATACATGTATTTTGGAAAAAAAAATGGAAAAAGGAAGAAAGAAAGAAAAAAGACAAAGGAGAAAAGGAGGGAAAATGAAGAGGAAAAATAAGAGGAGGGAGACAAGTGAATAAAATAAGGTCAAGGGAAGACTTATAAATGATTTGAAAATATATTTCATGTCACTATATTAAATTTTTGCTTGCATAGCCCGTTCGACGAAATACATATTGTATTTAATAGGCTGATATGTAGCTTAAAATATCAAGTTTTGAAATATACATTGCATATTTCAGCTCGAACATCGAGCTTTTATTATTTTGTTTGCTTTCCAACTTGATTTTTTAAGTGCTCTGTAAAATGTCATTTGCAGCTTTTTGCGCTGTGCGCTCGCTTTATTTGATTTGCCGAGTAGGTCTACATAATTATTGTTTCAGTTTATTCCATAAGATTCTTTATATATTAATTCTATAACAAATTACTTAAAACCCCCTTTTATGACAGCTTATCACAAATTTCGTCCGCGATTTGCACTGGCATTATTGTTGAAAATAAATCAACTCATAAATCCTATTCATGATTACAAAAGTGATTAAAATATCAAGTTTTGAGGCCTCAATGTCAACAAAATTCACTCACTCATTATGCTTATAACATGAATAAATACTATAGATAAAATTCTCATGAATTCTTAATAACAAAATTGTCGCTTTTTCAGAATAGGATAGTCATAATTTTCATATGATGATAAAATGCCCTTAGGCCAAGAATGTTCAGGTAATAAAAATATCAGCTCGCGCTTCTCACTCGCATCATTTATTAAGTGCTATCCATATCCACTTCACAATTTCCCTACACAATGCTTTAGGTAGTGCTTAAATTCACCTTTTTCATACAGGAATATCAAGTATTTTCCGCTCGTGCTGTGCGCTTACATTATTGATTTTCATGATAAAAAATGAAATGTATTCAGAATGCCCAGATTCAGCCTAACTCTAAAACACGCGCAAACATTTTTATTGAGATATGCAGCTTGATCTTTATTCAAAACGCGCTAAAATTATCCAGTTTCAGATCAGACTATAAAAAAAATTCTGCTCGCGCTTTGCACTCGCAATATTAATGTAGGAAAAGATCAAATTTCCCATCTTTTTTTCATGATTTACAAAACATGAATAGAGTGTCCCATTTTTAGGTCTGAAATCTTATTTTTTTCCACTCGCGCTCCGCGCTCGCATTAATTATTTGGTTTTATACCTATACCGTTAATGATTACAAATAGTGCTTAGAAAGTCAATTTTTTAGGTCGGAATGTCAAAAAAAATTCAGCTTGCATTATTTAATAGTTGAAATATGCATCGTCTTAATGGCTTACTGCAAAGCGTCCTTAACAGGTCCCTTACATGCAGATCAAGCCAGAACCGCTCGCAGTAATTATTTAGCTACATACGCATCTTGTTCAGGTTCACACACATTGCCTAGAATATTCAATTTTCAGGACAAAATACATGAAATTCCCCCCAAAAATCAGCTCGCGCTTCGCGCTTGAACTGTTTAAATATGGCTTATGAGATTACTACACTTTTTAATGTTTTTTTAAGAATAAAGTTAGAAATGACTGTTAGGACATTTGCATTTTGCCCCCACCCCCAATTTTTCACGACCAAGAAACAAAAAGAGAAAAAGGAAAAGGATAAGGGTGAAATGTAAAGCCTATTATTTTCCAAATGTCATGTCAAAATTTATCACAAACTTTGATTTTTGTAATGAACATTTTGAAATTTTTGCTCGCTCGCTTCGCTCGCAACTTGTTATTAATTTTACGTGATACGCCGTATCAAGCCCCCTCAATTTTTTTGGCCCATTACGCCACTGGGACAACCCCTTCAAATAAACAAACAAAAATCAACTTTGAGCGGCCGATGGGGGGAAAAAAATTCGCCCCACCCCCTATTGGCGGGAGCTGGATCCGCCCCTGGTCCCCCTACCTTCGGCGAGAGATTTCCGCCCATGAACAGCGCATAGTATTACATCTCTATTGCACATATTTATACATAGATCAGTGAGATACTCGTCATGATTTGTAAATTCTGTTCACTTTTGTAGAGTTTGATCTTCCTGCTATTTCCCCAAATTAAAGAGTGCTGAACGCAAATCTACATTTGGCGATATTCATGTATAGGTCTGACATTACATTTGCCGTTACCATGGTAACATTAAGGTTATACATGTAACAATATCTATATCCCAAAACATGGAAAATATATAAATAAGAGGGTTGAATTGAACTACTCATTCAATCTACCTATTAAGACCAACGTTGGTTTAACGTTACATTAACGCTTGAATAACATTGGACCAACATTGGTTCAACGTTACACTAATGTTTGACTAACAGTGGACCAACGTTGCCATACCTGCATGATCAAGACTTAATGATTATACACTCATGAATGTTCATTACATCAGTTAATGACCAATATCCATTTCAAGTAATATTGCTAGAGTAATCAAAATATTTATGTTCATTTAATATTTCCACCATGAAAAGTCTCAGAAAAGTAGATAAGATGAAACAGATTAGAGTGTAAAGTTGTCTGGATGGACTTCACCTTGAAACCAATTATTTTGTGTGGAATTATTGGCATATGTTGGAATAACGTCCTGGAGCAACGTTGCAACATTGTAGGGGCAATGTTGCCAGACAAACGTCAGATGGTAAAACGGTCTCGAAAATCGCTGTTCTGAGAAAAATGACTTTAAAGTTTAGAGGTTTGAGCTTTTTTATGTGACGGAAATAATGCATTTTTAGCAAAGGAAAAAGAAGAAGGACAATGAACAATAATAACTGAAGATTTTTTTTTTCATAGCTTATTTGGGGTTTTTAATTATGAATCAAATGAGATTTTTGTGTACATAGACTGTTTAACCACAGCACAAGTATACACTCATACTACTACATTTCGAGATAGATCGTTTTACCATCTGACGGCCGTGTGACGTGGCAGTAAACTGGTCTAACTCGAAGATAGACCATTTTACCATCTGACAGCGATGATTCAAACATCTCAATTAAGAAGGTTAAGAGGTTTATGTAAAAGATAGCTCGTTTTACCTCCAAACGATATTACCGACAATGAGATAGCTCAAATATAGACCATTTTACCATCAAATCTGAAGGACAAATACAAAAAAGTACCAAGATAGCGGAAATTATCTCTAAATCAAGACATGATGGGATTTTCTCGATAGCACCATTGGAAAGAGAGCCCTCACATTTCAAGGAAAGTAAATTTACCTCAAAAAGTCAAATTTTTGAGTTAGACCGTTTTACCATCTAGGGTTTGAACCAACGTTGTAAACATAGTTGGACTGACGATATATGCGCAGGCAATTTCATCGATGCTGCGACGTTGCCCATGAACGTTGCAGCAATGCTGTAATTGATGATTCAGTCGACATTCGACCGACGTTAATGAACAACGTTGAAGCATTGATGGGAGACAACGTTGGACCGACGAATAGATGGTAGGCACTTTTGATGACATAGTACAGCGAGGGGCGATGAAATGTCCAGCTCCTACGCCACTATCCATCCGACGGTTCGCCTATGAATATTCATAAGATCGTGGTCGTGTGCATGTGTGTGTGTGTACAACAACCAAAGAGAGATTTCAAATGGTGTATGTGTATAAAACAACGTAGGAGTTTATAGTGTAGAAAATAAAAGTGTTTGATGAAGTTTTTACAAAAGAGGAAATAATATTAACACATATGGAGGACAATGTAAGATGAGTTGAGGAAAGTGTGCAGTGAGGTTTTTTCAAAAGAGGAGATAATACAAATATATATGGAGGACAATGTAAGATGAGATGAGGCAAGTGTGCAGTGAGGTTTTTTCAAAAGAGAAGAGATTGAGGACAATGTAAGATGAGCTGAGGCAAGTGTACAGTGAGGTTTTTTTCGAAAGAGGAGATAATACAAATATATATGGAGGACAATGTAAGATGAGCTGAGGCAAGTGTACAGTGAGGTTTTTTTCGAAAGAGGAGATAATCCAAATATATATGGAGGACAATGTAAGATGAGATGAGGAATGTGTACGGTGGTGGGTTTATCAAAAGTGTATAATGATAAAATATATGGTAGAGAACAATGTAAGATGAGATGAGGCAATTGTACGGTGAGGTTTAATAAAAAAAATGTATAATGATAAAATATATGTAGAGGCCAATGTAAGATGAGATGAGGAAAGTGTGCAGTGAGGTTTTTTTCAAAAGAGGAGATAATATAAATATATGTGGAGGACAATGTAAGATGAGATGAGGCAAGTGTGCAGTGGGTTTTTTTTTTTTTCAAAAGAGGAGATAATACAAATATATGTGGAGGACAATGTAAGATGAGATGTGGCAAGTGTACAATGAGGTTTTTTCGAAAGAGGAGATAATACAAATATATATAGAGGACAATGTAAGATGAGATGAGGCAGGTATACAGTGATTTTTTTTTTCAAAAGAGGAAATAATACAAATATGGAGGACAATGTAAGACGAGATGACGCAAGTATACAGTGAAGTTTTTTCAAAGATTGTATAATGATAAAATATTTGTAGAGGACAATGTAAGATGAAATGAGGCAAGTGTAAAGTGAGGTTTTATCCGATTTGGATGAAATTTTCAGTCTGTGTCATGCTTGTTGGATTTTTCTCTTTTTATTCAAATCAACATTTTGCTTGGGTGGACTTGACCTTTAAGAAAAAAAAATGTAATGAAAATAGGCTTATGTGGAGGTGAGGCAAATCTCAAATCATATGGATTAATTGGGGGTCAATTTTTTTGAGTGAACTTAACATCTCGAGTGCCTTGAAGTTTGAACCTTCTGCTTGCATGAATGAATTTTGAACCTTTCCACTCCCAAAATATGTAAAATCTCTTCTCAAAAGATGCAAATCTAAAAAAAATTATTGTTTTATCTTTTTAAAACCAGAATATGCAAAACAATTGTCTTAATATTTTTTCTTAGTCGTGTTTTACCCGAGTCAGCAGGAAATATTTGGTCCCAGAAAAAATAATAGTATTTTTTAGTCATGTTTCACCCAAGTCAGCAGGAAAACTGTGGTCCCAGAAAAAATTGACCGAGGCAAATTTACGTGGGCTGGTTCAATTCTAAGTGTTGATTTTGAAAAAAAAAATAATATCTTGTCAGTTCATAATAATCATTTTGTCGATAGGAGTCCATTCAAGGTCAATAATCATAACTGATATTAAATGGAAAGGCTATATCTTTTCCTTGCTGATCTAGCATGTCATGATCCTTACCTCTGTCATTTTTGCCTCTGCCATTTTTACCTCTGCGATTTTTACCTTTGCCATTATTACCTCTGCCATTTTTACCCCTGCCATTGCCTGTGCCATATTTACCTGTTCCATTTGTGTCTGTGCCATTTTTACCTTTGCCATTATTACCTCTGCCATTTTTACCCGGCACCATAAAATTGAATACCAGCCCTGAACCTCATCATCATTACCATCGATCACTTTCAAATATACCTTACGCCATTTACATCATCACAAACCTCAACTCTCACACTTTGAGTCAATCAACTTAACACTCTCATGCTTGATTAATACTTTTCTGTTGTAACGGGACGCACACATCATTACTACACCAAACAGTGAGAGGACAACAGTACGTGAGTTATAACATTATGCCACAATACCACTCAGTCTTGAATTGATTAAATTGATCAAATTGAAATATATATGACACACTGTTGCACAAGTGGGAGCTATGTTGTCATAATAAGAATAATAATAAAAGTCAGAGTATGTAATTAGCCATAGTAGATTTGATTGACTTATACTTCAGGTTTATGTAGCTATACATATTTCAAGTAATTTTTTTTTTTTTTTTTTTTTTTTTTTTTTTTTTTTTTGGGGGGGGGGGGATTGTCCTCAGTGATAGTTGATTCCTACTGTGTGTTTGGCCAACTTTAATTGGTAAGCATACATTGACTTAATTTGTAAAAGATAAAGTATATAGACCAAGCACATGTACATAAATGAAGTTAAAGAATATATTAAATAAACAACAGCAACAACAACAAACAGTATAAATACATAAAAGGTAATACAACCTATTTGAACAAAAGAACTTTCACAATTTGCAAGCACTGCATTTGACAGTAAGCTGAATCAAATAGTACAATGTGATATTGGACGGAAAGAGATTATATGTCATGATAACGCTTGAAAGACAATCTATTTATATGTAATTAATGGTAATTATAGGATCACTAAGTTCCTCTACATCACAGCTTTATATATTGTTGATTTATCAAGTTTTGTAAGTAGGCCTACTGTTACAATATTAGTTGCATGGTTGAGGCAAGATTAATGGTTGTTGTGTGTAGCTGAAGCATCTCTATAAAGGACAATTGGTCATTCCTTTGAGGTTCCAATCATTCTTTAATTCTTTCAAATGATCCATATATGCTCCGTATGCTCCGTAAAAACTGTATACAAATGATACAAATCAAACGAATAATAAATCAACCGTTCACGAATATGCATGTACAGAAAACAATGACCTTCAGAAATCTGCATCTTACATTGTCTAATTATAACCCTTTGTCTTAACCGCAACTTTACATATTTCCATTGTAATACCATGCTTTCATTGTTCTGTACTTCCATGCATTACATTATGCACATATACTTTATAATCTATCAGAAACCATAATTTCATATCTGTATTCTTCATGATTTAACTTATCCATATTTCTTATCCTTCATCATTCAAGTCAAGATTTCTGACCGTTTGCATTCTTTGTAACCCAACTCTGTTCATAATAACATGTCTTAAACCTGTGTAGCTCTTCATTTCTAACTATAGTATCAATATAAATGAATCAGTCTTACACTGTATCGAACTTGCATTAACCTTCTCAATTTCTCCATGTCATGCACTTAATTTACACACAATAGTACATCAACCTAACAGTGGCAAACGTTTGTTTACATTCTTTCATTCATGTGCATTTCGTTCGCGCGCCGTAATCTACATTACATAATAACCATTGGAATTTGCGAATCAACGTTGCGTTGGCCGCCGAAATGTAATGTACATCGGCCTAGTGTAATGTACACACATTGAGTTATCTATCATGGTTCTGTGCTTATTGAATGCACTTATACATAGATAATCTTATAATTGAACTTTAATTATTCTTAATGATCACTACTTCAGATCGTTACATACCTCCTGTCTGCCTTCTTATGTGTATATTTTCATAATTCACGTCGATGTCTCCAAATTAGACAGATTTCATCAACTAAGTCAACTGGAATTCGAAAATGGTGCCATTTCCTGATAGCAAAATTAGTAGCCTGAAGATGGCGCTATATAACTAAATTTCAACCAATACAAATAATCGTTAAAAAAGATCAATCACTGAAACATTGTGATTAAATGAAATCTATAAGAGTTAGATAATAAAATAAATACAAGAAAATCCCAAGAGCTAGGCAACTTTTTATTTTTATTTTTTTCATACACTATGTGTGAATTTTTTTTTCTCAACAAAACTAAATGTGACCAGCCACCCAGAATCAACAATAAGTTGAAATGGAAAGTTTATAGTAAATAAGCACAATAGTATTTAATAAAAGAAAAAAAAAATAGTTAATCTAAAGCAGTAATTATTTTTCTTTATACTGTCAAAATTTAAGGTTGTAAAAGTTGAAGACAAAAATACAAGAGTTTCTTTGAAAACCATTGCTTAATAGTTTAAGTTTGCATATTACCCATCTCACAATTAGTGAACCCCAAATATCGAACCTTGTTTTCTCCCCATTCGTTGAAGCTCTCTCCAATTTTCATGCATTCAATCAAGTACTTAAGAGAGACATTATTGACCTCAATTGATATATCATTTTAAAGCTCATGGTGTGCTTGTTCAAGATGAATGAAAATCTTCAAATTAGTATATGGCATTTATTGTTAGTTTTAGGGTGGCTGGAGACATATAGCTTGTCAATTGCATAAAAAGATCAATTTTTTTTACAAGTGACACCAATTTTTCTTAAGTTTTACTTCACTTTATAAACTGATCAAGTCATGGTCCTTTGAGAACATAAGACTGTCAAAAGAACAAGAAATCAGAGACAAAAAAGTTCAGGAAGGTCCCACACATATTTCATGGTATTGCCCAAATATATATCTTTATCTGCCAAAAAAGCATGTTACAATTAACATGTTTTTTTACTGGCAAGTATTATACTAGCAGGACATGATAATAAAAAGAAACTGAAGTTTTAATATATATATATATATATATATATATATATATATATATATATATATATATATATATGATACAATAGTATAGTATAGATAACGTTTGTTTACAAATGGTAGTGGCAGGATCAATAAAATAATAAAATATCATACTAGTGTATGATGTTGGCAAGTACTGTTATAATAGTAGAAGTAGTAGTAGTAGTAGTAGTCAAAACATGACCAAAGTTTAATGTGTGATAACAGATGCATGTTAACAATGTTTCTGCACCTTCTCCTAAGTCTAAAATGGTATGAGGACAATTAACCAAATAAAACACTATACACTAATGGCATAGAATTATACATCAAATAGTTGTCACAGAATAATGATCAGCCTCAAAACTGATTAATGCTAACAAACGATGAATTATCATATACACAGTTGATACTTGCATGATCTAATATTAGCAAGTATCGTAAGAGCAATAAGTTGAATCGATACTGTACTATCTCCTCTTTTGAAAAAACCCTCACTGCACACTTGCCTCAGCTCATCTTACATTGTCCTCTACATATATTTTATCATTATACAATTTTTTATAAAACCATCACCGTTCACTTTCCTCATCTCATCTTACATTGTCCTCCATATATATCTGTACTATCTCCTCTTTTGAAAAAACCTCACCGTACACTTTCCTCACCTCATCTTACATTGTCCTCCATATATATTTGTATTATCTCCTCTTTCGAAAAAACCTCACTGTACACTTGCCTCATCTCATCTTGCATTGTCCTCCATATATCTCCTCTTTCGAAAAAACCTCACTGCACACTTGCCTCAGCTCATCTTACATTGTCCTCTACATATATTTCATCATTATACAATTTTTGAAAAAAACCTCACCGTACACTTGCCTCATCTCATCTTACATTGTCCTCCATATATATCTGTACTATTTCCTCTTTTGAAAAAACCTCACTGCACACTTCCCTCATCTCATCTTACATTGTCCTCTACATATATTTTATCATTATATCTTTTTTGATAAAATCATCACCGGACACTTTCCTCACCTCATCTTACAGTGTCCTCAATATATATTTGTATTATTTACTCTTTTGTAAAAGCTTCATCAAACACTTTTCTTTTCTACACTATAAACTTCTATGTTGTTTTATACACACACAACATTTGAAAACTTTGGTTTTTTTACACTCGGTATTGTACACACACATGCACACGACCACGATCTAATGAATATTCATCGGCGAATCGTCGGATTGATAGTGACGAAGGAGCTGGACATTTCATCGCCCCTCGCTGTACTTTGTCATAAAAAGTGCCTACCGATCAGGCCTAGCAAGTGTGCGCGCGCACACGTGCACGTCACAAAATTTATCCTCCCCGTCTGACTCCAACGAAAAATTCGGGTAAAGTTTAAATGATTTCCTATTTGGGGGATAGTGGCAGAGGTTTTGTTACATAACAAATACGAAAGAGCTGAAAAACTTCATCAGAATGCACGGTATTCCGAAACAACCGCTATGGGGGAAACAAAATTATTAGCGCAGTGTAAATTTTATGTCATTTCAATTCTTGTCAATATTGTCGTAATGCAAAACATGTTTTTAGATAAATCGTAACATGGATACGATTTGTGGTGTGCGATGCACTCAACTATATACTATTTTTGATAATGTAGGCGATTTCTATCCAGTGTCGGCAACAAATATTTGCCACCCACTCAACTATCGTTCTAAAGCATGAATCAGTGTAAAGTTTGGTCATATTTTGTCAGGGTCGATTCGTCGTACATACTATACGGGCTTTCGTACTGTAACAAAGTTATTGCCAGTCAGAAGGAGACAAAATAAAGAAAACTAAAGATGATATATTGAAATATAGATAAAGAGGGATCGGACAGATTCAATACTAACATGTTTGGGGTGTAAAATCCCACAAAATAATATGGGCGTTCTTGGCAAAGTACACAGAACTAAGAAGAAATTTTTATTTTTCGTGAATCAAGAAGAGGAAATGCAGATCAGTTACAAACTAAAAATTCAATACAAATTTTCAAAAAGAAAATGAGCCTTTTTGTTCTGTATTTCTGGTCTGACCCCCCCCCCTCGCCTAAAAATAAATTGAGGTCAGGTGGAAATGTTTATGTTGATTTTTAGCCCTTTTTGTGGTGTTTTTTTTATACTTTTATTTTACTTTTATATCTTTGCATAGATTCTGTGCTTTAATGATAAACGATAATTTACAGTGAGCTAATAAATTATAATGAGAGTAACAAAACTACTACTACTACTACTACTACTACTACTACTACTACTACTACTACTACTACTATTACTACTACACTACAACTACTTTTTACAGCAGTACAAAAACTGAGTGTCCTGGTCGGTCAAATGAATCGCTTAAAATATTATGAACGTTGATATTTGTGAACACTCATTTTAAAACTGTCTAAAAAAATGTTAATGTTGAGCCGTTTTGAAGTAAGAGACCCCCCCCCCCGGCTTCCAGGGTAACCAAAATTAAGATAAATATAATGAATAATTACGCAATTAGAATTTTGTGATTACAGTCATTATAAGACTGGTATTCTGACAATTTACAGACTGTAATCTGGGCCAATCATGCATCTCGTACATGCCAAGGAATGGACAATAGATGCCGGATATTCTTTTTCGTGTGGATAATATAATGCAATATCAATATGAAAATATAATGGCAATTTTAGACCCATTGCATATTATGTCTTTGAATAATTGATTATTTTTAAACTTTAGGCTTCATTCATTCCGCAAGCGAGCATACATAGCAAGCGGTTTGAAAAAAAAGACAACTGTCTTCGTCGACATGCCAGGAAGCCCAATGGGATCTCTATTTGATATAAAATCGTAGCTGTACAGTGAAAGAACGATAAACATAACAGGTAAAATTCACTCTGTGGACATTTTATGATGGGGGTGAAATATTAATTATATCTGCTTCGGTATTAAAAAGAATAATCTTCGACCAAAGTAGCCACCTGTCTGATAGCGACTACATTTTTATTGTTCATGCCACCAAGTCATGAACAATAGATGCCCAGACTCCCTTTCATGAGGAATGTCTAATCTGCACTCCCTCCTGACCTATTATCGAGGAGAGCAATTTAGCACAGGATGTTCATAGAAATCGGGCCACGCGCGCGTCTTTTGATTTGACAATTGAATACGTTCAAAGGTTCCGATACGAACAATAGCTTTTCTCTCCGTTGAGATCAAGATTAAGATTCCTCTGTCTCTTTCCCCAACACCTTCCATTGACTTATTGCCATTAAAGTACATAATTTTTATTCAAATATTTGTTTCGACTTTAAGACATTTAGCATCGACAATATACGTCAAATTTCCTGTAATCTAAATGATGATGATGATGATGATGATGGTGATGATGATAGGGATGATGGTAAAGATGGCATGGATAATGTCGAGAATGATAACAAGAAATCACGGGGAAAACAGCACACCTCCACCACCACGACCACCAGCACAAACACTGGCATCGTTACTTCCACTTATCAAAAGCATAAAGAAAAACAAATAGTTTAAAATAATTTAATTGACTTGTAGCTGAAGCCTATTTTGCATATTTAGAAATAAAGGATAAAGATAAGATTTAAGATTGAAGAAATGTATAGGCTATATAATCCTTGACAAATCAAAAATACAGGAAATTGAAAGATAAAAGAGGAAACATAAATAACGAAGCAATGGGGTGTGAAGGTAGAAATAACTAACAATTTGTAGAAATTTAGATCTTTATAATTTGTTGAACCTTACGATTGTTTATTCAAATAATATGTTTGTAATGGATCATCTATCAGAAAAGTAAGATATTGCTTTCGACAGTATCATAAATTTTATTTTCTACACCTCTTTATTTGTGATATTTATAATTACCCCGTCATTAAAAATATAAATCTAGTAAGGATTAATTTTACTTCCCCTTCCCTGAAATAAAAAATTAAATGGACATTATTTGCTGTTCAAATGATATATAAGTGACACCACTAAATTTCTTTATACCGTGCATTGTCAATATTCATGCGGTAAGACTTATGCACAATCAACATACTCGATATGTTAGTACAATTTACATTTCCAATTATCAAATTTGCTTGATATATTATTTTTTTTCATTTAGTAGTAATCCAGTTTATGCTTCCAGATTTGCCATATGAGCTCAGCGTGTAGGGGAATATAGCCATTATCTTTTTTGCTGGCAAAAAGGGAGAAACAAAAGAAAGCGGAACATCGGAAGAAATTATGCATTGATTGATATAAATTATTTCTCGCTAATAAAACAAATGAGGAAGAATTAAAAAATACGCATTACGGAAAATGCATGACATTCACATAATTTTGTAAATAAAAGATCATGAAAAGTGCGTTTACTCGCTTGATTCGCTCACTCACACTTTTCTATTTTTTTTATCTTCCTTACACCCATCATATTTTTTATTTCACCCTTGTCACATAGACAACATATATTTTGTTGATGCTCAAAATAATATTTAGGTTTCTTTCCGTAACCGATGCAAATTTGATGTTTATTTTTTCCACCAATCTTGGTACGTAATTTGGTGTTGTTATCAAATTTGCTTGATTCATTTTTTTTCATTTAGTAGTACATGCTATCAGATTTGACATATGAGCTCAGCGTGTAGGGGAATTTACCCATCATCTTTTTGCTGGCAAAAAGGGAGAAACAAAAGAAAGCGGATCATCGGAAGAAATTATACATTGATTAATATAAGTTATTTCTCGCTAATAAAACAAATGAGGAAGAATGGAAAAAAAACGCACTGCGGAAAATGCATGACATTCACAGAATTTTGTAAATAAAATATCATGAAAAGTGCGTTTATTCGCTTGATTCGCTCACTCCCATTTTCTCGTCTTTTTTTTCTTCCTTACACACATCATACTTTTTACTTCGCCCTTGCCACATTGACAACATATATTTTGTTGATGATCAAAATAATATTTAGGTTTCTTTTCGTAACCGATGCAAATTTGATGCTTATTTTTTCCACCAAACTTGGTACGTAATTTGGTGTTGTTATCAAATTTGCTTGATTCATTTTTTTCATTTAGTAGTATATGATATCAGATTTGATATAAGAGCTCAGCGTGTAGGGGAATTTACCCATCATCTTTTTGCTGGCAAAAAAGGGAGAAACAAAAGAAATCGGATAATCGGAAAAAATTATACATTGATTAATATAAATTATATCTATATAATATATATATTAAGTAAACTTTAAATGTCATAACTTTTTTATTTTACATCCGATTTTGATGAAATTTTCAGTGTTTTGCTTGTTGGATTTCTCTCCTATTTTTCAAATCAACGGTTTGTTGGGGTGGACTTGTCCTTTAAGTTTTAGTTGTTTTTGTGGCGGAAGCAAACATACTTGATATATTCTTATCTAAATTTGATACAACAAAATGATACTGCCTTCTGACAAAAGTTTTTTGGGCCAACATATTGAATTATTCGTGTTTTTCATATTATAATATTTTTTTGGAGGGGGGGGGGGGATATTTATTTCTTTTTACAATTTACTTTTTCATGGGTGACCCAGGTAAAGATAAAACAATTTGCCCCCCCCCCTCCTACAGAAAAATCTTGCCTCCGCCCAGGGCCTCGCCAGCTCGTAGCACTATCCGGGGTAAAAAAAAATGAAATGAAATAAAAATTTGTTCAGATAACATAATGTAAAATAATAAGCGTGATATGAAGAAATATAATACTCAACCCGTTCTCGTCGTTATCATTTTCATTTCTACTCTATTCGTTTTAAAATCCCCTGGATAGTGATGTCAATGATGCAGCAACTAACAGGTGGGTCTGGTCGGTTTCGTTATTGTAATTGACAACTGTCCCGCCCTATCCCTTTTTTTCTTTTTCTCAAAACATTTGATATTACTGTATAAACTCCATTTACATTTTCTATGACCAAGTAATGATTTGATTTAGCAAAGGAAAGTCTTCCACCTTAAAAAAATAAATCATGAGAGGAATAAAGCGGCCATTTTAATTATCACTTTTTTTTTGCTTCTTCCTATTTTATTCGAGGAAATATTGAACGATTCATATTTTTGTGAGAAGTTTGAAGATGATATCAATAAGCGTAACAGTATCAATCATTCTTTTTTATAATGGTATGAGCTATAAAAACACAAACGAATATGAACCATTATTTACCTGATCTTAAGTTTATGAAGAGAGAGTTTGGCTGCAGGAGAAATGCAATTGATATGATTACAATATTTTTTTAAAATAATAATCATAATGATGATGACTCTGATGGCAATAAAATTAAAGGGATTAAAGGAAAATATTCATATCTTTATACATAGAGTATAATTCACTGAGCAAAATGCCGAAAATTTCATCAAAATCGGATAACAAAAAATAAAGTTATTGAAATTTAAAATTTGGTAATATTTTGTGAAAAAGAGTCGTCATGAATATTCATTAGATGGGCTGATGATGTCACATCCCCTCTTTCCGTTTTCTTATGTTATTACATAAAATCATAATTATTTCATTCTTTCATACTTGTGTGAATAATATGTATCCCTTATAATGAAATAAGTTGCAGCAATAAATATCTAATGCATTGAATCAGTTGTCAATTCAATTTTTTTAGTGCTTGGAGGAAAAAAATTGAATAAACCTAATTTCGTACAATAAAATATAAAAGAACAAGTGGAGATGTGACATCATTAGCCCACCTAATGAATATTCATGACTGTTTTCACAAAATATTACTAAACTTTAAAATTCAATAACTTTGTTATTTGTTATCTGATTTTGATGAAATTTTCGGTATTTTGCTCAGTGAATTCTGCTTTGTATATAAAACTATAAATACTTTCAGCCCAGACCATCCCTTTTATACTAAGAAGAAGGTGAAAGAAGGTGAAAAAAATAAATCATGAGAGGAATAAAGCGGCCATTTTAATTATCACTTTTTTTTTGCTTCTTCCTATTTTATTCGAGGAAATATTGAACGATTCATATTTTTGTGAGAAGTTTGAAGATGATATCAATAAGCGTAACAGTATCAATCATTCTTTAGTGCTTGGAGGAAAAAAATTGAATAAACCTAATATCGTACAATAAAATATAAAAGAACAAGTGGAGATGTGACATCATCAGCCCACCTAATGAATATTCATGACTGTTTTCACAAAATATTACTAAACTTTAAAATTCAATAACTTTGTTATTTGTTATCTGATTTTGATGAAATTTTCGGTATTTTGCTCAGTGAATTCTGCTTTGTATATAAAACTATAAATACTTTCAGCCCAGACCATCCCTTTTATACTAAGAAGAAGGTGAAAGAAGGTGAAAAAAATAAATCATGAGAGGAATAAAGCGGCCATTTTAATTATCACTTTTTTTTTGCTTCTTCTACTATGCAATGTCATAGTAGGCCAAATTATTTCGATTATTGCAAACATTATGAATATAATAAGAACGTTGGAGTGACTTTTCATCACTGCCGATATGTCCACGAAGTGTTTATCAGGTCTTTCAAGATACCTGAGTTGGAAGTCATGGTCTCGTTTTACTCATGTGTGTGCTATTCTTTTTTTTTTTTTTTTTTGCTTTTTTTGCTTCGTTGAAAAGACAATTATACACTACTCCCCTATCCTCTCAATGAAAAGGGATTTTGTAAAGAGTGAGCATGGAGCTAACACAGAGAAATAACTCCATGGAGTTGGGTATAGGTATGTGTATTATTAGTTACAGTCACTGAGATTGTCATGCCTCAGACAGAGGAAAAATAACCAATGAAAGGTCTATCCATTCCACTTTTTTCATAAACACGTAAATAGTAGTGATATAAAA
The DNA here is from genome assembly GCF_037042905.1 of Lytechinus pictus. NCBI lineage: Eukaryota > Metazoa > Echinodermata > Echinoidea > Temnopleuroida > Toxopneustidae > Lytechinus > Lytechinus pictus. The sequence goes on from NW_026974150.1 coordinate 343,283, forward strand.
TTGACCTTATGTGATGGTCTACAAAACTCGTCTATATGTGAATTGTGATAAAACAAGTATTTCCGTTTAAGGCAATGGAATATTCAGTTTATATTGATTGAAAGTTGTAAATATAATCATGGACCCATTACCTTTATGTGATGGGTCCATGATTTCATGAATGAATGTGTAGAAAAGGAAAGGTCTTTATATCCTTTTGGAGAACCAAATTGCTGATAAGAATCTATGGAATCGTGCCTTATGAGTCAAAATGTTTTGTTTTAGAATTAAAAAACGATATTATCAATCCTTCATTAAAACTGAGTTTATGACAAAGCCTCTTGTGTCACAAATGAAATAACCAAAATTATACAAATACACACAAGATATTTTATATATCACTCTTTACAATAGATCATGACGATGAAAAAGGAAATAGATACCCTTGCTGTCAGCCAGATTATCATAATTGATTTTTATATGAGGATTATTGTATGAATCTTTATGTATGAAATTTCATGGTTTTGCTTGTTTTGAAACATAATATCATTCATGTCAGTGAGGTAATGTAACAAGATAGACTATAATGAATGTGATTATAGCAAGTATCATAACACGACAGGAATAAATGACCAATGAAAAGTCTATCCCTCGGCTTTTTTTTACATACACGTTAAACGGTAATGATACGAAATTGACCTGTATGCATGTGATGGTCTATAAAACTCATTGTGATTATAATGAGTATTTACTTTTAGGCTGTTTCTAATAATCACTTTATATTGACTGAAAGTTTTAAATATAACCATGGACCTGTTACATATTGTGATGGGCCCATGATTAAATAAATGTGTAGAGGAGGGTCTTTATATCCTTTTGGGGAATCACATTGCTGATAAAAATATAAGGAATCATGCTTTATGAACCAACAAGTTATTTTTCAGAATTGAAAAGGATATTATCAATCCCTCAATAAATCTTAGTTGATGACAAAACCTCTTGTATCACAAATGAAATAATCAAAATAATACAAATTCACCCAAGATGTTTTACACATCACTGTCTTTACAACAGATTAAAAACATGAAAAGAGGAAATAAATACCCTTGCTGTCAACCTGATAATGATAATTGATACTATATGATAACTGTTTTATGAATTTTATCATTGTATGAAACCCTCATGGTTTTGCTGGTTTTGTAACATATTAATCTCCAGGTTAGTTTGGATTATGTAACCAGATAGAGTACTAGGACTGTGGTATTTCCTTTAAGGCAATGGAATATTCAGTTTATATTGACTGAAAGTTGGAAATATAATCATGGACCCATTACCTTTGTGTGACATGATTTCATGAATGAATGTGTAGAGGAGGAAGTGTCTTTATCCTTTTGGAGGAACCACATTGCTGATAAGAATCTATGGAAGCATGCCTAATGTGTCAAAATGTTTTGTTTTAGAGTTGAAAACGATATTAATTGGATAATAAATAAAGTGTATAGAAATATTTTTTTTTCTTAAAAGCTCATCTGTACTGTAGGCAAAATAGTCTTAAGAATACTTGAGTTATTTTATAAATACTTGTAGCCTCCATACTCTTGTTGTATTCGAATCAATATTTTTCCTAAAAGGAGGTGGTGTGCAGAAAACACCAAAAAGGCCGAAAGTCATAATTTTTATGTCTGTTTTTTTAAACTGATATCAATCACATAAATTTACAAAATATGAGAGAATATGACCCTACATCAGAGAAAGAGGGGTAAACACTGAATTTAACTTTCGTACGATACAATGTTACTGTATCCATTATCTTACCACTCATTTCATACAACAAAAACCATGTAAAATTTAGTTTAATGATGAGTCTGACTAAAACATGTATGATACAAATACATATACATTCGCACAATTTTCGAACTACGGCTATAAAATTAGGGGTCCGTTTCATGAGACTTGTTACAATGGCAAATTTAAAATAACAGTCATAAACTTCTGAAGTCCTTCAGTCGGATTGGCTTATAATAATTTGTTACAGAAATCTTGTATTTGTTATTGTGTCAGGTCTTTGAAAAACTGGCCGTAGGTTTACTTAATGAAATGAATCACTGGAGAATTTGCATTTAAAAGGGATTCCCCTCTTTATCTATAAACTTCATGAATAACCTTTTTTTTTTTATATAGTCCGAGATGGAAATAGATTATATTCCTTTTTGCAACCTTCGAGAATAAAGAAGAAATATAGGCCTTTATATTCTTTCCAATCTTAGGCCCTCTTAAAGGATTGAGTCTATAGGTAGTAGTGATCTTATATTTGGGGCTTTTCTTTTTTTTTCGGATTCATTTCATAAACTGATCCGGAAATAGGGAGGTGGATTGGCTGCTCGCTGCTCGTCACTCGGCTCCATGCGTTGTAGGGCGTCCACCTGTCTGTGTGTTTTGTTGTGTGTAAGTGAGTTTGTCATGTTTTTGTCGTATTGTGTTTGTGTCGTTATTGTTTGTGTACAAAAAAAGAAATCTTCCGCAGGTGTTTCCTCTTTAGTATTATTCTCTTACTATGCGTATGACGCAGGGTAATGTCACTTTTATTTCCATGAACTGTCGCGGTCTAAGAGATAACCGCAAAAGGCAAGATGTTTTATTTTACTTGAAATCAAAGAAATATGATATTTGTTGTATTCAAGATACACATTTTGTTCCTGAAATAGAGAATGAAATCCGCAGGGAATGGGAAGGTAAATGTTTCTTTTCTTTTAACACATCCAACTCCAGAGGGGTAGCGATTCTTTTTAAGAAAACCCTCCCCGTTGATATAAATAGATTTAAAGTAGATAACATCGGTAATTTTGTCGTTTTAGATATGTTACTGTATGAACATAATATTACTCTCGTATCGTTGTATGGCCCGAATTTAGATAATCCAATATTTTTTTCAGAGATCCAACAAACCATAATAGACTTTGATAATCCACATACGGTAATTTGTGGAGACTGGAATTTAGTTCAAGATTTTACCTTTGATACCTATAACTACTTGCATGTAAATAACCCACGAGCAAAACAGCAAGTGGACAATATGAAAACCGATTTGGATTTATGCGACCCTTGGAGAGTTTGTTTCCCAGACAAAAGATATTATACATGGCGACAATCCACCCCCTTTAAACAGAGTAGATTAGACTTCTTTTTAATTTCTTCGGAACTCCTTTCACTTGTTCAGAAAGTTCGCATTTTTTCAGGTTATCGCACAGATCATTCTTTAGTTTGTCTAAGTCTCAACTTGAATAAGATAAAAAGAGGTCCTGGTTTTTGGAAATTCAACAATTCTCTATTGAAAAGTGATGAATTTGTTTCTAATATTAAAAAAGTAATAAAAGATACGACTATATTTTATGCGAGAGACGAAGTAAAATTTGATGAAAATGATCGAATAGTAGGTGATTGTGAATTCACTATAAACGATCAGTTATTTTTCGAAACTTTAATGATGATAATACGAGGAGAAGCAATATCACATGCCTCCTTTGTAAAAAAACAAAATATAAACAGAGAAAAAGACTTAGAAAAGAAAATTGAAGAGCTGGAAAGAAAACTGGTGATCACCGACGATAAAATATCTATTTTGGATCAAATTGATAAAGCAAAATCAGAACTGGAAACATTCCGTTTAAAAACAAATGAAGGAATTGCGATTCGATCTCGGATTAGGTGGATGGAGTTTGGTGAAAAGCCTTCTAAATTCTTTTTAAATTTAGAAAAACAAAATTGCATTAATAAAGAAATACGTCAGTTATCCACTGAAAATGGTGATAATTTAGAAATGCAAAGTGACATAATCAATGAAATATTTGATTTTTACTCTAATCTTTATGCGGAAAAAGAAACCAACGTAAGCAACTTGGAATTATTATTAAATTTTCCTGGTATTCCTAAGTTGTCCCCTAAAATGTCTTCCTTATTGGAGGGTCCTTTAAATGTTGATGAGGTCCTTTCCGTTTTAAAGCTCATGAAAAATAGTAAATCGCCCGGACAGGATGGTTTTACCGTAGAATTTTATCGTTATTTTTGGGAAGATATTAAACATTTTTTGGTTAGATCATTAAATTATGCGTATTTTTCAGGACATATGTCTAATTCACAAAAAATGGGAATAATTACTTTAATTCCGAAAGGAAACAAACCCAGACACTTGTTAAGAAATTGGCGACCTATCTCCCTATTAAATGTTGTCTATAAAATAGCGTCCAGTTGTATAGCAAACAGACTCAAAGGTGTTCTGTCTTTTTTAATTCATCAAAACCAAACTGGTTTTTTGAATGGTCGCTTCATAGGTGAAAACATTCGTTTATTGTATGACACATTACTTTACAGTGAATTACATGATATAGCTGGCATGCTTTTGGTTGTTGATTTTGAAAAAGCTTTTGATTCTGTATCACATAATTTTCTTTTCAATGTCCTGGAATTTTTTCGCTTCGGTCCATCCATTAAAAGCTGGATAAAATTGTTATATGCAGACGCAACCTCTTGTGTGTTAGTTAACGGACATTGTACAAATAGGTTTAATATAGGAAGAGGGTGTCGTCAAGGAGATCCTTTATCTCCCTATCTTTTTTTGTTAGTCAGTGAGATTCTTGGTATTTTAATTCGACACTCAGACAAACTAGAGGGAATGCATATTAATGGGAAAACACTTAAAGTGTTACAATATGCAGATGATACCCTTTTGACACTCAATGGTTCAGAACAAGATTTAAAATGTGCTCTTGATACACTTGATGAATTTGAAAAAATATCCAACCTCAAAATTAACATAACTAAAACCCAGGTGATATGGATTGGGAAGAATAGAACTTTCAAAAAAGAGATTTTACACGAGTACAAACTGAACTGGATTTCGGAAGGATATTTTAGGTACCTAGGTATAGACTTTTCAGTTGAACTATCAAAAATGGTCGATTACAATTATCAAGAAAAGTTTAAAGAAATAAAACGTCAGATGGCGGTATGGCGAAAAAGATCTTTGACTCCCTTAGGGAGGGTAACCATTGTTAAATCTATATTTATACCGAAATTGAATTACTTGTTTTTATCTTTTCCAGAACCAAAATTAGAAATTATGAATGATATTCACCGATGTTTTTACGACTTTATATGGGAAGGCAAACCTGATAAAATAAGTAGGAAACAAATGTGTCAACCGTATAGTGAGGGTGGTGTTAGGATGACTGATATTTTTATCCATTCCAAATCATTAAAAATTTCATGGATAAGAAGGTTCCTTTCTTGTTCTGAAAATTTTACTTTTCACATGTTTCAATCATTTTTGCCTGCAGCATATACATCTTTTCAATTATTCATGGGGGCTGAGCATTATAAATCACTTGCTATATCAATGAATAACCCATTTTGGGCACAGGTATTGTTGGCCTTTTCAGATCTTTCCCGCCTTATTGTTGATGACGTTGCATGTCAAGCCCTTTGGAATAATCCAAAAATTAAAATGAATAATAATGTAATATTTTTCAGGTCTTGGTGTGCTAATGGGGTGCGTTTTGTTAATGATATTTTGGGAACAGATGGAAAATTTCTCTCATATTTTGATTTTCAACGCAAATACAATGTACACGTCAATTTTCTTCAATATCATGGCCTGTGCAGCGCCATTCGATATGGTTTCAATAAACATGTAATACCAAAAGCTATGGAACCTATTATTCCAGAAGCATTATTTTTGATAATTAAAGTAAAAAAAGGTTGTGCTCACATTTACAATATTTTTTTGAAGTATAAGTTGAAAGATTGTAAAAGTCTCATCAAATGGAAACAGACGTTTGACTTTGACAACACGATATGGAGGTTCTACTATCAAATACCTTTTTATTCAACTGCAGATGTCAACATGAGATGGTTTCAGTTCAAAATAGTGAATAGAATTATTTATATGAAAGATGCTTTGTTACGATTTAAATTTGTTACAGATAACTTATGTACCTTTTGTTATAATTATGAAGAAACTATTATGCATATTTTTTGTTCTTGTGCCCACACAAACGAAATATGGTCTCAACTCGAAATTTGGTTTTCTCGTAACAATTTGAATATCAAAATTTCAAACCAGAATAAACTATTCGGTTTATACGGAAACAACAATGGTGCTCTTAATTATATTTTTATAATCGTTAGAAAAGAAATTTTTGCAGCAAAATGCAAACACTGTCTTCCAGTTTTCGACCATATTTTGTCTGAAATAAAATCTTATTATGGTATGGAAAAGTATATATATAAAACAAATCTGAAAGAGAAGAAATTCATAAAAAGGTGGTCATCTTTTACTTTATTACATTAAGTATATCAGATATCATTCTAAAATACACACACATATATATATATATATATATATATATATATTTTGTATGGATTTTTTCTTTCCTTTGCACTTTGATTTTGCTTTTTGTATACAAATGTTACGACAATTTCATGGAATATTGTATTGTACATATTCAACTTGTGTGTCATATACTGTGTTAATTATTTAATCATGTATTGTCAAAAAATATGTATTATAGTGATTTCAATAAAGGACCCCTGTGGAAGGGTTTAAAAAAAAAAAAAAAAAAAAAAAAAAAAAGAAGGTGAAAGAGAAGAATAATGATAATAACAATTATAATAACATTAAAAAATAATGATAATAATGATTATGATAATAGTAATACTAATAATGATAATATTAATAACAATAATAAATGAATAAATAAATAATGAGTGTGATGATTGCAGTGCGCAGACGAGAGTTGGAAATGACAGGCTTCTTTACTCATATATTTATAACGAGAACAATTTTGTGACAATGCTAAAAACAATGTATAAGACCTTTCCCCCGCCCCCCCCCAAAAAAAATATCCCACAAACCGTGCACATTTGCAGGCAGAAAAAAGCATTGACACAAGAATACTACCATACCGGCCTGTAAAAGACCCGATCGATAGCTCATGAATATTCATGTAACAATAGCGAATGGGCGAGTAGTGTTGGGTGAGGAACATCGTACCGCTCGGTCATTGGTCAATTCCGAGCTGAATGTCTCCGCACATTCGCCTTTGCTCTGCCCATAGAAGTACGTGTATTGCTACACACAACCGTTATATCACACGTGTCAATAGGGGAAATCTTGATTCAGATCGCAGCAATATCCGAAATCAACTCTTGAAAATAATGATGCAAAAATAAAATTTTACTCAAAAAATGTCTATGTAAACCACTTTTTTTTTTTTATATGATAAAATGAATTGTGAATTCCTGGCCAGTATAACAACATAAAAAACAGAGAATATGGTGTTGATTTTCTGGCTGTAAAATTGGTTTAAAAAAAAAAAGTTCTCTGGGCACGTATACGTGCCCATTGCATTCGAGGACTAAGGGCACGCATAGCTGCCAATGGCATTTAAAGAATTAAACCAAACAAATCTCGGCTTCTGTAGAAGCCCGTCGTAGCTAAGTGATTGACTCGCTGGGCTACTGTGGAAGTCCGTCGCACGCAAAGGGTTAAATTTACAGAACAATTGAAATATTTATAATTATTTATATAAAAACTTTATTTATATAAAAAAGTACAAAATACAAAATGCATTGAAAAAGCCTTGAAAATTCCTTGAAAATGTTTTGAGATTTTAATGCTCGAAATCCTTAAGGCCAAGGCTTTGGAAAAGTAGTCCTTAAGGCGACTTAAGGCTAAGTCCGAGCATCAAGTCTTTTCAATACTGTTGTCTAATCACAAGTGACGACATATTAAAACTTAATCTTTGCTAATATTTCAATGTTGACGACGCCACCGTCGCCATCGGAAAAGTGGCGCATATACTCTCGCTCTGCTATGCAGGCGAGACAATAAAAATAGGCACTAATATAGCGCCATCTATATTAAAAAAATCTATTCCGAGGGGCATTGTTTATTGTCATTATCATTACTCCGGCTTTAGTTCGAGCTGCTTTTTAGCGCTCAGTGCGATCAGTAGTAGGTTGACGATTCAGGGAACTAATCCTGCCGGGTACCCATTCACCTCACATGGGTTGAGTGCAGCACAATGAGCGTAAATTTTCTGCTGACACAGGATGGGATTTGAACCCACGTCCTCGGCGTCCCCATTAAGAAACAAACTGATAATAAATCTAATAATTTTAGAGTTAAGATGTATCCCCTATCATAAAGTAATTTGGAGTTTGTATTGTTTTCAGGAAAGAATATGAATAATATAAACAAAATACAAATTAAACAGTGGTTTGCATGAACACATTACATGTATTTATTCTCAGGCATTTTGTTTTGGTTCGCGGAGTAAGATATATGATTTAGGTGAATAAATAAATTATGTAGAGTATTGCACGCAAAATTCAATAATAAAAAAAAAATTATGAGAGGTAATGTGCTTATATACAACACAAAATTTTCTGAACAAATATAGTAGAATTCATCTAGCCCCATTTAAATATTTTACATTATCTAAATTTTATGCATATAAATATTTCAATATCAAGAAAAATATGTGATCTTTGTACTAATCTGCATTATTTATTCAAATTAGGCAGTAATTCGTGTATACAAATGCTTTTTTGTGAATGGTTTTCTTTTTTTGTATTCACCTCCTAGGCGGAACCAGGAGGCCCAAGGGCCCCCCCTATTGGCAGAGCAAAAAAAATGGTGGGGGGGGGGGGGGGCAAGAGAGGAGAAAATAAAAGTGAAGGTGGACGAGTGAATAAAATAAGACGTGGGGAAGGCTTGGAAAATAAACAAAACTATATAAAAGTTAGGAAGTCAATACATAAAACATATTTCAGCTCGGAAATCGAACTTTCATTATTTTGTTTGATTTACAAATTAATTTAGAAAAAAAAATGCTTTGTAAAAATGTTTTATGGTCTGTATGTTCACATTTTCTGCTTGCTGCGTGCTCGCCAAATTTGATTTGTCAGGTACCTACTATTTTCGTGTATTCCATAAGGTTATCAAAATATCCATATTCAGGTCTGATTGTCAAAACGTATCACCCAGCGCTGCACGCTCGCATTTTGATTGGGGATTTATGTATTTATTAATATTATTTCTACAAACTATTTAAAATCCCAATGTCGTTGAAGATTATCAAAATTTACGGCTCGCGCTTTGGGTTCGCATTAATTTTATTGTTCAAAATATATTAACTCATGCATCCTACGCATAATTACAAAATGCTTAAAATGTCAATTTTTCAGGCCATTATATTAGAGATTTAGCGCTCTCATTATAGGCTTAGTAGATGGATATATACAAGATATTGAATACATGGTCTGTTTATCATATTGGAATATCGACAAGATAATCATCATTTTTTATGGTGACATAATGTCCTTAAAATGTCCCGGTCTTATGCCAAAGCTCAGAGTAATAATAATGAAAAATATCAACTCTCTATGCTTTATTGATTTTCATGATAGAAAATGTATTTAGAATGCCCAGATTTTAGCTCTAAATTAGAAACATGCGCGCACATGTAGGAAGATCCACAATTACTCATGCTTTTCATGATTTAAAAAACATTACTTCTAAATTACAGGCTGATCTTGAAAACATAAGTAGGTGGTATAAGATAAATAAATTAAAAGTTAATGTTGACAAAACGTATACTATGTAATTAAAACGAAACACACAATCTTTTCAAGAATTAAACATACATTAAACATAATAAAAAAAGTAAAACATATCAGGTATCTAGGAATCGAAATTGACAAGAATTTTACGTGGAATTTGCATTTAAAGAACCTAAGTAAATCTTTAGCTTTTAAGTTATTTTCTTTGAAAAAGGTAAGTAATTTCACTGATACGAATGTTCTAAATACAATTTATAATTGTACAATTCAACCCATACTGGATTACTCTTGTTTGGTATGGGGGAACTGTTCTGTCAGTAATAGGAAAATTTTGTTTAGATTACAATAAAAGCAGCAAGAATTTTGATTATACTCATAATGGTATTGACATTGTTGAGAGATTGAAATGGCAGGTTTTAGAAAAAGGACGAAATTATTTCCTTGCATGCATTATGTATAACTGTGTCTATGGATATTCTCCGATACGTTTATGTAATTCTATTGATATTTTTTTGATAGGCATCCAATGAATAGAAGATTTGCCCATTCGCTCAACGTTGTTATACCTAAACCAAACATTGAGTTTTTAAGAATAGTGTAAGATATGCAGGAGGAAATGTATGGAATAGTTTAGATTCGGAACTCCAGAATGCAACTTCAAATGATACCTTTAAAATGAGATATAAGAAAACACACTTCTCGTAACTCTCTCTCCGCTCTCCATTCTATACATCCCTATGTCGGTTCATGTTTTCAACTTTCTATTTGGTATTCATTACCCAGTGCACATGTATTTTTTGTTATTTTTATACATCTATGTTTGTTAATACCTATGTTACTCAATTTTGTTTTACTATTTACTCTGCCTGAATTTAAATTGTTTAATGCATTTTTTACGTTGTTAGATATTCAATATGTCAACAGGACAATGTTGAAAAACAGTTGATATATTATCTGAACATGCCTATCCTGTATAAAGATTTGTAAATAAATAAATAAATAGTGTACCGTTTTTAGGTCTAAATCTCGAATTTTCCCGCTCGCGCTTCGCGCTCGCACTTTTTAAATAAGGATTATAAGACTATTATATATATATATATATATATGTATATATATATATATATATGACTTGATTAATAACAATAAAGCAAAGTGACTATAAGGACCACCCCGAAGAAACAAACAAAAATCAACTCTGACCGGGGAAAATATGACTGAAAACATGTCCATCCCCCTATTGGCGAAGGCTGGATCCGCCCCTGCACCATAGGGTCGAGCCAGGTAATGTATTTATATTGAATGAATAAAGTTATTGGAATTAATTGTACTTTATAGATCATGTATACATTATACATCAAATGCATTTATTAGTAGTTAAGCTATTCTAACTAGACAGAGACTTTTTAATTCATCTAAATTGGTCGTTAATTAGTGATTCATGATAATTCAAGTAACGTCAATTAAGACATTGTTGACTAATTGGACAAATTAAAACGCACTTCCTATGTCAATTAGCGACCTTTGTTCAATTGAAAGTCCTTTTGTTTTCTTTTGTTTTTGACCAATTAAAAGTCACTTCCATCAAAAAATGAATCACAATGCCTCCTGACATAAATAACCTCAGAAATAAATCGAAAGTTATGGAAAATTGAAACAGTAATAAAAACGATATTCGTTTTGTAACGAAAGACCCCCCTTTTTTGCTTTTCGAATTCCTCGGGACCTAAAATGACCTCCATTCTAAACAATTTTTTGGTGGCTTTTCAAATTCATTGGGTTCAAAATAACAAAGACCAGGGCATCAACAAAGGGTGCAAGGGACTTGACAGGGTAGAATTATTGATCTTCCGCTAAACCTCTTTGATCTGCAATAAGATGTTTTCCCCGAGTCGAGCAGCAGGTGCTTGTAATTAATGGATATAGCGAATAAAGAAAAACATGGGGAGAGGGGAAGATTAATGGACACACACATACACCCGCAGGGTTCCGGGAACGATTACAGCGGTGTTGACGAAAATTTTACAAGCATAACAAAGTGTTTTACAATGTACCTTAAAAAGTAAATCCTTGCGTATGGGGCGCCAAGTGTCCGCCAGTATTTTCCGTCCAAATCACGGCATTCCGTACACAAAATTTGTTTTTATTCAGTCGAAAATCATTTCGTCATGACGCTTTTTTATTTCGTACACAAAATTTATTTTTTGTCACACAAAATCAATTTCGTCTCGACAAAATGCACGAAATCAATTTCGTCTAGACGAAATGTAATTGCGTCCACAAAGTTTATTTGGCGTGCCATACGAAATGAATTTTGATCAAACGAAATGGAGCACCAAATGTCTGATGGTAAATTCCGTCCAATTCACGCCATTTCGTACACAAAATGTGTTTTTATTCATATAAAAATCATTTCGTCATGAAGCTGTTTTATTTCGTATACGAAATTATTTTTTGTCACACAAAATCAATTTTCGTCAAGACGAAATGTAATTGCGTCCACAAAATTTATTTCGTACATACGAAATGAATTTTGATCTAACGAAATGGCGCACCAAGTGTTAAATGGAAAATTCCGTACGAAAATTTGGGTTTCACTCAAACGAAAATCATTTCGTCATGACGCAGTGTGATTTCGTATACAAAATTTATTTTGCGTCACACATATAATCAATTTCGTCGAGACGAAATAAAATTGCGTCCACGAAATTTATTTCGTTGTGATGCGAAAATCTATTCCGTCGACGAAATGATTTTGTGTCAAAACAGAAAGAAAATTTCGTCGACGAAATGATTTTGTGTCAAAACACAAAAAAAAATCGTCGACGAAATGATTTTGTGTCAAAACACCAAAAAAATTTCGTCTCCTCTGTCTGGAAGGGGATGTAAGAGGGTCGTTGATTGGCTGCACCTTGCTCAAGCTGTTTTCGCTCCGGGACGGTCACAGCTCAGATTGGCATGTTGGTGAACTTATTAGCTTAGATTTCACGTTATTCATGCCTACATGAGCTGCATACAACTGCTCTAATCGGTAGGATGTGGACGAACATTGCATTCGTAAGATCAGCTATGTTTTCGCCTTCAAAAATTACGTTGAAAAAAAAATAGGAATTCGTTAGTCGTTACAAACTTGCATTTGAAAAAAGCTGTCTGTGTAACAATAGTCCCGTGTATTCAAGTTTATGTTCTGTAGTCGGTAGACCACGGGGGGGGGGGGGGGGGGGAGGGGGGTTGGTCTTTTCTGCACACCTAAAATGGTAATGAATTATACAGGCTGAATATATTTAGGCTTAGATCTTGATAAATAATGTAAAATTTATACAGAGCAAAATGATGAAAATTTCATCGAAATCGGATGACAAATATAAAGACTTATTGAACAGTTTGGGCTTGGCCACAAGTTTAAACTCTAGTCTAGGCTACTCCAATGACACGTATATTGCGAGGTTACAGGTTAGTACTAACCTCGCACCATGAACTAGTTTGGCAGTGGATTTCTAACTAGTGGGTCGCGCGTGTTGCGTTCCCACTTCTGGTGTCCACGATACACAACTTTTATTACTTGATTTTTCTGTGTGTCGCAGCATGTAATAAACCCTTGAGTGACCAGGCCTATTTAAACTCGGGCGATGGTTGTTCGTATAGCCTGCCACAAAACACTCCACTATAGGTGAAGCGGAGGGTAGCAGTAGTGAATTGTAGTGGAGCCTACATGAACCATCGCCTGCTGTATTAGTATAGTTGTGGTAGCCTTGGCCGGCCTGGCCCCACTCATTACTAGTTCGAGGTTAGTTGCTATATATAGTTGCTACATGTATAGATCTACTAACCTCGTACACCGAACTGCATTTGGCCCTGGATTTCTGTGAAGTTGGCAAACATCGCTTCATTACAATACAGAATTAATATTTGCCGAAACTCCTCGCTACTCACCGGGGCGCTTTGCGGTGAGTAGCAATAAATAATACAAAAAGTCAATAGTATATTTTTAATTAAATCAAAATCATATTAAAAATAAGCAAATTTTATTACTTTGGAGTTTGGACTGGAAAGTGACTTCGCGTGTCTCTTCTTTTTACGGAAATAAAAGGAAGCCTGATGGTCGCGCTAATAAATTTCACAGCCTTGACTCAAGCTCGCTTCAAATGCAGCTCCTCGGTAATTATGCCCCCGCAGACAAAGTCCGGAGGGGGCATTAAGCGTTGCCCCTCTCCGTTGATTCGCCCGCCCCCCCCACCCACTTGGTTTCCGCGCGATAAATCGAAATATATTTGATTGATTAAAACAAAAAATTGGTGTGTAGGTACATGACACCATAGTACAGGCTAACTTTGAATTCGGAGTCTGCAGGTCCAAGGTCACGGCTCATTAAATATGCAATTTAGTTTCCACATGATGACTTATGAAATATTCAACAGATTTATAAAAATTATGGTGTGTAGGTAGATGACACCAAATACAGGCTAAGTTCGAATTCGGAGTCGGCAGGTCAAAGGTCACGGCTCATTAAATATGCAATTTAGTTTCCGCACGATTACTTATGAAATATTCTACATATTTAAACGAATTTGAGTGTGTAGGTAGATGACACCAAAATACTGGCTAAGTTCGAATTCGGAGTCGGCAGGTCAAAGGTCACGGCTCATTAAATATGCAATTTAGTTTCCGCATGATTACTAATGAAATATTCTACATATTTAAACAAATTTGAGTGTGTAGGTAGAAGATACCAATACAGGATAAGTTCAAATTCGGAGTATGCAGGTCAAAGATCACAGCTCCTTAAAGATATCTTATGAAATATTCAGATTTTTAAAAAAATTGGGTGTGTAGGTAGATGATGATGATGATGCACAGCATTTGTATAGCGCCATATATCTGTCAAAGACATTCAAAGGCATATTGGAGGAGCCAGCCAATCTGGGTCGCCTACAAGGGCGCGCACACAGAACTGTGACCTGCAGGTCTCTCCTCCCGATAACTGGTTGGGGGGGGGAATGGAGATGGACCACTACATAGGGTCATTAAATAAGCGAGTTTGTTTCCTCATAATAACTTATAAAATATTCAACATATTTTTCAAAAATTGGGTGTTTAGATAGATGACACCAAAATACAGGCTAAGATCGAATTAAGAGTCTGTCAAAACTAATGGCTATATGCGAGATCAGCTCATAAAGAGAGTTGCATGCGTTGTGCCTTGATTTTCTGGTTCACGGTTGCATGTAATGAACCCTTGAGTGGCCTAGCCCTAGGTCTATGTCACAATTGTCATCATGAATATTCATTAGGTGGGCTGATGATTTCACATCCCCACTTTCCTTTTCCTTGACAGTTATTATTGTACACGAAATCATAATTGCTTCATTTGTCATATGTGTAAATGATATGTCTCCATTATAATTAAATAAGTTTGTGTAAATGTTGTCAATACAATTGTGACTTGTAGGAAATGTTTTAATAAACCTAATTTCATACAAAATACAAAAAAAAAACAAGTGGGGGTATGACATCATCATTTTGCCCACTGAATATTCATGCCTAGAATTTCTAAAGGAATAATGCAAATATTTTAAATTCAACAACTTTGTTTTTATCCGATTTTGATCAAATTACCAGCAATATTCTTTGTGAATTTTACAGTATTTCTTGAGATATGATGAATTATGAATATCTTCAGCCTGGAGCTTCCTTTTATCATGTTGGTATTGGAATAACGTTAGGCCTATCAACACTAACACCTATAGTGTCCTATTAGGCCCTGCCAGAGGCAATACTTCCAGATTGATGCTCTTTCTAGAATTGATTTACATCCTGGATAAAAATAAGTTTGTCTCGTATAAATGGTTTGGGGATGAAGGAATCAGTCCAGTGGCGTAGCTAGGATTATTTCTTTGGGGAGGGGTCACCGGGGGGGGGGGGGGGGGTGTTGCACCCACAAATGTAATAACGCCCACAAATGTAATAACACTTTACCCACAAATGTAATAACGCCCACAAATGTAATAACACTTTACCCACAAATGTAATAATGCACTTTACCCACAAATGTAATAATTTTTGATCGCCCACAAATGTAATAATGACTTTACCCACAAATGTAATAAATTTGAAGGGATTTTTGGCGAATCCGTTCTAAACTAAATCCTATAGTAATGCGTTCATATAGCACAAAAGTGCAAAGTCTTTTTTCCAGACCCGGTTAATTCCAAAATTATAATATAAGTCCAAAGTCTTTTTTCCAGACCATGTTGTTTAAAAAATTATAATATAAATCCAAAGTCTTTTTTCCAGACCCGGTTGTTTCAAAAATTGTAATATAAGTTCAAAGTCTTTTTTTTCCAGACCCGGTTATTTCAAAAATTATTATATAAGTCCAAACTAAGATACCATAATGATATTCCAGTGGAATAAAAATGAAAATCGAGCTTAGTCTTTTCTCCAGACCCAGTTGATTAAAACTGGTGGAATTGATGTCTTTGTTGTTGTTTTAACTTATTAGGCGCGTATTGTCTTTATTCCAGACCTAATCATTAAAAAAATTACGAAAAAAAAATCTTCTATTTAAACGTAAGACCCTATCATATTCTTATTCTTGTGAAATAACACAAGTTTTAAAACGTACTTTTTCCTCCAGACCCGGTTATTTAAAAAAGAATTTAAAAAACTTCAAAGCTAAGACTATGGAAGCTTAAAAGTGCCACCGAGATGTTGAGATAATTATCTTGGGAAGTCGACATCTTGATAGAAAAAGATAAGATGACGAGATCCCGGATCTCATCATGTCCACATCTTTCAGAAGAGATGATCAGATGACAAGATCCCGGATATCATCATGTCGACATCTTTTAAAAGAGATGATCAGATGACAAGATTTTCGATCCATGATCATGTCATTTGATCATCTCTTCTTAAAGATGTCGACATGATGAGATCCAGGATCTTGTCATCTGATCATCTCTTCTGAAAGATGTGGACATGATGAGATCCGGGATCTCGTCATCTGGTCTTTTCGCTTGCAAGATGTCGACTTCCCAAGATAATTATCTCAATATCTGGGTGGCAATTTTAAGCTTTCATATAAGACCAATCTTCAAAAGTTACATCCAGTAAAAAAAATATGTCTTTACCCCACACCCATTTTTTTTTTAAATAATACTAAGACCCCTACAAAACATTGTAATAATGCATGGCTAAAGCAAACATCCTTTCTCCAGATTTGGTTATTATTTGAAAAAAATAAAATAGTTTTTACAAATATTCTAAAACGAATACCCAATAATCTAATTACTGTGGAATAACATGAAGATCGATTGTAGACTTTCCTCCAGACACAGTTATTTCAAATATAAAAAGCAATAAAACCCAACCCCCAACAACGAATTTAAGAACCAACAATCCTCCAAATTAAGACCATGCAGAAAAGCACATGTTTAGAGCGTTGTCTTTATTCCAGACCCAATCATTTAAAGAATAATTCAAACAATCTTAAAAACATAATACTTTGTCATATTTTTATTCCTGTGGAATAACACTAGTATTATGCTTAAGTCTTTTATCTAGACCCGGTTATTTAAAAGACAAACAAATACTGAAAAAAGATAACAACAACAACAACCACAAGGTTATTCTACATCAATGATATTGTGGGGTCTTTGTTAATATTGTTTGTTTGTATTTATTGTTTCTTATAGTTTCCTATTTTGAAATAACTGTGTCTGGAGCAAATACTACACCATATTTCCATGCTATTCAATGTTGATAACATTGCAGGGTCTTTGTTTTGTTGTTGTGTTTTTAATGATTTTTATAACTGGGTCTGGAGGAAAGACTACGCTATATTTCCATGTTATTCAACATAAATAGGATCGTGGGTCTTTGTTTTTTTTTATTATTATTAATCTATTATTATTATTCATCATTTGTTATTTGAAAGATCTGGGTCTGGATGAAAGACTACGCTATATTTCCATGTTATTTAAAATTAATAATGTAGTTGGGGTCTTTGTTATTTGTTGACGCTTCAACATAAATAGGATCGTGGGTCTTTGTTTTTTTTATTATTATTAATCTATTATTATTATTCATCATTTGTAATTTTGAAATAAGTGGGTCTGGAGGGAAGACTACGCTATATTTCCATATTATTCAACATCAATAAGTTTGTGGGGCCTTTGTTTTATTATTATTATATATCTTTTTTTTATAATTTGTTATTTTAAAATAACTGGGTCTTGAAAAAAGACTACGCCTTAAAACCTTAGTCAACAACAACAACGTTATTCAACATCAATGAGATTGTGGGGTCTTTGTTAATATTGTTCTATGATTTGCTATTTTGAAATAACCGGGGTTGGAACAAAGACTGCACCATATTTCGATGCTATTCAATGTTGAAAAGATTGCGGGGTCTGTTTTTGGTTGTTGTTGTTTTGTTTTTGAATGATTTTTTTATAACTTGGTCTGGAGGAAAGACTATGCTATATTTTCATTTTGTTCAACATTAATAAGATCATGGGGTCTTTGATTTTTATAATTATTATTTTTTATTTTATTTGCTATTTGAAATATTTGGGTCTGGAGGAAAGACTACGCTAAACTTCTATGTTATTCAACATTAAGAAGAATTAATTTTGGGATCTTTATTTGCAACATTGTTTAAATGTTTTATATAACCAGGTCTGGAGAAAAAAGACTGTGACTTTGCGCTTAATGAACGCATTACTATAGGGTTTAAGTTTAGAACAGATTCGTCAAAATCGCTTCGAATTTATAACATTTTTGGGTAAAGTCATTATTACATTTGTGGGCAATCAAAAATTATTAAATTTGTGGGTAGAGTGCATTATTACATTTGTGGGTAAAGGGTTTTAGTTTTTAGTTTTAGTAACCGGGTCTGGAGAAAAGACCATGCTTGATTCTCAATTTACTCCTAGCGCATATATTCACCATACGCGCCGTATAAGTTAAAAAACAACAAAGACATTTATTCCACCAGTTTTAATTAACTGGGTCTGGAGAAAAGACTAAGCTCGATTCTTACTTTTATTCCACTGGAATATCATTATCGTATCTTAGTTTGGACTTATGTTATAATTTTTTTAATAACCGGGTCTGGAAAAAAGACTTAGGACTTCTATCATGATTTTTGAATTAACCGGGTCTGGAAAAAAAGACTTCGCACTTATGTGCTTTATGAGCACATTACCATAAGGATTTAGTTTCTAGCTACCGGGTCTGGAGAAAAGACTATGCTTGATTCTCAATTTACTCTTAGCGCATATATTCACAATACGCGCCGTATAAGTTAAAACAACAACAAAGACATTTACTCCACCAGTTTTAATTAACTGGGTCTGGAGAAAAGACTAAGCTCAATTCTTGCCCATAACTGGGCGTTGTGGCGTGCGCCTGTAATCCAAACTGTGGGGGAAGTTACAAATTGATGCAGAGGTTCGAGCCCTGGTCACGTCTTTCGGATGGTGACGTTAAAGGTCGGTCCCAGACGTAAATAATCATATCTGATTGATACACGTCTGACAAAACTCAAATACACACACACACACACACTTTATTCCATTGGAATATCATTATCGTATCTTAGTTTGGACTTATATTATAATTTTTTAAATAACTGGGTCTGGAAAAAAGAGACCTAGGACTTATATTATATTTTTGAAACAACCGGATCTGGAAAAAAGACTTTGGACTTATATTATAATTTTTGAATTAACCGGGTCTGGAAAAGAGACTTTGCACTTTTGTGCTATATGAGCACATTACCATAAGGATTTAGTTTCTAGCTACCGGGTCTGGAGAAAAGACTATGCTTGATTCTCAATTTACTCTTAGCGCATATATTCACAATACGCGCCGTATAAGTTAAAACAACAACAAAGACATTTATTCCACCAGTTTTAATTAACTGGGTCTGGAGAAAAGACTAAGCTCAATTCTCGTCTTTATTCCACTGGAATATCATTATCGTATCTTAGTTTGGACTTATATTATAATTTTTTTAATAACTGGGTCTGGAAAGAAGACTTTGGTCTTATATTATAATTTTAGAAACAACCGGGTCTGGAAAAAAGACTTTGGACTTTTATTATAATTTTTGAGACAACCGGGTCTGGAAAAAAGACTTTGAACTTATATTATAATTTTGGAATTAACCGGGTCTGGAAAAAAAGACTTTGCACTTTTGTGCTATATGAACGTATTACTATAGGAGTTTAGTTTAGAACGGATTCGCCAAAAATCCCTTCAAATTTATTACATTTGTGGGTAAAGTCATTATTACATTTGTGGGCGATCAAAAATTATTACATTTGTGGGTAAAGTGCATTATTACATTTGTGGGTGAAATTATTACATTTGTGGGTAAAGTGTTATTACATTTGTGGGCGTTATTACATTTGTGGGTAAAGTGTTATTACATTTGTGGGCGTTATTACATTTGTGGGCGATTATTACATTTGTGGGTGTAACAGGGGGCACCATTTTTTTTCTCTGTGTGTGTAGGTGTCACAAGGGTGTATCAGACTTTCGCCAATAGGGGATGGGGCACAAAATTATTAAACAGGCGGAACGGGTCATATCGCCATGGATTAACTGTGTTATGGTGTTTGGGTTGAAAGTTCTATCCTCAACAATGCATGCTGACTATCAATTTGACTCACTTCTGTTTATTCGAGAATAGATCTTGTGAAGTTGTTATAGCAGTGTACGTGTAATAACACTAACCTCGCAATACGTGTAAGTATTACAAGTTACCTCGCAATACGTAGTTGTTCCGCTGAACTCGTTGGCTCCACTCTCCAAATACAGAGACCAAAGTTGAAAGTACGTTCTACCTTGATCTGTACAGGGCCTCAATGTTTGTATTAAGTTCAGATAAAACATGGAAGTGGGAGTTATGTGAAAGCCGAAGTAAGCCACTGTTTTTTCCCATTTTCAATTTTTACCCCTTTTTGGTGCATTTCAGGCCAAAATAGAATGGATCTAATAACTTTCATTTTGGTCCAGTTCCTTTTATATTTGTAGTTTTGAAGCATGTTCCGAGGACCCTCCGCTTTACAATAAGCCCGCTGTTTTACAATTAAGCCCGCTCCTAGGAACCCATTTTTGTCTCGCCCTCGGCACATACATGTATAGTCACGTTTGATATTACCGGACACTATTGTGATTCCGGACGCGCATATAAATGCGTTCGAAAACAATTTCGTACCTTAAGACTTCCGCAATTCATTTTCACAGATCAATACATAGAACAAGATTGCAAAAACAAGGCGAAAAAAATAAAACTTTTACCTTATTTATCTCTAAAATGACAGAAAATGCTTAAAATATCATATAACATAGTTTTGCATTAACAATTGATATATTTTCTAACGGAAATATGGGCCTGATTTGCCGAATTTCAATCTCGTCGGCTCTTTCGATCAAATGATGAGGTGTGGTGTATTTTGGGTGATCGTCGACGGCTAGTTCTCAATGTACCGTGCGCGAGGTTTACCGTGAGTAGAGCCGTCGATCGGCAGCTATAATAGCGCATCGATAGAACTTGATGAGCGTCACTATACGAACGAGCACTGGAAAGTGCCATGAACATGCAGCTAACCAAAAAATGAAAAATAAATTAAGTTATCGAACACGAATTTATTACCAACATCTGCTCAGATTCGATATAAAAAAGCAAACAAAAAGTTAGAATTTATTCATGATATGATATAAGAAGAAAAAATCACAGAAATTTGTTCTTGCATCATTATAATCAAGGATATCTTTACCCGTCCGGCGCGCGTCCGGAATCATGATGTAATTTGTCGGGCATGAAAATAATTGGTTTTTCGTGGAGGGGTATGCGGCAAGTGCGATGCAAAGAAAATAGTTGGTAAATATAAAATAATTATATCATATTAATAATTTTCATAATATTTGGAATAGCAAGTGCGATTTTTTCTTGATTGTATTTCCTCTAGTTGTCATTTTTAAAGCACTGAAATAAAGGTGTCCGGCAATAGGATACACTGCCATACCGACTACCTTTTTGGTCGAGTACACCCACCCCCCTGGTGGTGTACACAATACACGACTTCTATGGCGTGATTTTTGTGTGCGCGATGGCATGTAATAAACCCTGGCTTGACTCCTTGAGTGGGATTGCGTGGGCTCCACTATTAATATTATCCTTTATTAATGGGTCAAAACCAGTGATTGGGCTGGGACAAGCTGGATTTGCGGGCTTACATTCACCTTAAATAATAAAAATATGGGTTCAGAGCTCCTGAACCTACCCATTTCCGTACTTAAATGTGGAATATTTAAGTAGATTCTGGAACATTTATGGTGGACCTGAGGGTGGGGGGTGGGGGGGGGGGTTGTTTCACAGCAATAACTGTGGTGTTAACCGGTATAAATAGAGGACCACACCAGTTACTTTACACCAGTGTTAAATTGACAGTGTTAGTTTGACACCTATAGGTGTTATTGCAACACATTGGTTGTTATATTTATACCCTTTGGTGTTATATTCAATCTCTAGTGTGTAATTTTAACACTTTAGAGTGTGGTCCTCTATAGACACCTACTGGTGTCAGTTTTAACACCACAGTTTTTACAGTGTAGCAAGTTGAAAGTAGAAAAGTAATAGTGAGATGGCACCAGTGATACTTACATGACAATTCAGGCTTTTTATGCCCCCTGCAGACGAAGTCCAGAGGGGGCATTAAGCGTTAATTGCCCATGTCCGTCCGTCCCCCACTTGGTTTCCGAGCAATAACTTGAAAAATGTTTAAAGGATTAAGACAATTTTTGGTGAGTAGGTACATGACACTAAAATACAGGCTAAGTTCAAATTCAGAGTCTGCAGGTCAAAGGTTACAGCTCATTAGATATACGAGTTGGTTTCCGCGCAATAACTTGAAAATATTTAATGGATTTAAAAAATGTTTGGTATGTAGGTAGATGACACCAAAATACAGGCTGAGTTTGAATTCTGAGTCCAAAGGTCAAAGGTCACAGCTCATCAATATGTGAGTTGGTTCAGAGGTTTCAATCTGTTCATTCTATAATATGCATATTGGTTCAATCATATTTCTATTTTTTTATTTTTTTATTTTTTAAGTCCACACCTAGTTTCCCAGAATGCATATAGCATTTTCCGTTTATTTGAATACAGGATAAAAGAGCACTGTCGATTTATTGCTTTGCTCACGGGCATAGGTGCCGTGGCCGGGAATCGAACCCCAGACTTTCAATGTATAGTCGGCACCTTAGACCACTCGGTCACGGCAACTCCACATATCATATTGAATGAATTTCTGATCGCGTTAAGCGGGGGCATCTGTGTCCTTCGGACATATCAAATTTCTAGTTTAATTTTCTTGAGCTTCGTTTTCTGAAGATACACCTGTATCTAGGCTGTTTCCGAGTTTGATAAAGCTATGTCAGTATATATGAATAGTGTAAGTTAATCTCTTATAGCACTATTGTGTCGTGAGCATGACAACATCCCAAACTTTTATTTGAAGAGGGTGTTGTTTTCCTTTTTTCCCCATTTTTGTCTCACCTGCATAGCAGAGTGAGACTACAGGCGCCGCTTTTCCGACGGCAGCGGCGTCAACACCAAATCTTATTAAACCAAAGGTTAATTTTTTTGAAATGACATCATAACTTAGAAAGTATACAGACCTTAATTCATGAAACTTAGACATGTAAGGTTAATCAAGTATTACTGAACATCCTGTCGTCTCACCTGCATATCAGAGTGAGACTATAGGCACCTACAGGCACCTACAGGCACCTATAGGCATCTACATCCAATCTTAATTTAAGTTTGATTTTTTTTTAAATGACAGCATAACTTGTAGTATATGGACCTACATGTAGTTCATGGAACTTAGACATAGGTCAATCAAGTATTACTGAACATCCTGCCTGAGTTTCAGGTCACATGACCAAGGTCAAATATCTCTGACAACACAGGGTAAACGAATGTGTATTTTTTGTGAAAATTTATTCAATAGCTGTTTTCAAAGTCAGCACTGCTGCTATATCGAATCGCGTAATGCAGGTGCATTCCACTCGTTTATTGTTTTTTTCAAACGAAATTGTCTGGGACTTTATTTTGACCTTAAACAAGACGAAATTAATTGATTTAAATATGTAAAATAAAATGATTATACATTTATGATTTTGGGGTAAAAAACCTACTTGCAATGGATTTGTACACAAATTCACATTTAATTTGCAATTTTGGGTCTGCATTTAGGAAATATTGCCGTGTATTCGGGGTCTCAATTTTTGTCTCAAAAGCTGCATGAGACTTGACAATTAAAAGAAAGTAAAGAGTCAGTGAGCGATGCGGTAAAAAAAAATTGTGCAGCGGATTACTCTCGAAAAATGTCTTATTAGGGTAACGAAAATGTTACTATTCTCATTTTTGCATAATAAATTACCATCGTGGCCTTGGAGAATGACATTTGATGTACATGGATACAATTCATTTTCACACACTTCTGTATAGAGCCACTGAAACTACTACAAATGTTAACCAATATTAAGGATTTTTTTAAGAAGGGGGTTCTGTTGTAGTTTATACAAACAAATGAAACTCTTAATCTGTTAACTATGAAAGTTTGGTTTTAGTTACACTACAGGTAAATCATACAGATTGTGAGAAGAGATAAAGAAAGAAGGACAAACTGGAAGGAGGCAGGAGTCCAGGCACTCTGCTTATTTGCAGCATTGAACAAGACATCTCTCTTTTGATTTGGGGATCATGTTTCTAGTACCAGGGTGAGTTGTTACATATAAAGTTGTATTTTTTAACAAGCTACTTGTATACAAACAAACTGTACTGTGATATACATTTTTTTTGATTTTCTAAACATACCTTTTCATAGTGATGCACACTTTCAAATAAAGATCTCTCGTACAAGTCACCGTAAAAAATTACCTCCAAATTAGGGATTAGCAATGTCATGAAAGTTAAGTTTCAATTGCCATTCCATATTGCAAGGTATGCCATTTATTTATTTTTTTGTTACTTGGATCTCTTAGAACCATATTACTAAAAATTGGAAACAGAGACCTGAGCTTAAACAATTCTTGTATAATAGCATTAAGAATATATTCCCCTTAAATTCACCATAAATTACCTAAAAATGGAGCATATAATTTTCATGAAAGTTTTTGGAAAGTCTAGATTTAATTACCAACTGAGATTTTTCTATTCAATTGTTGGTAATACGATTATGAAACACATCGTTGCCAAGGGCAACCCCTTTATTTCTTATTTGCTTTTCACCCCCCCCCCCATTATCAGCTTGAATAAACTTAGCTGATAAGTTCGCTTCTGTTTTAAGGTCATCCCACTATGAAATCTTTGATCTTTCCCATGATCCATTGTGCTTCCAATTTTTTAACTTCCAATCGGCTACCCTCACCCTGACGCCCAAGCAAGAGGGTCCATGAGACTATGCGTCAGGGCGTCATGGTCTAGTGGTTAACCCAAAATAGACTGGGCTATTTCGATGGCCAAGAAGACGAGGGGGGGGGGGAGGGTGGGCTGATTCAGCCCCCCTTTATGATCTCGGCCATCAATTGTGCGATTTTGACGAAAATTGGCATGCACGTTACCGTATCAGGACAACTACCCCCCGGACAATTACTCCCCGATGACAATTATCCCTGGACAACTACCCCTTGGACAATTACCCCCTTGGAAAATTACCCCTTGGACCATTACCCCCCAGACAATTACCTCCCAGACAAATACCCACTGGGCAATTACCCACAGACAGTTAACCCCTGAGGACAATAACCCCCACCCCCCGAGGACAAATACCTTTGGGAACAATTACACAATTTCTACCTGTTAAGGTGTCTTTGTAACGTTTTATCTATTTGCCTGATTTTTTTCCCTGAAATTAAACCCAAAATAAATATAAAAAAAATCAGATCAGTAGGAATCAGAGATTTTCAGCATTTGTGATTGTTATGTCTATTCGTGTCCTTTCATGAATTTTCAATTGTTTCATGAAAACTTAGTACATGTATGAGGGCCAGTTTACATATTTTCTGATGCATATATGCGTTTTGGGCGCAAGCCCCCCCCCCCCCATTTTCCATGATGCAGAAGGCACCGCTGAACAAAAATAAAAGGAAGAAAAAAGGTGGAAAAGGAAGGAAAAGGGAAAAAGCACAGAAAAAAGAGAGTGAGAGAGAGAGAAGGAGAAAGATCAATATAAAATAGAAAGAGAAAGTTATTTACATAAGATAAAGTACAAAATATTTCGAAAACCTATACCACTGACCAAGACTTACAATGGGTCTTGCTTGATTCTAACATCGATGCCGGAGAGAAGGGGGGATTTTCCGGGGGTAATTGTCCTGGGGTATATGTCCTTAGAGGTAATTGTTTGGGGGTAATTGTCCGGAAGGTAATTGCCCTCAGGGGGTAATTGTCTGGGGGGGTGATTGTCTGGGTTTTGATTGTCCTGGGGGTAATTGTCCGGGGGGGGTAGTTGTCCTTGGTAGGTAACCATCAAGGGGGGGGGGGTAATTGCCCTTGGGGGTAATTGTCAAGGGGTAGTTGTCTAGGGGGGGGGGGGGGTGATTATCCAGGGGGTAATTGTCCTAGAACCGCATGTTACCCATGGTATAATGTGCAGAACTATATAGTCAAATTCTGCTAAAAATCACATTGCTAATTAATTATGCTTATTTATGCATGAAATCAAATTTTTGCTGTAATTAACTGAATTATGCCCGTAAAGGCTGATTTTTGTTTCTTTTTGTTTCACAGACTCTATAGGAATCTGATCAAATGTAATTTTTTTTTAAATTCAACTTCACATATAATTTCTTATGTATTCTATTGTATTATAAAAATAGTTTTTCAACTTTTTTTTAAATTGTTTTTTTTCAATGGAAATTGTTGGGGAGTTTATTTTAGCCATTAGTAAGTTGAAATTAACTGAATTTTATTAGTAAAAGGAAAAATGATGACACATTGATGAATTTTGTCTTTAAACACTATTTTCATTGGGTTTGCACACAAATTCACGTTTTTGAGCAATTTAGGGTCTGCATTCACTTACGATATGTTGCATAATTTCGGAGCTATGTATGTGAGGGTTGCAATCTTGGTTTCAAAAGTTGTGTGGGACTTGACAAAAAAAAGAAAAAGCAAATTGTCAGTGAGTGAAGCGCTCTAAAAACTTTTGCGCGGCAGATTTATTGCAAAAAATTTTGAGGGGGGGGGGGCTGAATCAGGACCCCCCAGCCTTTTCAGGGTTAAGACTCTTGTCTTACAATCTGAAGGACATGGATTCTATTCCAAGCCATGGAGTGTTTTCCTTTTGCAAGAAATGTACCCACATTGCATTTAACCTAGGTGAGGTAAATGGGTACCTGCAGGATGTAATTCCTCACAAATTTGTGCGCACCAGAATCAGTAAACTTCCGTAGCCAGGTTAATATAGGAGCACCTAGCAAGGTGGATATGTGTGCTATACAAATCATATATTATTATTATTGTTTATATTTGGAATACATATACAATACACAATTGAATCTATGAACAAATTAAAAGTTAAAGTTGGTCTATCTAGATAGACAATTTTTTCAAAACTTCTTTTGGAGAGCACTGTGCACTATTGCGATAAGAGTCACAAACTGGCCTTAATAGACTCTATTAAGTCCATTGTTTCACCTGCATAGCAGAGTGAGGATATAGGCGCCGCTTTTCCGATGGCGGCGGCGTCAACATCGAATCTAAACCGAAGGTTGAGTTTTTGAAATGACAGCATAACTTAAAAAGTATATCGGCCTATTTCATGAAACTTGGGCATAAGGGCACTTCCCCGATAACTGATGTTACATGACACAATTTTACACTCTTTTCATTTGTTCTTTTAGAGATAATCATACACACAATGAAAAGTGTGTAAAATTGTGCCGTGTAACATCAGTTACCGTGAAAATGCCCATAAGGTTAATCAAGTATTACTGAACATCCTGCCTGAGTTTCAGGTCGCATGACCAAGGTCGATAGTCTTTTAGGGTCAATAAACTTTGACCAAGTTGGGGGTATTTGTTGAATTACCATCATAACATTGAAAGTTTATGGATCTGATTCATAAAACCTGGACATCAGAGTAATCAAGTATCACAAAACATCCTGTGCGAGTTTCAGGTCACATGACCAAGGTCAAATGTCATTTAAGGTCAATTAACTTTGGCCAAACTGGGGGTATTTGCTGAATTACCATCATAACTTTGAACGTTTGTATATCTGATTCATAAAAGCTGGACATCAAAGTAATCAAGTATCACAAAACATCCTGTGCGAGTTTCAGGTCACATGACCAAGGTCAAATGTCATTTAAGGTCAATGAACTTTGGCCAAGTTGGGGGTAAAAGTTGAATTACCATCATAACTTTGAAAGTTTGTAAATCTGATTCATAAAACCTTGACATCAGAGTAATCAAGTATCACTGAACATCCTGTGCGAGTTTCAGGTCACATGACCAAGGTTAAAGGTCATTTAAGGTCAATGAACTTTGGCCAAGTTGGGGTTATTTGTTGAATTACCGTCATAACTTCGAAACTTGAGGATATTATTCATAAACCTTGGACATGAGAGTAATCAAGTATCACCGAACATCCTGTGCGAGTTTCAGGTCACATGATCAAGGTCAAAGGTCATGTAAGGTCAATGAACTTTTGCCACGTTGGGGCCTTGGGGGTATATGTTGAATTACCATAACTTTAAACGTTTGTATATCTGATTCATAAAAGCTGGACATCAAAGTAATCAAGTATCACCGAACATCCTGTGCGAGTTTCAGGTCACATGACCAAGGTCAAAGGTCATTTAAGGTCAATGAACCTTGGCCAAGTTGGGGGTATTTGTTGAATTACCATCATAACTTTGAAACTTTATGGAAATTATTCATAAACCTTGGACATAAGAGTAATAAGATATCACTGAACATCCTGTGCGAGCTTAAAGTCATATAAACAAGGTCAAAGGTCATCTAGGGTCAATGAACTTTGACCAAGTTGGGGGTATTTGTTGAATTACCATCATAACTTTGAAACTTTATGGAAATTATTCATAAACCTTGGACATAAGAGTAATCAGATATCACTGAACATCCTGTGCGAGCTTTAAGTCATATGGCCAAGGTCAAAGGTCATTTAGGGTCAATGAACTTTGACCAAGTTGGGGGTATTTCTTAAATTACCATCATAGCATTGTAAGGCCATGTTACATTTTTTAGGTCATGTTTCAATTTAAAGCCAAGTTCTTCTTTAATGTTAGCTCACATTTCAAGGCCACGCTACATTATTAGGCCATGTTACACCTTAAGTCAGGTTACACTACAAGGTAAAGGGGTGTTTCACAAAGATTTTAGTATGACTCCTACATGACGCGCTATGCTCAATCTTATTGATCAATACTGTATGCAAAAGTGTGACCGGAAGTGTGTGCCCTCTCGGCATAATCTGACCAATGCGGTGATGTCTTTTATGCTGCATGTAACAGCCCAGATTACACTATAAGATCAGGATACATTTTAAAGCCAGGTTACTCTTTAAAGCCTGGTTACGCTTTAAAGAGGGCAACTCTTAAAAGCGGGTAAGACTATAAGGCCTTGTTACACAACAAGTACGGGTGTTACACTTTAAAGCCTATCAAAGCCAGAGGTTGCAATATATGGCGAGGGGGTGTTTCACAAAGATGAGTTGCACTTAAATGCCTCATTACATGCGATAAAGAAGGCATAACCGCATTGGTCAGATCATTAATAGAGGTAGTGCACTACAGCATATAGATCAATATGGTTGCATTTTGTATATCTTTTTCGCGTCGTCATTTAAGTGCGACCTACATGTAAGTCAAAATCTTTGTAAAACACCACGCTGGTTACATTGCAAGGCCAGGTTACACTATAAGTTGTTTTTCAATTTTAGCCAAGTTACATTTTAATGCTAGGTCACATTATAAGTCCAGGCTACGCTATTAGGCCATGTTATACTATAAGAAGGGTTACACTTTAGGGTCGGGGGGGGGGGGGGAGGGGGGTTCACAAAGATTTTAGTTTGACTTGTACATGACATGCTACGCGCAATCTTATTTATCAATACCGTTCGCAGAAGTGCGCGTCCTCTCGGCATGATCTGACTAATGCGGTGATGTCTTTTCTACTGCAAGTACACCCAGATTACACTTTTAGGTCAGGATACCCCGGGGGGGGGGGGCACTCGACCAAAAAAGTGGTAGGGGTGTGCCGCGGGCGAGACAAAAAACGGGGGCCTTGGAGCGGGCTCATTGTAAAAAGGAGGGTCCTCGGAACGGGCTTCGGAACTACAAATGTTTGTGAAAACGGGGGTCCTTGGAACGGGTCGCCTGCGTGCGAGTGCGTATGCATCCCTATGGAACGTGCATGCAGCTAGCCCGGCGGCACGACTGACGGGCGCGCTAGCGCAGAGGCGATGGTCGGACAGCGAGCTGCGGCCGCTTTTCACCAAAATTGCGACCGGAACGGCGTAACAGAAAATATGCGAAGCCCTGGAGCGGATTTTTTTCCTTCTTTTTTCTCGAGAAGAAGAAAATGCTATGCTTTGGAGCGGCTTTCTATGTTCTTTTTCTCAATAAGACAAAAATGCTATGCCTCGGAACGGAAATTTGAGTGTAAAAATGGGGGTCCCCTCCGCGGCACATACCCACTATGCATTATATACTGAGTGCCCCCCCCCCGGGCAGGATAAATTATTAAGCCAGTTACACTTTGAAGCCTGGTTACGCTTTAAGGAAGGTAACTCTTTAAACCAGGTTAAACTATAAGTCCAGGTTGCACTATAAGCACAGGGGGCCACTTCATAAAGCTGTTCGTAAGTTAAGAGTGACTTTAAGAATTACTGGTGATCCTTTCTTTCACGCTTAATCATCGCCAATGAACATACCATTTACCACAAGAAAGGATCACCATTCGTTCGTAAAGACACTCGTAACTTACAAACAGCTTTATGAAACGGCCCCAAGGTATCACACTTTAAAGCCTATCAAAGCCAGATTACTATTTAATGTTGGGTTATGTTGTAAGGCCAGTACATTATCAGGCCATGTTACACTTTAAGTCAGGTTAGACACTAAGGTCAGGGATGTTTCACAAAGATTATAATACGACAAAGATTATAATACGACTCGGAGACTGCGCATGTCCGTGAAAGCGTCACGACGTTGAATCGGATATCTCCCGGAATTTTGAGCTAATTTTGTGGATTTAATCGCAATTTGGATATTTTAACTGAGTTTTGTGGTTTTGAGATACTTTTGGAAATAGCATAACAACTTGGAGCTGAATGATATTTTGATTTTCTAGCGAGAAACAATGTATTCTGACATGGCAACTCCCAATTCTGCCACGTTTACATCACCACAGGGACCTAAACCTAAGGCACGGGACGTACCAAGGACAGATACACACATTACAGGCGAGGAGTTGTATCTAGCATTATCTCGTTCAATTGACCATCATTGTATAACGGGGGTACAACGCATCGGTAACCTGTGGAGAATTTATGTAAACAGTCATGAAACGAGAGTGAGCCTCATATCAAGTGGATTAGTGATAAGAAACACCACAATCCCAGTGTATGATACAAACCCCTATACCAAGGCCAATAATGAGAACTTGACTCGTGTACTGATAAAGGACATTCCTCTATCAGTAGGAGATGAACTTATCAAATCAACACTACAAAACATGAAATGTCAAATAAGAGGTGAAATAATTCGTCAAAAACTGAGAGTGAATGGTAAACTGATCGACTGTCTGAATGGGGACCGAGTGTGTTTCATAGACCCACCCTCCCAACCCCTTCCCAGATCTATCGTGGTTGCTAACTTATTTCGAGCCAGAGTTTTCCATATTGGACAACCTGAGAGAGTGTCAATTTGCTCAAGATGCCTCGAAAACGGGCACCATTCGTCACAATGCACCAACAGCGTGAAATGTAGAAACTGTAAACAGACCGGCCACGTAAGCAGCACTTGCACAGCAAACGTAAACACAGCCACACCCAGCGAGTTACGTAACACCACAGCTGATCGTAAACCCCGTGAGAACGCCATGAAAACCGGACCCACATCACGTGATCAAGCCGCGACAGCCAATGGGGCTCGCCCGAAGGAGAGAATGCATACGCCACAGAGGCATACACAACAAGCTGACGCACCGTCACCTTCTCGCAAACAACGTCAACCACACATCACGGGCTTTCTTCGTACACACACACCGTCACAGTCCGATGAGCAATACAACACAACAGACGTAGCAAATGAATGCGACTCAGGAGACCAGACATCGAGCGAGGCAGACCAGTTTCAATCGCCTTTCTCACCTGAAACCCCGACACCGAAAAAATCCAACAAAAAACCTCCGAAGCGGAAAAGAAAAGAAAGATCAAACACAGGAAGATAAATTGACGGAAACGAATGAAAGAACGCCGGAAAACTCAACCCTACTAACATGGCTATTAACTCAAAAGTTCTACATTTGATTTCGGTCAATGTGAGAGGAATACGAAATAAAAAGAAACGAGAAAAAATATTCAAATGGTTAGATTTTCAAAAATACGATATCGTTTTGATGCAAGAAACTTTTATAACCAAAGACCTTGAACCAATTCTAAATATAGAAAGAAAATGTTCATTATTTTTTAACAACGGTACCAACCATTCAAAATGTGTTTTAATTGGAATAAAGGATGGTTTACCTACATATATCATAGAATGTATTAGACAACCAGGTGGTCGTGTAATTGGTATTCGATTATCTTACAGCAATAAGTTTTATTTTATTGTAAATGTTTATGCTCCGACAAAATCATCGGAAAAGTCTAATTTTTTCAGAGGTTTACTATCATGGCTGAAAGCACACGTACATAAAGATGATTTGCTATTAATGGGTGGAGACTGGAATTCAGTTCAAAGTTCGTGTATGGACACCCAAGGAATAAGTTATGCATATAAACCTAATGACCTGTTACAAAATATATGTAAAAAGTTGAACTTAGTAGACATCTGGAGAAAATGTCACCCTTCACTCAAACAATTTACTTGGCGGCAATACTTACTTGGTTATTACTCCCGATTAGACTATTGGTTGATATCATATAATTTATGTTCATTTGTACATTCCGCAGATATAAGACCCATTCTGAAATGTGATCACAACGCTGTGTCTTTAAAACTTACAATTTCATCTTCAGTCAAGGGTAAAGGTATATGGAAATTTAATAACTCACTTTTTAGAGACGACATATTTAAAGAAACAATCAGAAATATCATAAAGAAAGTAAAACTAGAATATAAAAACTATAATGATCAAATGTTATGGGATTTATGCAAGATTAAGATCAAAGAATATTCAATAAAATACTCAAAGACAATACAGAAGGACAGAAACCAAATATATCATACCTTGCAAAGTAAACTTGAAACCCTTTCGAAAGCAAATGATGCTCACCCGAGTGACAATAATCTCAATGAACTTAACGATGTTACTAAGCAGATTGATAAATTAATTGAAGATAAATGTAAAGGTGCCTTTGTAAGATCCCGTGAAAAATGGATGGAAGAAGGCGAAAAATCATCAAAATATTTTCTCAACTTGGAAAAAAGGAACGGGATAAAGAAACATCTAGACTTTTTGAAACGGGATAAAGATGTCATTTTTGATGAAGAAGTCATTTTAAATGAAATTTATGAATACTACCAAAATCTATATTC
Source organism: Lytechinus pictus (assembly GCF_037042905.1). Taxonomy (NCBI): domain Eukaryota; kingdom Metazoa; phylum Echinodermata; class Echinoidea; order Temnopleuroida; family Toxopneustidae; genus Lytechinus; species Lytechinus pictus. Next base: position 376,690 of record NW_026974150.1, read on the forward strand.
AAATAAAAATAATGTTCTTGTAACAGAAATATATGATTATTTGAATGTTGTTGAGTTTACTACCTTGTCGGAAGAAGAAGCTGACCTTTGCGAAGGTTTACTTACAGAATCCGAGTGTTACAAAGCATTGAAGTCAATGAAAGGTAACAAGACTCCAGGTAGTGATGGACTATCAGCAGAGTTTTATCAATGTTTTTGGCAAGATATAAAATATATGGTTATCAATAGTTTGAACGAAGGCTACAGAAAGAATAAGTTGTCAGAATCTCAAAAGCAAGGTATTTTAATATTGTTACATAAAAAAGGTGACAGAGGGTTACTTGACAATTGGCGTCCTATATCACTTCTAAACATCGACTACAAAATTGCAGCCAAAGTCATTTGTTCACGTCTTCAACGTGTTATTGATAAAATAATTTCTAAAGATCAAACTGGTTATCTAAAATTGCGTTCAGCTTCAGAAAATGTTCGTTTAGTTGAAGATGTAATTGATCTTTGTTCGCACCTAAATCTTCCAGGTTATTTCATTTTTTTAGATTTCAAAAAAGCTTTTGATAATGTTAACCATCAATTTTTATTTCAGTTATTACATAAATTGAAATTCAAGGACTCACTTATTAATTGGATTAAAGTTTTGTATAATGATGCTTCCGGAAGAGTGATTAATAACGGTTGGATGTCACAAAATTTCAAAATAGAACAAGGTGTAAGACAAGGCTGCCCACTCTCAGCCTTACTGTTTTTATTAATTGCTGATGTTATGACAAGGAAAATAAAACAAAACGATAATATTGAAGGAATCATTATTCCAGGAGAAAATGGAACCCAGTGTTCAGAAAAAGAAATCAAAATATCACAGCTTGCTGATGATGCAGTAATTTTTGTGAGTTCTGTTAATTCTGGTAATATTGCGATAGAAGATATAAGGCAATTTGGAGAAATTGCAGGCCCTAAACTTAATATAACAAAAACTCATGCAATGTCCATCTTCCCTCAAGATGAAACCTTAAGAGATATACAATGGACAAATGATCCAGTGAAATACCTTGGTATTTTTGTAGGCACAGATAAACGTAAAAAAGAAAGAATGAATTGGGATACAAAACTAGTTAAAATTCAATCTATAATGAACATCTGGAAAATGAGAAATTTAACTATATATGGCAAAATAGTAATACTTAAATCTTTGATAATATCACAAATTGCTTACCCTGCAACTGTAATACACGTGCCAAACAAACTGGCACGTGAATTAGAGAAAATGATGTATATATTTATTTGGGGCTCGAAAAAAGAAAAGATAAAACGAAATGTTTGTATTAATTCATTCAATAAAGGAGGATTAGATATGATAGACTTAAATTCAAAATTATCTTCATTAAAACTTTCATGGATTTCAAAATATTTAAAATATGATGATCAACCATGGATGTACTTGTTCAAATTTTGGACAGCAAAGATAGGACCGATGCCCTTGTGTCTTCGTTTCAATTGTTCGAAAAAAAGATATGTTAATTGTATGTATGAAAAAGCAAATTCCATCCTTTTATACAGATCTATTGTGCTCTTGGTATGACATACGATTTACTGAATATCACAATTTTAATAGTATAAAACACGAAATTTTATGGTATAACAGTCATATAAAATTTGAAAGAAACCTTTTATATTTCAACAGATGGTCCGACCACAATATCTTTTATGTTCACCAATTATTACGTAATCATGCCTGGAAACCTTCCGAAGAAATTTTTGAAATAGTAGCATGTAAATCACTTTTAGTCGAGTTTGAATATTCAAAGCTAAAAAGAGCTGTCCCAGCTGAATGGACTGACAAATGTGACACCTTATCTTCAAAGCTTCCAGAAGATCTTTTTGAAATTAGTGGAGGAGATATTGTAAACTTAAAGAACATGAAATCAAAAGATTTTTATGTTTTACTTGTAACCAAAAAAAAGTCCGATCCACACATTATACAATACTGGCAATCTAAATTAGAATTACCAGTAAACTTTGATTGGCAAAATGTTTTTAATTTCAAACTAAAGTATTTAAAGTATAACAAGATTCGACAATACAACTTGAAAATGCTTCACAATTTATTACCCTTTAAATTCAATTTATGTCGTTGGAAATTATCTTGTATGTTCTGTGAAGCAGAAGAAACTTTTGTTCATATTATGTTAGAATGTAATCCTGTTGCCAATTTTTGGATAAAGATAAAGAATTCTCTGCAATTTATGTTTAAAATTGCAATTCCTATTAACGAAACGACGTTGTTCATTGGATACAAAATTCACGATCGCAAGTTTACGTTGGTTAACTTGTTTATGATATTTGCACAGTATGCAATATTCAAATCTTATGTCATGTATAAGATGCAAGGAAGAGCTTTTAATATATATTCAATTTGGTATGAGTTCAAGAAAGAGATACTTTTTTTATGTAAAATGGCGATTTAAATCCAATGTTCATTTAATTCAAATGTTCAAAGAGCTTTAACCCTATAGAGAAATTTCATCTTTATCACATTTAAGATTAAATTGTTGATGTCTATAACATGTTTATATGTAACTTGTTTTGTAACTCTACACGCACTGTGCCTCGAAAGAAATGGTTAAAATGAGAAAGGAATATGAAGAATAAAGTACCTCTGAACGAGGAAAAGAAAAAAAATAATAATACGACTCGTACACGATATGTAACGCATAATCTTTTTTATCAATAGGCCTACCGTACATATAGTTCGCGTCCTCTCGGCATGATCTTACCAATGCGGTGATGTCTTTCATACTGCAGGCAACTAGGCCCAGATTACACTGAAAGGTCAGGATACATTTTTAAAACCAGGTTACAATTTAAAGCAAGGTTACTGTTTTAAGAAGGTAACGCTCTAAAGCAGGTAAACTATAAGGCCAGGTTACACAATAAGCACGGGTATCAAACTCTAAAGCCTAGATTAAAGCAAGATTACTTTTTGATTTCAGGTTACATTGTAAGGTCAGGTTACACTATAAGATGTTTCAATTTTAAGCCAAGTTACTCTTTAATGCTAACATACATTAGAGGGCCGGGCTACAATATCAGGCCATGTTACACCATGAGAAAGGTTACACAATGGGGTCAAGGGGTGTTTCACAAAGATTTAAGTTTGACTCATACATGATATGCAACGAGCAATATCATTGATCGATACCGTACACAGTAGTGTGCGTCCTCTCAGTGTGATCTTACCAATGCGGTGATGTCTTTTATATTGCAGGCAACTAGGCCCAGATTATGCTAAAACATTAGGATACATTTTTAAGGAAGGTTACACTTTAACGCAAGGTTACTGTTTAGTAAGGTAGTCCTCTAAAGCAGGTTTAACTTTAAGGCCAGGTTACACAATAAGCATGGGTCTCAAACTTTAAAGCCTATTAAAGCTAGATTACTTTGCTATTTTCAGGTTACGTTATAAAGCCAGATTACATTGTAAGGTCTGGTTACACTATTAGATGTTTCAATTTTAAGCCAAGTTATTTTTTAATGCTAGCTCATATTACAATGCCAGGCTACATTATCAGGCCATGTTGCACATTAATCCCAGAAGCTACTTCTAAATCAGACTTTGTTCTTGTATTTAAAGTCTGGTGATAAAACTGTCTCGGAGTTATGCGCAATTTTATACCTAAAAAGCCATTTGTGACTGAAGATTTTTTTTCTCACTCTTATTTTGTTTAATGTTGTTAATAATAAAACACCACGCTGCATCATTTCATGAATTTTTTTGCAAAAGAATACAAGAAAGAATAAACCCTCTGCAAAATAAATATTTCGAATTATATGAAAGGGTCCTGTCATATATAAACTTCCTCCAAAATTTATGGTGTAAATAGTTTTCATGCAATTTACATGATTTCTTATTGATGAATATAAAAAAAAAAGGATCAATTCCAGGGCGTCTCCTGTTGGCCGCGAGCTGCTCATTGTTGGAAAGTGAATATTGCGCGTTGAATCTCAAATCAAAAGCTTTTTATTAGAATATCTCTTTTACAGTTTTATTGACCAAATTTGTATATATCCAATATATGGTATTCCTGTGGTAATTATGGAGTCAGAAGACATGAAACTTTAAGTCTGTAATTGTTATTTTGGCTATACAGATCCAAAATCTTTAATTTCAGGTTTCTGTATGTATCAGGATTGGGTTCCCGTTGGGTTCTGGCTTAGTGGTCGAGGATTTGGGTTTGCATCCCTCCCCCACCCCCACCCCACCCACAAACAAAAATATAATGCTGACTTGCCATATCAATATTGTAATTAAACAACTGAGGTATATATTTTTGTCTTATTGTAAGAATTTTATTTCATACATATTTTCCTTTACATCATGGATATTATGCTTTTGTCTAGTTTTGTTTTAAGGAGTTTCATGGAGTATTCATTTGCTCTATAGTTTGCTTTATTTTGCTGTTTTGTTCTCCTTAACAAGATATATCGTTTTGCTAGTACTTTTGTTACTTTTGATTGCTCTTTCTTTTATTACATATATTTTATATAAACAGGCCCACTCCACCTCAAGTAAAAAATTGTCTTGTACACCTCGGGTCGTGGCCTTCTAATCTAAATTGTTGGGTGTTCCTTATTATATGAGATATATGGAGTTTAATTTAAACCATTAGTTGAATAGTTTTGTAGAGTATAGTATTTGTAGCCCATACAGTTAACATGACTTTTGTATTTCTTAATCTAAGAGTTTTATGAAGTATATTGACCACTTGATTTGCTTCACATCTCAGTGTATTTGGTTGATTTTTTCTTCAATAAAGTTACATCAGCATTTTGTATGCACATGTGTTTCTTGAGTGCTTATGGTATGTACTGTATTTTAAGCTTAATCATAATGACTTAACTTTTTCATTTTATAATGTTTAAGCCTGGTGATGCTTCAGTAGTTGATGTATGTCAAATTCATAGATGCCTTAAAATTAATGTTGGAGTGTTGCAAGAAAATATTTGCGATAAATTGCAAATTTATGATGCAAATTTACAAGTGATAGATCGATTCAAACTAAAGCTAATCAATTTATACTTATTGATGCAAGAAGCTGACCATCAATCAATTACAAGGCAATGAAATGCATGGATTTCAATTGATTCGGGGACCTGATTTGCGATCAATTGCAAGTTTCTTGCGACATTCCATAAGAGTACAGAATATATGAATAATGTGTGTGAGCACTGGTATGGGGCAAGTACAAGTATTGTGGAAATGAAAAGATGTTACGAATATGAGGAAAGATGAGCATGAAAAGACTTAGAAACATCAAAAATTATCTTTTAACCAGGACGGCGATTTAGCTAATTTATAGAGAAATGCTATTCACTGAGCTGACAATTTTCCGGGGCCAAAAATCAAAAGAAATTACGAGAACGATATCTTTGCAGATCTCGCTGTTCTTCTTTTGCAAATAAACAAGTTTCCCCAAAGAGTTTCCCTGAAAGGGATGGTCCAGGCTGGAGATATTTATATCTCAGTAAATAGAGTAAAATTCACCAAGCAAAATGCTGAAAGTTTGATCAAAATCGAATATGAACGAAGTTATTGAATTTTAAAGATTTGCAATATGCCGGTGAAACAGTTCAAGGCATGTCTTCATGAATATTCATTAAGTGGGCCGATGATGTCATATCTCCACTTATTATTTTGTATTTCATTATATGAAATTGGGTCTATTAAAAAAATTCTACCAAGAACTAGAACAATTGGATTGACAACCGATCAGTGCATCAGTTATTTACTGCCGCAACTTATTACCTCATAATGGAGACACATTATTTACACATGTACGACAAAATGAAATATTTCTGATTTCATGTTATAACATAAGAAAAAGGGAAGCGGGATTTGACATCAGCCCACCTAATGAATATTCATGACAATGTGAATATAAGTGATTTTATTAACAAAATATTGATAAATTTTAAAATTCAATAACTTCGTTATTTGTTATCCGATTTTGATAAAATTTTCAGTATTTTGCTCTGAAATTTTACTCTATTTAGGCTGCGTTTATGCGACCTCAAGCCAGAATCATGATTTGAATCATGATTTGAATCATGATTCAAAACACAAACATGAATCACGATATCACAGAATCAGCGTTTAGACGACCGTCATTCCAATGCTGTTTCTCCTCAGATTCGGGCCAATCCAGTGCGCATCACTAGTGCGCAGTTTGACAGAGGAAGTTTTTCGCACGTGTTTCGGCTCTCGAAAAATCTTTTGCTTCCAGAATTCAACCTAATTGTGTTTACTTCTATCATATAGGGTCCATATGCTTCTATTCATCTTGTTAGTTAATCCAAAATGGTGTTCGGAAGTGAATTTCAGCGTAGATCCAATTTAATATTGACACTCTATACTCATCATTGTCTCCAGTTAATTAATTTACTAGAACTTGAAGTTGAAGACATGACCAAAAAATGAAAAGTAGTGGACGATGCGAAGACCAACACAGAACTTGAACATGACAAGAAATGCATGCAGAGTAATCATGTACATACAATGAGCATAAGCTTGGCAAGAGTCAAACCGAAAGCCGTAGCCCGACGACACAGTGAGGTCATATAATCATGATTCAAATCACGATATCGTTTATTCGAACATTTTCGTACGTGATTCTGCAGAAACGTCTTTCCAAACGCCCCTTTTTTCGTGTTTCATGTTTGTGATTCTAATCATGATTATATTCAATTTCGACTAAACGCAATCGTGATTCTGCAGAATCATGATTTGAATCATGATTCAGATCATGATTCTAGGGTGAAAAAGTGGCGGATAAACGCACCCTTAGTTAGATATGAATATCGTCAGCCCTGACCATCCTTTTAATGAGATTTTGTTTTTCGACTATTTAATATGCTAACTTTCATATCTGGCATGGGAATATATGCCCACGTTTAAAAAATATGTGTAATAAAAAAAAATTGTCAGTATATTAATGATCCAAAAGAAGGGGGCTCTGACTCCAGTCCCTCAAAAGTTCAAAAACTGGAGAAAAAATATTTAAAAAAGAGAAAGAAATTGAGAGGGGAATGGGTTCAATGAGTCATTTTTTTTTTAAATATACATGCATGTTTGCTAGGTACCACTAGGTACAAGTAACTGCAGTACACGGGAGAGGGGGGGGGGGGGGGGGCGTGCACCCCATGAAAGTTTAGGCTGATAATATAGGTTTTCCCGCTCAATTTAAGATTCAAATCATTTAATTTAATGTTATGATCATTTGATTTCGCGATAGCTATGGTCGCTAAGGCAATTTGTCTTTGTAATTCATAATTTCACACTTGAATGTATTCCCCACGCAATATATATCTTGATCAAAATCACTAGAATTTAGATTTAAGAAATGGGCATTCAAAATCAGATGTTGCATGGCGTGGTAGCTGTTCAAATGAATTTACGTATAGGTAAGCATTACTTAAATTAGTACATCTAATTTTACATGTTAAGCGACAGCTAATTTGAAATCATGGTGATTATTCGTTGATCATGGTGATTGTATTTCGTGTACAGACCTATTTTTCCTGTTAGTAATATTTGAAATAATGTTATGAAATGAAATGGAATATTTTTTCTATAACAATGTTATGAAATGAAATGGAATATTTTTTCTTTAATAAAAGCACCGGTTGATAGAGCCATCTCTTCCACCACTTGATTTGACACTTTGCTGTGACTGGATGTAGGTTTTGTTGATGATGTAATGTTAACCTGCCCAAGGTAGCAACATAACTTGGTGAGAGGTCATCTGCTCGGAATTTCAGAAAATTAAGGCGACACCTCCATTTCGAGGCCATTTTGTATTTTTTTTTCAAATGTTTTGTATCTTTTATATAGGCACTCGTAAATGCAGTTTATTATTATTATTATTATTATTATTATCAGTAAGGAGTGGTATTTACTTTCTGAAATATACATTTGATACTTCAAAATATCTTGTAAATTTTGCGAAAACAAGAGAAAAGAAAATGGCTGCATATTTTATTTTGCAAAAAAGGGCACTTTCAATTTTGAAACAAGTTATAGACTAAAGTGCGAGTCCAAGAATTTTTTTTTTTTTTTTTTTTTTTTTTTTGGGGGGGGGGTGGATTATCTTTGTATTCTTTTCATAGAGTGCATAATGGGCCGTGAGGCATCAGAATTGTAATCTTGTCATCGTACTCGCCAGATGTGCCAATCCATTTTCTTTACAGAACTTGCCTGTAATCTAAAAATAATACAAGCGACCACAACGAACGAGGAAAGATGTACAATCTCTTTCTTGATACCACACTTTAATTTGATTTAAGTGCATTTTTTTTCATTTTATTTACAATTCATAGTAATAGCTAGAAAATAACTATAATTTACAATAATGCATACATCATACATACATACATACATACATACATGATAAACAAAGAACAATTTGATTAAAATGTTCATTTCAACAAGGAAATGTGTATAGAAAGTTTAAAAAGTATTGAATAACTAAGAGCAGTAAATCGGAGAAGGTTCCTAGATCCCAAAAATACGAATAGTAGGCCTTAATTATAATTTGTTTTTCATAAAGTAAAATACAAAATTAGGCCAACACTGTTTTGACGACTGCATACATTGAACAATTACAATGTTACATATAGGATGCAAATACAAATGCAACGCACAAATTAAAATTTATATTAATGTGCCAACAATTATTAGTGCAAAACTAAATAAAATGTAAAAGCTGATGTAATGTAAAAGAAAGAGAGAGGGGAAAAAAAATTCTTAAAGTCAGTCACTGTTGAGGTTTATGTATTTGGAAAACAATGTGCTTTTTATATTTTGTTTAAAGCTTTGCAAGCTTTGGGGAACCTTTAAGCTATCATCTAATGAAATCCAGAATTTAATCCTAATAAACGGAAATATCTTATTTTAAAAAAATATTGTCATTTCATCGTTTAAATAACTTTTTTCTCTTTAATACTTCCTTATCCTTATCATTTGTTAGTTCCATGAAATAATCTATAGGCATATTCATATTTTCATTGATAATTTAGTGTTTTATGTTGATCTTTTTAGTTCCACTTTGAGAAATCACTATATCACAGGAAGGCAGGAGGCACATGCCCCCAAGTGCCCCCTTGCCCCCCCCCCTTAGCTTAAAAAAAATAACCGTAGGAAGCTATCCTTTTTCCAAATTGGAGGCCTTTTTCAAAATGAAATATGTCTTTTTCTAACAAATATACTTTTTTAGAAGTAAAATAATACACGAAAATCACTAATTTTCTGGCTTGTGCTTCCCGCTCCATCACTTATTATTCAGTAAGCTAGTACTTATCATATGTTTATGGTTTTCAAAATGTCCAGAATGTCCAGTATCTAAGTGTGGAATGTTACAAAAATTTTCTCGCGTTTCGCGCTAGCATCAATTATTATTTACAAAAGTATTAATGTTTATGGCGACAAAAAATGTTAGAATGTTCAGTTTTCAGGTTGGAATACCTATTCATAAGTCACTGAATGCAGTCCATAACAGGTTCCTTTTCTGATCGAAGGCCCTCTCTCTCTCTCTCTCTATATATATATATATATACACACACACACACACACCCTTACACATACACACACACACACACACACACACACATATATATATATATATATCAGCTCGTATACTCTGAGCTTGCATTAATTCTTGAGTTAGGTACACATATTTTTCCATGATTACAAAAAAAATGTTCGGAATGTTTAATTTCCATATCTTATTACAAGAAATATCCGGATTTTTGAGGTCGCGATTCGCACTCGACTCGAAACAATGTCCTTTTATTTTAACAGTGATTAGCACCATGAAGCGGGTTTACTTCAGATTTGAAAATTTCCAAACAGCTTGCATATACTCTCTCGCGGAAAAGAACCTATATATCTCAGAAATCATTTTAATAAGACTCTCCTCAACCTATAAATTACTACAAAACATCCAGCTACTTCACGCAGAAGTACACACAATCACAATATAAAAGATAAAAGAGATTTAAGACAAAAAAGTGCAGCATATTTTTCATTTCATTGGCGATCGTGTACGTGTGCATGCAGTGGATCCTATGCGTGTATCCGATGCGTTGGTGTACACACAAATGGTACCAAGCAACACAGATGCAGTGCGCGCACACACTGGATACATTTTCAATAAGCTAGGGAGCGAGTTACTCTATAGCAGGAGTTTACAGTTTAAGACCATAACATACGTCTCATATGTACTTTCCACCAATAGCATACGATATCAATGGATTCTAGTTAATCCTTTTGGGTAAGATTGGAACTAACTCTGTGTTTGGTAGATAAAGTCATATGACTAACTTGTCCAGGTGTTGAGAAACGGGCCCCTGCTGAGTAGGCCTAGAGTTTTTGTGCCCCCACAGACGAAGCCCAGAGGGGGCATTAAGCGTTGCCCCTGTCCGCCCCCCTCCCCACTTGGTTTCCGCGCAATAACTCGAAAAATATTTAATGGATTGAAAAAAAAAATTGGTGTGTAGCTAGATGACCACAAAATACAGGCTTTCTGCATGATATTAAGTTCAATCATATTGAATGGATTTCTGATCGCGTTAAGCGGGGGCATCTGTGTCCTTTGGACACGTCAAATTTTCTTAATTATGTGTAATTGATTTTATGACATGTGTTTACATTTGCTGCAGATTCCCATTCAGCCGTTGGACTGAACCGGTACTGTAACACAGTATGGATGGTCAATATGAAGCAAGTTTCTTGAATTCCTCCAAGAGCTCTGTACTCTGTTCTGATCATTTTGAAGATGGTTGCTTTGACAGGACTGGGCAAATGATTAGTCTTAGACAGGATGCTGTCCCAACCATATATGATTTCCTGCCTCGTCTTCAGAAGGTACAGTAGATCTATATCATACATGTGTTCTAAAGAAATATTTTCTCTGTATTATCTACCTTTGGTTTGATAGAACATTGCTTTAAATATTCAATTTTCAGTAGCCAAATAGAGATGAAAATTATCCTATTTGAGAGGGTAACCATGGACCTGGGCCTATACTGTGTATTTACAGTAAACTCTTACTAAATGACCAAACATATTAAAAATGTGGTTTACCCTACATAATAATCCTGGGCTACTTTGAGATTGCATAGCCCGGGAGGGGGGGGGGGCTTTTTGGTCCCCTTCTTCAGATCTCCACCGTTGATCGCAACGAAAACCAATGCACACGTCACCATCAATGTAATCTGCAAGCATGGAGCTAAGGGTGTATCGCTGATTTTACAGAATTTAAATTTATTTTTAATAAATTAATAATGCTAATTTATGCGTAAATACAGAATTCTCTGCTTTAAAGGTAAATCTCTAAATAATTCCCCAAATTCTATGATTTCTAAACAAATGTGCTCCTGAAAAAAATGGTAAATCAAATTTCTACTCTTATGTATTTATTGGTTCTATAATTCCATACGTATTTCTTTGTTTCGGGGCCTTATCTATTTTATTGGTTTTTTCAATGGGATCACTATGTGGTACTATTCCAATTATAAAAAGCAAAGATTTGATTTTTTTCAACCAATGAGTGCAAGAATAATGATGCATTTGTCAATTATGTCCGAAAATAGAATTTCCATTGGATTAAATATGTATACAAAAAAATATTTTTTTAGCAATTTTTGGTCCAACATAAGCTCATAAAATGTTGCGTAACTGCGTATCTGGGCATCTTGACTTTGGTCTCAAAAGCTCTGCGAGAATTGAAGGAAAAAAAAATAATGGTACCTCGTTTTTCATTGTGGACTTATCGTGAAATATGTGGAGCTTATTAAGCCCCCCCCCCCCCCCAGGGACTAGATAGGGTAAATATATATCATCATGAATATTAAAAAAAAAACATTTATTTTGTTGCAAGTCACTGGAAAAGGTTTGATTCCTAAATAAATATTATTCTTCATGTATTATCGAATATTTAATTGAAAAATTTAAAGCTATCTTTTTCATTCTTCTATCTGTTTTTGTTCAATATTTCTTATATGTTTCTTTTTTTTAATTCATTCATCTCGTGCAGAATTCACCCAAGCCAAGGAATTCCCCGAAAGAAAGACGTTTTGATTCAGCAAACAACCTCCCAGATACTGCAAAGACACCTGTATCAAAGTCTTCAGCACCTTCATTTCTCGAGGACCATTCCTACTCAATACCAGAAAGTCCAAGAGGGGGTAAAGTGGAAGTTAACAGCAATAATGGACTATTAAAAACTTGGAGAAGAGGCTGAAAACCACACAGCAGAAGTCCCGCCGTGTACATTACTTGCTCTTAAGTTTGGACAAACATGACTCGCAAAACTTTACAACAAATAATTTACGCTATGTGCATTCTGATTATTTAAAATAGCTCAGTGAAAAAGTTTATCACTGGGCATGTAACATAAGTGCATTCATTAAATTTGAACCTGTTGCAAAAATGATGTTTTACAGTATATTCATTCTGACTTAGAATGTCAGAAGAAAAAAAAGTTTGTGAAAAGTAGGAATGACGGCAAGCTGACAGAAGAATAGAACAGGATAGAACAAGGCGACAGTTATGAATGAGCTGTTGGATAGAGACAAAAAGATGAATTAAGAATGGGGGTGATAGAGAAAGAGAGACGGGTGTTCGGGGAGCCTGTGATCAATGCCCGAGAAAGCGAAGATTACCATAATTTTTTTTAGGATTTGAACAGTCAGGAAGAATCTGGGTTTTTTTTTCTGTTGGTATTTCTCAAAATACTTGTATGTTTTATGTAATGAAATGGGTATAATCCTTCGGAAGTTTCACTCACACAGAAAATATTAACTAAACAAAAGAAAAAAAGTCAAATAATTCACTGATTTTCAATTGTTCAGTCACTCTCATATCCAAAGTGCCCCCCCATCATTTCAATGTATTGGAGAGAGAGTATGAACGGGACATGGCTGTCTGCAGAAAAAAAAAATGCAGGGGGGGGGCAAAACATTTTTGGGATATGTGCAAGGCAGCGAAGCGACAGCAGAAAAATATTTTGGAATATATGCGAGAGAGCGAAATGAAAGGAGAAGAAAAATGCAAGGGACAAGAGATTTGGGGAATATGTGCGAGGGAGCGAAGTGACCAAGCAGAAGAAATGTAGAGGACATAACATTGTTGGGGTACAGGAGGGGGGGGGGGGGCTTCCCCTGAAAACTGAAATCAAACAAAATAAATTTGAAAAATAAAAATGGATAAAAGACACAGATCCTTGGCGCATGTCTTACCAGCCAATACAGTTCATTCAGAATTTAACTCGTAAAACACCTAAATTCTACCCTAGGGCTATAATAGGTTTATTGTCATTTCGTCTACTGCCATTTTGTCCACTCACCACATGGTATGTCATTTCATCTACCATCAGTTGTTCCTTTTCCACATCTTCCAATTACCATTTTGTCCAATAGCTAGTTCGTCTAATAACCAATTTGTCTACTTTCATTTGGTCTAATTACATTTTTGGCCAATTGGTCCAATAGCCACTTTGTCCATTTTCATTATGTCTATTACCATTTAGTCCAATAGCAAATTGGTCTAAGGGCAAACGGCCAATGACCACTTAGTCTTCTTTCATTTTGTCTATGTTCCATTTTATCCAACTGCAGTTGATCCACTGTCACTTAGTCTAAACCCATTTCGTCTAACAATCATTTGGTCTAATCACCAATGGGTCCAAGCGGCCATCCCAGTCAATATTCGTTTTGTCTACAATCAAATAGGAATAGCCTACTACTAGCAGCCCTTCTAGTTCGGTGCATGTGTATTGCTAACTCGACTCCTGTTGCTCTTGTGATTTGTTATTAATGTACACCTGTCGTTTGATTAATCTTTTATTAGTGTTAACTTTTTAAAGCTCCATTGTAATACATTTTATGTTCTTATGTAATGTTCTCCCCCTCCTTTCCCACTTTTCCCACTTTTCTCTCTTTTTAATTTTTTGTTGTACCGTCCAAGCCTGTTATCGTTATTATTATAGTACATTTCTTGTTTATTAGTACTATCATTAATTACTATTATTACAATTATTATTATCATTGTTATATGATGAGTGATGATTATCATTTTTAGGTGTGCATTGGTTAAAAAATAAATGAGGGTAAATTCCAAATCGAAGGACCCTATTTCAATTTTATCATCTTTAACCACTCCAATTCCCCCTTTTGTATGCGTGATGTGGTAGAGAGAGCGGGGGGAGGGGCTGCATGCTGTACCGCATCATTCCATTCCTGATAGCAGGCCTAGTTATATATTTTTTTTATCTTCAGTAATTTCAAGGTATATTTAAGAAGTCATTCCGTCCCTCCCCCTCGGATAATGCATTGTATTTGTATTAGACAACATGGCTATTGGACCAATTGGCTATTAGACTAAATTACTATTGGACGATTTGAGAATTGGACGAACTGGGTATAAGACGATTTGTTTGTTAGACAAACTGATTATTGGACCTAATGGGTGGTGGACGAAATGATAGACGAAATGGCAATAGGACGAAATGACAAGTACCGGTAGATAATTTGGATATTGGACCAACTGCGTTTACAGTACGCACATAATTTTGTGAAAGCACTTCTTCTTATGAAGCGGTGTTCATTGAATTACCACAAGATAAAGAGAAAACAATTGTTGTAGGCTGTGTCCATAGACCCCCAAACTCAGATATTACAGAATTTACTGAGACAATTGATGGTTATTTGCAAAAACTGTGTAACGAAAATAAAGAAATTTACCTTCTTGGGAATTTCAATATAAATCTTTAAAATTATTATTTTGATGATGATGATGATGATGAAGATGCACAGCATTTGTATAGCGCCATATATCTGTCAAAGACATTCAAAGGCGCATTGGAGGAGCCAGCCAATCTGGGTCGCCAAGGGCGCGCACACAGAACTGTGACCCGCAGGTCTCTCCTCCCGATAACTGGTTGGGGAATGCAGGTGGACCACTACACCGGGGTTTCCCCTACTCTTATTCGAATAGTGCAGTGGGTTCTTAACGTGCAAAGGGGGTGATTCTCCTCTACACGGGGCCTCCATTTAACGTCCTATCCGAGGGACGGAGTGTTTTCCACTGTAACATAGCCTGCATCTGTGAAACAGGGGAGAGACGTTTACACACAACGCACTGTCTTCAGTCATCCGCCCGGGGTGGACTCGAACCCACGACCTTTGGTTCGACGGGCAGACGCGTTACCGACTGAGCCAACTTCGCCCTCTTTTGAAACCAAAACAAATGATTTCTTGAACTCCATGTATTCTCACTGCATGTTTCCTCGAAATACAAAACCTTCTCGCATCACCCCTAATACAGCTACGCTTATTGACAATATTTTTACCAACTCCTTACAAAATGACATTCGAAGTGGACTGATTTATTCAGATATATCAGACCACCTTCCTGTATGGTGTGTGAGCAATAGCCAGATTATTGAATGTGTTAATGGCAACACCACAACCAGTGGTCGGCTTATTACACATGAGCGACTCTTAGAATTTAAACACAAACTATTGAATGCTGATTGGACTCCTGTTAATAGCAATACTGATGCAAACAAATCGTATGATTTATTTATACATTTATTTTCCAAGTTGTATAATGATTGTTTTCCTGTTGTTCAGAGGCACAACTATAAATTGAAGGGTGAAAGACCATGGATCACACCTGGTATACTTAAATCAATTAACGTCAAACAAAAATTATATCATAAATTTTTGAAGAAATCTGTTAGTAAGAAAAAATATGTCACATACAAAAATATACTTACTATTATTATCAGATCGTCTAAAAAGAGATATTTTCATAACATGTTTTATAAGATCAAAGGTGACATGAAAAAAACTTGGAATAATATCAATGGATTATTGGGGAAGAGGCGACAGAATATACTACTTAAAATGTATAATGATAATGTTCATATGTCCTCACCTCGTGTGATCGCAGATTCCTTTAACCATTACTTTGTCAACATTGCTGAAAGAATTTCACATAATATACCTACCTCTTCTCACATATTTCATGACTTTTTGCCTGTTGATAAGAGCTACTCTTCATTATTCCTAAAACCTACATCTATTCATGAAATTCTAAAAATTGTCTCTTCTATGAAATCATCAAAAGCTAGTGGGTTTGATGACTTGACCCCCAGAGTTCTTAAGGACTCAATTCATTTATTTGTTGAACAACTTTGTGCAATATTTAATAAATCCTTATCACAAGGGATTGTTCCTGACAAATTAAAAATATCAAAAATAATACCTGTTTACCAAAAAAATAATTGTCAAATAGTGGATAATTATAGACCCATATCACTATTACCATCTTTTTTCGAAAATTTTAGAAAAAAATATTCACAAAAGATTATATTCCCACCTTCAAGCAAATGATATCCTCATACCAGAACAATTTGGATTTCGTGAATTTTTTTCAACATCCATGGGTGTTTTAAACATTGTAAATTTTATACCACAACAAATTGATGATGGCAATTACTGTCTTGGTTTATTCATGGATCTGTCAAAAGCTTTTGACACCATTGACCTGACATACTCTTACGTAAACTGAATGCTTATGGTGTCAGAGGGTTAGCGTTAGATTGGTTCAAACATTATTTGCATAACAGATATCAGTTTGTCATGGTCGATGGTGTCCAATCACAGCGTAAACTAAAAAAAAAAAAAAAAAAAAAAAAAAATTGTAGCAGACTAAGTGACAAGTGCTGGTAGACCTCTCCTCAAGATTTCTTCTTCACCGCCCTAGATAATAATATCTAAAGTTATTTCAAGTTCATTTTAACAACAGTTTTGGAAAACTTCAAGTTTGGACAGAAAAGGGATCAGTATGAGTGCCGGAATCGAAAAGAAAAGTGAAAAATATACCTCTAGGAAAACACGCTCAAACTACAAACTGTTGCACGATGAACTAGAGGACAATACTACCGTCCCTGCAGGCGTGGAGGTCCCTCCTCAGCCTGCTGGAAATACAGGCACAGAACTGGCAGGCCTTCTTAAAGAGGCAACCAGTAACTTTGAGAAGATGATGGACAAGGCGGTGAAGACACTAGTCGATAGTGTCAAGAAAGTGGAGAGGGCCCTTGAGTTTGAGGGGCTTCGCATAAATGACTTGGAAAAGAAAAATGTAGAACTAGAAAGTCGCCTGGAGAAGATGGAGAAAGCATATGAAACTTTAGTTCAAAAGGATCGATCTAGAGATAGTGAAAATAACAAGGCAGATCGTCTTTCACGAAAAAATAACTTTCGAGTTGTGGGAGTTGAGGAAGCAAAAGATGAAGAGGATTGCCTGAAACTCGTCGAGGACATGCTGAAAACAAAATTCCATATGGCAGTCAAGGTGGAGAAAGCCATCAGGACTGGTAAAAGGGGAGATAAGCCACGCCACATCATTGTGAAAACACATGCCTACGACGATAAGGTTAACATACTAAAGAAATCAAGAGAAGCTCTTAAAACAGAGAAATATTACTTGACAAACGATCTCACTAGGATGGACTTAGAGGTGAAAAGAAAGCACCGAAAAGAGGTGGAGGAGTTGTATCAGAAGTGGACAAAACTGCGTTTCTATGCTGGGCAGTGGAGAAACGAGAAAGGAGTTCCTTACTTTACTTCTTAAGTCACCACATGTAGTGCAACTTTAAACCTTTAGTTATGCCTGTTCTGAATCACTTTGCCTTGGACATGTTGGAGAGGATGATTTATTTACCCATGGGACTAAAACCACACAGCAGATTTTGAGCCCATTATCATCTTCTAAGAAAAACCAGCAAAAGAAATGAACCATTGTCCTGATCAGAGAAACTCTCCAACCCCCTCTCTCCAACTCCCCCTCTCTCTCCCTCCCTCCCCCCCTCTCTCTCTCTCTCTCTCTCTCACACACACGCACATACAGCTTTATTGATACTTGTCACAGGAGAGGTTGCCGTGATCTTCCTCTTTTTCATTAATTTTTTTCCTGTAGTAACTGAACTTTGTTGCAGGAGTGGGCATGGCCTCGTGTCTATTGTTTGCCATGTTCTTCACTCTAAACTTAGTTGTATATATGTTAATAAGTAGACAGTTTTTCTTGTTTTCCATTTATGTCTTTTGTTATATCATGTCTGTACTTGATTTAATTAGCATTGCTAAGCCTATTTAGTGTGAGGTGTTTACTACTATTTTCATGTTTAAATGATGTTGGATGATTATCATTTACAGCAAGATATTGACTGTAGGTACTATATTCCGAATGAGTTTAACCCACCTGCTGGGAAGCAACAATCTCATTACTTAAGCTTCTTGCACTGCAATGCAAGAAGTCTGTCTAAAAGTTTTGAAAACCTAAATATGTTGCTATCATCTCTAAAATTTAATTGCTCTATAATAGGTGTTACCGAGACGTGGTTGAGTGCTCAATCACCACCATTATTTCTGATTAATGGTTACCAGATAGTAAGGAAAGATAGATCAATTGGCCGTGGTGGGGGTGTTCTCTTCTATGTGTCTAACAAGATCTCTTATAAACTCAGGGAAGATCTTTCCCTCCAAAATCAAAGTGCTGAAATGTTGTGTATTGAAATAGACTTACCCTCTGATAAAAACATGATTGTATGTATAGTGTATAGACCCCCTCAAGCTGACATTAATAATTTTCTCACAGGTATTGAGTTATTATTGACTGATGCATCTGATAAATCAGTTTGCATGATGGGTGACTTCAATATTGATCTGTTGATAGAAAATGCAAACAGTCTCCTTTTCCAAAATATTCTTGATTCTAATGCTCTATGTGCAATGATTAATAAGCCAACATGAATAACTGACAGGTCATCAACACTTCTTGATAAAATTTTTGTGAAAACTACCAAAGGTTATTCCCAATCAGGTTTATTTTTTAGTGAGATTTCTGATCATCTTCCAATCTTCTGCATGCTTTATGATATTCATTCCAACAAATGCAATAAGGCTAAAGTTATACTAAAGCGCAAAATTACTGAAAGCAATATTTCTAGCTTGAGGGATGCTTGTCAGGAAGAGAGTTGGTCGGATGTATTGGAATGTCATGATGTTGAACAGGCTTATGAATCATTTAGTAAAATTTTTCATCACCATTTGGATGAGACTATTCCACTTGTTAGAATAAATAATAGAAGTACAGGTAAACGGCCATGGATTACAAAATGTATACTACAATCAATCAGAAGAAGAAATGTCTTATACAAAAAGAGTGTAAAGAAACCTTCACAAGAGCACGTTGAAAAATACAAAAAATATCGAAATAAGCTGACTTCTATTATACGGTCATCACGGAGTTTGCACTATTCTAGACAGTTTGAGAATGCTCGAGGTAACATGCCCTTGACATGGAATGTTGTTAGAGATATATTATGTAAGAAAAATAAGTCAGAACCTGCCCAAAAATTTGTCCATAAGGATAAAGAGCTTACTTCTGATAATGACATTGCAAATGAATTTAACAGCTACTTTGTGAACATTGGGCCTGACCAAGCGAAGAAAATAACTCCCGTAGAAGTTAATTACAAAGAATATTTACAAGACAGGTCCGAATCATCAATATTCCTTAAGCCAGCTGATCATCTTGAGATATTAAACACTGTTAAGTCTCTTAAAAATAGTAGGTCATCTGGGCATGATGAAATAAGTTCAGCATTGTTAAAACAAATAATTGGCTCAGTCCTTACTCCTTTACTACATATCTGTAATCTGTCCATTTCAACTGGTGTATTCCCTTCCTCTCTTAAACTAGCCAAGGTTATTCCTGTTCATAAAAGGGAAAGCATGACCGTTATAAGTAATTATAGACCAATCTCAATTTTGCCTAGTTGCTCAAAAATACTAGAAAGAATTGTTTATAACAGATTGATTGCCTTTCTTGACAAAAACCACCTTCTTAATCCCAACCAATTTGGATTTCGCAGGTCTCACTCAACGGACCTTGCGTTGTTGAAATTTTATGATTATGTATCTAGTTCTCTGGCTAATCGTGAGCACGTTATTGGTGTATTTATGGACGTGAGCAAGGCATTTGACACCCTTGACCACTCAATACTGCTTTATAAATTCCAACATTATGGAGTAAGGGGCGTTGCCTTGAATTTGTTTACTAGTTATCTTTCAAATAGAAGACAATACACATGCTATAACTATTCTAATTCTGGTATATCAGTTATGAGGTGCGGTGTACCGCAAGGTTCTATATTGGGTCCATTATTATTTCTGATTTATATTAATGATATTTGTTTGGTATCAAACACATTGAATTATATATTATTTGCTGATGACACAAGTGTTTTCCTATCACACCGTGATATTGATATCTTAGAAAGCACCATTAATGTCGAACTTCCGAAACTATCTAATTGGTTTAGAAGTAATATGTTATCGCTGAATGTAAAAAAGACTAATTATGTACACTTTAAAGGCAGGAAGTCCTGTCCTGACCATAATTTAAGATTGAAACTTGACAATGCTTTGCTTGAAAGACAGACATCTACGAGGTTCCTTGGGGTCTATATCAATGATCAACTTAACTGGAATGATCACATGAAACACATCAGTAAACCAATTTCTCGAAATATAGGTATACTGTATAAAGTTAAGTACCTTGTACCTTATAAAATACTTTACATGTTGTACAATACTCTTATTCTACCTTATGTGTCATATTGCAATATTCTATGGGCAACATCAACGAGTGTCACAAACCCAATTCTTTTGTTGCAAAAGAAAGCAATTCGCATTTGTGCTGGAGTTGGTTACCGTGATCATACACGCCCTCTCTTTATAAAGCTGCAATGTCTTACTGTTGATGATGTCCATTTTCTTCAAACTTCCCTTTTTATGTATCGGTTTAATGCCAAAATGTTACCGACCTGCTTTTCCAATATGTTTCAACAAAATAGTGCTATCCATACCTACCACACAAGACAAGCATCTAATATGCATTTGTATAACCCTCGCACACTGTTGGCTCACAAATCTATCAGATATTATGGACCTGATGTTTGGAATTCGATACCTACTAGTACTAGGAATATATTATCAGTGCATTCCTTCAAAAGTGCGGTAAAACGCATACTTGTCTCTAAGATGTAATTTTGTTGCACTTTACATTTTAAACTTAAATATTGATATAATTTCAATTATTATTACGCCTCACACACTCCTTGTAAATATTTATAAATAGTTGTGGAACATAATAATTTGTTATTTGGTTTTCTTTGTTTGTTTGTTATTTTTTTTTTCTTTCCCCTCTTTGTGTAATCGTTAGTTTTGACTTTTCAGTATTGTTTTTATATTCATGTATGTATTTCATATATCCAAAGGTATAGTGTCCTTGAAAGGTCCTTGTTATAATCAGTTATGTTAATGTTATGTTAATCATCATAATTATACATTAGTATTATGTAAAATTTAATGTATTCAATTCTGTGATGGTCACACTATGTACATTGTCATGACATGCAGAAATAAATAAATAAATAAATAGATTAAATATGGAATTCCACAAGGCTCTATTCTCGGGCCCCTCCTGTTCCTCGTATACATAAATGATATTACAAATTCTTCAAAATTATTCCATTATTCATTATTTGCTGATGACACTTGTATTATAAATTCTCACAAGAATATTTATGATTTAATATCTATTACTAATAAAGAAGTTAACAAATTGTATGACTGGTTCTGTTGTAATAAATTTTCTTTGAATTTTGATAAAACTAAATTTATTATTTTCAGAACAAGGAACAGGAGGGTTCCAAGCGACCTCTCAAATCTTAATATTGGTGGTCATGATATATCACGTGTTGAAAATATTCAATTTTTTAGGTATTACAGTTAATGAATACATCTCTTGGAAACCACATATTAACAATGTGTGTAATAAAGTTTTGAGGTCTATAGGAATCATTTCAAAACTAAAATTCATATTGCCTGAAAACATACTTATTACTTTGTATTATAGCCTAATCTTGCCTCACTTAACATACTGCAACTCAGTTTGGGGACATACTTTCAAAAGTCATCTATCGAAATTATCAATACTCCAGAAAAAAATCAATAAGACTTATTTCATCATCTCCATATAACTGTCCAAGTATGCCATTGTTCAACAAAATGAATATTTTACCTTTATCTGATCTCATTTCTATGGATTCCCTTATTTTCATGTATAAATACAAATCTGGAATTTCGCCAAAGATATTTGATAATATGTTTACTCTTAACTCAACAGTATATGATTATAACACGCGTCAATGTAAATTATTTTATCAACCCAAGGTCTCCTCTTTCATGGTCCTAAATTCATTCCGTGTGCAATATATCAAATTGTGGAATAACCTTGACCACTCTACTCAACAAAGTTCAACACTTTCCAAATTCAAACTCTTTTTAAAAAGACTGTACTTTACTAAAATGAATTCATGCTGAGTTACAATGTATTATCTATATGATGTTAAATTATCATTCTCTTTTCTTTTATTGTGAATGGTTTTTATCATGACTCTTTCCTTTCTACCTCTTCCACCTTCACTGTCTCCCCTCTCTTTCTGTTTCTCTCTCTCTAATTTATGTGTATGCATATGTCTGTGTGTTTTATTGTTACATATGTATTTTTAATGTATAATTTGTATTATGTTATAATGTATAATCTGTATTATAATGTTTACCCCAAATGTTTATGTTGGGACCCTGCTTACAAGCACCGTGCTTATTAAGGGTATCCCTCCATTTTTAAACTACGTATCTGTATTTTATGTCATATTTATATGTACACTTATTTTTAAAGATGGTGAATAAATTAAAATTGAATTGAATGGAAACTGATATTAGCCAACATGGCTATTGGACTAAATGAGCATTGGACGAAATTGATTAATGGACGAGATGGCATTAGCTTTAATAGAATTAGACTAAATGGGTGGTAGACGAAATTGCTATTGGACGAAATGGCATTAGACAAAATGAAGGTAGACCATGTGGTGAGTGGACTGAATGGCAGTAGACGAATTGGCAATTTACCTTAAAATATGTGTTTACCATTCTTAGAAAACGCATATTTCCTAAAACAAGTCCCTACCGCTCGGGAGTTAACTTGTCGCTCCCTCGCACATATTCCAAAATATATTGACTGACCCTGGGTAAATAAAATAAACAATTACAAAAACAAAAATGATGTTTTTAATCTGAGATTTTTTAATGCCCCTCGAAAGTTCACCTGCTTTCTCACTCTCCCCCTCTCTATCTTTGTTTTTATTCATTTTCATTTTACAATTCTTTCTCTCTCTTTTGATATCTGTGAAGTTCAGATTCACCCTCTCTAACTTGCACTATTCCAAGCCCCCGCCCATTGGTATCCACAGGAACGGGGGGAGGGGGGCTTACCCCCTGGAAAATAAAATCAAACAAAAGAAAAATGTGAAAATAAAAATGGATAAAGACAAATAATCCTCTGCGCATGTCTAACCAGCCAATACAGTTCATTCAGAATTTAACTCTTACAACACCTAAATTCTACCATATTATGAGTTTACCATGATTATAGAAAACGCATATTTCCTATGCCATTTTTAAACAAGTCCCTATCGCTCGGGAGTGAATGTGTCGCTCACCAGCACAAATTCGAAAAATATTTTGATTGACCTGCTTTCTGTTTTTTTGATCGGATGCTTTGCCCCCTCACACATACCACAATTTTTGTCCCTCTTTCCTTTTACTTTCACTTTGCTCCGTCTCACATATTCTCGAAATATTTTGGCCCCTGCATTTGTTCTTCTCTTCACT
Source organism: Lytechinus pictus (assembly GCF_037042905.1). Lineage (NCBI taxonomy): Eukaryota > Metazoa > Echinodermata > Echinoidea > Temnopleuroida > Toxopneustidae > Lytechinus > Lytechinus pictus. The sequence goes on from NW_026974150.1 coordinate 400,552, forward strand.
TTGCTCTCTCACATATATCCCCAGAATATTTTTTCTGCTTGGTCGCTTCGCTCCCTTGAACATATCCTAAAAATGTTTTGCTCCCCCTGCATTTTTTTCTGCAGACAGCCCATCCATTTCTCATCCAACCTCTCTCTCTCTCCAATACCTTGAAATGAGGGGGGGGGGGGGGGTATTTTTTATATGAGAGTGTCTGAACAGTTGAAAATGAGTAAAATATAATTTGGCTTTTTTTTTGTTTAGTTAATATTCTCTGAATGAGTGTATCTTACAAAAGGATTATACCCATTTCATTACATACAACATACACATATTTTGAGAAATACCAACATAAAAAACATGTACTATTCATTACTGTCCAAATCCTTAAAAAAAAAATGGTAATGTTCGCTTTCTCAGGCATTCACCAAAGGCTCCCCCACACCTGTCTCTCTTTCTCTATCACCCCAATCTCAATTCATCTGTTTGTCTCTATCCAACAGCTCATTAGTAAAGGTTAGTAAAGGTTACCCAAGAAAAATGTTGGTTCAGTTAAATAGAGAAAAATCAAACTAGCATAACGCTGACAATTTCATCAAAATCGGATATAAACTAAGAAAGTTATGGCATTTTAAATTTTCACTTATTTTTCACAAAACAAAAATATTCACAACTCAGTGACATGCAAATGAGACAGTCGATAATGTCCCTCACTCACTGATTATTTTGTTTTTTATTGTTTGAATTATACAATATTTCATTTTTTACAGATTTGACCATAAGGACAAACTTTACTGAACCATAAAGTATTGAATAATGCTAATTCCACATGATCAGGGAGGAATAAAATTTTGTTTAACATGACAAGGAGAAAATTATGATATTCCTTATTCTATATATCAAATGAAATAGTGAGTGGATGACGTCATCAGTCTCCTCATTTGTATACCGACCAGAATGTGCATATAACTCTTTTGTAAAATTTAGCAAAATTTTAAAATGTCATAACTTTCTTATTTTACATCCGATTTTTTATCAAATTTTCAGTGTTATGCTTGTTGGATTTTTCTCTTTTTATTCAAATCAACAATTTTTTGGATGGACTTGTCGATGGACTTGTCCTCTATCTGTCCCCCTTGCTCTATCCTGTTCTATTCTTCTGTCAGCTTGCCGTCATTCCTACTTTTCACATTTTTTTTTTCTTCTGACATTTTAAGTCAGAATGAATTTACTGTCAGACATCATTTTTGCAACACGTTCAAATTTAATGAATTCACTTTTGTTACATGCCCACTGATAAAATATTTCATTGAGCTATTTTAAATAATCAGAATGCACATTGGGGTAATTATTTGTTGTAAAGTTTTGCAAGCTATGTTTGTCCAAACTTAAGAGCAAGTAATGTATACGGCGGGACATCTTGTGTGTGGTTTTCAGCCTCTTCTCCAAGTTTTTAATACAATCCTACGGAAGCTTAAAAGTGCCACCGAGATGACGAGATAATTCCTCGTCTTCTCGACTTTTTTGGTCCGAGAAGGCGAGAAGGCGTGATCCGGTATCTCGTCTTCTCAGCCTTTTTTGTCCAATAAGGCGAGACGGTGAAATTCCAAATCTCGTCTTCTCGACTTCTCGGATACGAGAAGGCGATAAAGCGAGATTCCAAACCTTGTCTTCCCGACTTCTCGGGTATGAGCAGATGAGAAAGCGAGATTCCAAATCTCGTCTTCTCGACTTCTCGGGTATGTGAAGGTGAGAAAGCGAGATTCCAAACCTCGTCTTCTCGACTTCTCGGGTATGAGCAGATGAGAAAGCGAGATTCCAAATCTCGTCTTCCCGTCTTCTCGGGTATGTGAAGGTGAGAAAGCGAGATTCCGAATCTCGTCTTCTCGACTTCTCGGGTATGTGAAGATGAGAAAGCGAGATTCCAAATCTCGTCTTCCCGTCTTCTCGAGTATGTGAAGGTGAGAAAGCGAGATTCCGAATCTCGTCTTCTCGACTTCTAGGGTATGAGAAGGTGAGAAAGCGAGATTCTAAATCTCGTCTTCTCGACTTCTCGGGTATGTGAAGATGAGAAAGCGAGATTCCGAATCTCGTCTTCTCGACTTCTCGGGTATGAGAAGGTGAGAAGGCGAGCTGATTCCAAATCTCGTCTTCTCGACTGGGGGGGGGGGGGGGGGGAGCACCAACAATAAAGGGCACCCTCCGGGAAAAGGGGGCACCTACAAAGGGAAACCAAAGCGAAAATATACAATTTTTTCGGCATTGGTATATACCCCTACATTGAAGTACATTATCAGGGATTACATTACCGTCTAAACATGGCTAGAGGCTTGTCAGACATGGCAGCAAGTAATGTATGCAAACTGGATTCCTCCATTATTTAATGGAATGCCTCGTTACTAGGTCCCCAGGAAAGAAACATCCATGAATTTGAATAACTTTGTAAACAGGTCTATTGACCCCGACTAAGCCCCGACTAAGCACGCTTTGGCAATGAATATGAAAACGGTGTAAGTAACTTATAAAAACAAAAAACAAAAACAGAACGCTATCTGAGGAACCTCCACAAACCCTTCATAAACGAACTTTATGATCAAGTATTTATATCAAATTAAAAAAAATAAATAAACCTTAGCAGTAATTTCACCTGGTAATTGTCGGTAGAGGGGGGCGGGTTGTCCTCGGGGGTGGTTGTCCATGGAGGGGGCGGGGATTTTCCTGGGGGGGGGGGGGCTAATCTTCCAGGGGGTCATTATCCTGTGGGTATTTTTCTGAGGGGGGGGGGGTAACTGCCCTGGGGCTGGTTGTTCATGGGGTAGGAGGAATTTCCCAGGGGGTAATTGTCCCTGAGTGTAGTTTTCCTGGTCGGAGTTGTTGTCCATGGGGGGAGTTGTTGTCCATGGAGGGGGGGGGGGGTAATTGTCATCGGGGGTGGTTGTCCATTGTGGGGGGGGGGGGGTTAATTTTCCGGGGCCAATATCTTCCAGGGGGTAATTGTTCTTGTGGGGGGGGGGGTAATTTGTCGGAGGTGATTGTCCAGGGGGTAATTGTCCTCGAATCCTTTTTTATGTATAGGAATATGGAACAAAAATATACTGTAACTTTGTACATGTATTTTGTGTGCACTCTTTTGTGCAAAAAGTCGAGAAGACGAGATTTGGAATCTCACTTTCTCATCTTCTCATACCCGAGAAGTCGAGAAGACGAGATTCGGAATCTCACTTTCTCATCTTCACATACCCGAGAAGTCGAGAAGACGAGATTTAGAATCTCGCTTTCTCACCTTCTCATACCCTAGAAGTCGAGAAGACGAGATGCGGAATCTCGCTTTCTCACCTTCACATACCCGAGAAGACGGGAAGACGAGATTTGGAATCTCGCTTTCTCATCTTCACATACCCGAGAAGTCGAGAAGACGAGATTCGGAATCTCGCTTTCTCACCTTCACATACCCGAGAAGACGGGAAGACGAGATTTGGAATCTCGCTTTCTCATCTGCTCATACCCGAGAAGTCGAGAAGACGAGGTTTGGAATCTCGCTTTCTCACCTTCACATACCCGAGAAGTCGAGAAGACGATATTTGGAATCTCGCCTTCTCATCTGCTCATACCCGAGATGTCAGGAAGACGAGGTTTGGAATCTCGCTTTATCGCCTTCTCGTATCCGAGAAGTCGAGAAGACGAGATTTGGAATTTCACCGTCTCGCCTTATTGGACAAAAAAAGGCTGAGAAGACGAGATACTGGATCACGCCTTCTCGCCTTCTCGGACCAAAAAAGTCGAGAAGACGAGGAATTATCTCGTCATCTCGGTGGCACTTTTAAGCTTCCGTACAATCCATTACTGCTGTTAACTTCCACTTTACCCCTCTTGGACTTTCTGGTATTGAGTAGGAGTGGTCCTCGAGAAATGAAGGTGCTAAAGACTTTGGTACAGGTGTCTTTGCAGTATCTGGGAGGTTGTTTGCTGAATCAAAACATCTTTCTTTCGGGGAATTCCTTGGTTTGGGTGAATTCTGTACGAGACGAATGAATAAAAAAAAAAGAAATATTGAACAAAAACAGATACAAGAATGAAAAGATAACTTTAAATTTTTCAATTAAATATTCGATAATACATGAATAATAATATTTATTTAGAAATCAAACATTTTCCAGTGACTTGCAACAAAATAAATGTTTTTTTTTCAATATTCATGATGATATACTAACCCTATCTAGCCCGGGGGGGGGGGGCTTCCCATCCACATTTTTTACGATAAGTCCACAATGAGAAACGAGGTACCACAATTTATTTTTTCGTTCAATTCTCGCAGAGCTTTTAGACAAAATTCGAGACGCCCAGATACGCAGTTACGCAACATTTTATGAGTTCATGTTGGACCGAAAATTGATCAGAAATATTATTTTGTATACATATTTAATCCAATGGAAATTCAATTTTCAGTCATAATTGACAAATGCATCATTATTTCTTTCACTAATTGGTTGAAAATAATCAAATCTTTGCTTATTAAAATTGGAATAGTGCCACAAAGTGATCCCATTGAAAAAAAAAATGTAAAATACATAAGGCTCCAAAACAAAGAAATACGTATGGAATTATAGATCCAATAAAATACATAAAAGTAGAAATTTGATTTACCATTTTTTCAGGAGCACATTTGTTTAGAAATCATAGAATTTGGGGAATTATTTAGAGATTTACCTTTAACTCTAAATAGACTGGGCTATTTCGACGCCTAAGAAGACGGGGGGGGGGGGCTGATTCAGCCCCCCCCCCCTTATGATCTCGGCCGTCGATCTCGCAATCGCGACGAAAATTGACACGCGCGTTACCCATGGCATTATCTACAATACCATAATATCAAATTCTGCGAAAAATCTCATTGCTCATTATGTTAATTTATGCGTAAAATCATAAGTTTGCTCTAATTAACAAAATAATGCCCCTAAAATGCTAATTTTTTTTCACATACTCTTTATAGGCATCTGATTAAATTCATTTAAAAAAAAGTTGTCAACACGAAAATGTTGCAAGAAACCAGTAAAATGCAACCAGAAGGCCCTTCTCTGTACAAACTGTAAAAATTGGGTTCACATTACGTGCGCCAATGTACCCCAATCTGTATACAATGATGGAAAAGAAATTTTTGAAAATTGGAGTTGTCCTATTTGTATTCTTCAAGAATTGCCCTTTTTTATGTTGATTGCGAACCAGATACCGTGGATGAGTCATTTTCATTTTCGGGACACGACAACTTGTCTAATAACGAAGATGATAATTTTTGTATTTATGATAAAGGATTGTCAATATCCCATCTAAACGTCCGAAGTTTACGAAACAAAAAGGAAGAAATCGAATATTTCATGAATAACAATTCAGTCGATTTATTCACTATGTCTGAGACATGGGTTGACGATACATTTACCTCAAATATATTAGACATTCCAGGTTACATTTTTGAAAGGAGAGATCGTAATGTCCACGGTGGTGGAGTTGGATGTTATATAAAAAATAATGTAGAATATGTTAGAAGACGTGATTTTGAAAAAGACGATTTGGAAATAATGTGGTTCGAATTGAAAATTCAATATCGACTTCCCTTTTTCCTATGTGTCGTATATCGTAAACCAGATTGTTCTTTATCATTCTTTGAAAGCCTAGAAGCAAGTTTGGATCAAGTTTTTTCTTTTACAAATAACGTCATTGTTCTAGGTGATTTTAACTCCAACATGTTAACCAAAAATAGCCTTTCAGATAAGGTGCATGAACTCTGTTCCACCTTTCAATTAACCCAGCTTATACAAGAGCCTACAAGAATAACTACTTGTAGCAGTACCTTGATCGATATTATTTGTGTTTCTAGTTCAATGGTAACAAGTGTAAAGCGATCTGGAACAATCTCATGCGGACTTAGTGACCACTCCCTAATATATTTGATCCTCGGTTACAATAGACCAAAAGCTAAGCCTGAAATCTTTACATTTAGATCGTTTAGAAACTTTGTCGAGGATGGCTTTGTCGATGACCTTGCTAATATTCGATGGAGTGATCTATTGTCGTCAGAAGAGGACGTCGATTATAACTAGGGGATAATCAATGAAGCTTTTAAGGTATTAGCTGATAAACACGCCCCCCATATTACAGTAAGAAAGAAATTGGTTGGGTCTCCCTGGATTACAACTGAATACCGGGCTCTATCGAAAGACCGTGATTATTACAAAAGAAAGTTTGACAAACTGAAGAAATCAATAAAAACAGGTCATGAAATCAATGACCTTTGGGGAAAATATAAGTATTTCCGAAATAAAGTGAATATTTTAAACAAGAAGTTGAAAAGGGAATTTTATCGCAACAAAATCCAAAAATGTCAAAACAAATTACAACATTCTTGGAAAATCCTGAAAATTTTGTTGCCCAAGAAAAAGGTTTCAGTCAACCCTAATATAAATATTGGGACTTACACGACATCTGACAAGCAAGAAATTGCAAAGTCATTCAACGAATTTTTTGCTAATGTTGGTAAAAGCCATAACCCTTTCGACAATCAAAATTTTAATTCAATGAATACATCATCAAAAGTCGTATCAAAATTTAGGTTTAAAAATATAGACCCGGAATTTGTAATGAAGGAACTTAAGAAAATCGATGTAAACAAAGCTGTTGGTCTGGATGATTTACATCCAAGATTATTGAAAATCGCCGCCCCTTTTATAGCTGAACCACTTTCAATAATATTTAACAAATATTTAAGCTCAGGATGCTTCCCAAGTGATTTCAAAAGAGCAAAGATTATCCCAGTACCGAAGAGTGGTGAGTCAAGTGACAGCGGCAATTATAGACCGATCTCACTGTTGTCATGTCTATCAAAAATACTTGAAAAGGCAGTGCATGCCCAACTTTACGATTATTTACAAGAATACAAACTGCTGTCACAGCGCCAATCGGGTTTTCGCCCCAAGCTCTCAACCGCAACTTGTTTAATTGAAATAACTGACTACCTGTTAAATAATATTGATTGTGGCTTAATAACAGGTGCGATATTCCTTGATCTAAAAAAAGCCTTCGACGTAATATCTCACGAAATATTGTTATCAAAAATGCCATATTATGGTATAACATCGGTCGAACTAGACTTGTTCTCATCATACCTAACAGATAGACAGCAATGTGTCTCGTTTCAAGGCGTCCAGAGTGATTTTTTACAGATCTATTCAGGTGTGCCGCAAGGGTCAATTTTGGGCCCCCTGATGTTTTGTTTATTTCTAAATGATATTTGTAACTTGAAATTTAGTAATCAAATCAAGATTGCACTTTACGTTGACGACACGGCTCTGTTTTGTAAAGGAAATAATTCAAAAAGCATTCAGAAAAAATTACAAAAACATTATGATTTACTGTGCAAATGGTTTGAAATAAATAATATGGAAATCAATGCAATGAAAACCAAAGTGATGGTTTTTGGGACGAAACATAAAACTAAGAATCTAAGTATAAATATCTTTCACGGAAGAGGATACCTTGAGAATGTTTCTGATATCAAATATTTAGGGGTAACCCTTGACCAAAGTCTAAGTTGGACACCGCACATCTTTAATCTAACTAATAAGATCAACCGGGCTATTGCATGCATTAGAAGGATTAAATGTTACTTGAATCGACGCATTCTCAAGCACCTTTACCATGCTCTTGTTCTCCAACATATAGATTATTGTTCGGTTGTTTTGGGCAAGTGTAAAAAGAAAGATTTGCTCAAATTACAGAGGACGCAAAACAGATATGCTAGATTAGTCCTCAATGCAGACTATCGTACCACAAAGGATATCCTTTTAAACAATCTTCAATGGCAAAGTATTGAAACTCGCATCAGCTACCACTACTCTATTTTCGTATTCAAAATACTCAATAATCTAGCCCCACATTATTTAGAATCTTTTGCCTGTAAACGACCACTCTTTTATGTTACTCGTCATTCTACCCTAAGTCCTTTATTTATTCCGAAACCTAGCACAGAATTTAAAAAGCGATCTTTTTCTTACATCGCTCCAAATATCTATAATAATCTACCGACTCATATACGTACGGCAACTTCACTCCAAATGTTTAAAAATCAAATCAGGCCACTCTCTTTATTGTTTTAACGCATGCACTGGTCCTATTTATAATGTATGTTGCCATGAGGTTAATTTATTATTATTTTTTTAATGTTATCGTGACGTTTTCTTTTTTCGTTTTGGTTTTATGTATTTGTGATACTTTATGTATTTTTGTTTGATTCATTTTACCTTTTGTTTTATTATTTTTTCCTTGTATGCTACCTACTTTATGCCATTTTATATCAATAGTTTTCATAGTCTTTTAAATTGTCAATTTTATAACTTATTTATTAATTTTACCTTTTTTAATTTTAGTCACACGTTTTTAAAGTAATTTCCTTTATTTCTATGATTTTGTTCGTCTTTTAAACTGTCTTGATTTTAATCTAGGTTTTTAATTTTTGTTTTGATTCATTTAATGTGATATCATTGATATGTCATGTAATTTTGATTGTATACTGTATTTTACTTTATATTAATTGTATTTCATTTATTTTGTCAATCTTTCTATGTCTTCAGGGCTCTTTTGTAAAGCAGGCCTTTGGGCTCTGAAAGGACTACCCTGTTCTTAAATAAAACTGAATAAATAAATAAATAAACATCACATTCATTTTTTATGTATTTTATTGTTTTCTAAATTTCTTATGTATTTATGTGTTTTTCGACTTTTTGGTTTTTATTGTTTTTTTAAATAGAAATTGTCGGAGCCTTTTTTTTTACCATAAACAAGATAAAATGAATCGATTTTGAGCAGTAAAAGGAAAAATATGATACATTTTATGAATTTTGGCTAAAAACACTATTTGCATTGGATTTGTACACAAATTCACGTTTATGAGCAATTTTGGGTCTGCATGCAGTTACGAAATGTTGCGTAATTTCGGAACCCTGTCCATGGGGGTCACAATTTTGGTCTCAAAAGTTGTGCAAGACTTGAAAGTAAACAGTCAGCGAGTGACGGGGTCAAAAAAATTCGCGCGACGGATTTATCGCGAAAAATGTCGAGCTCCATGCTTGCAGATTACATTGATGGTGACGTGGGCATTGATTTTCGTTGCGATCGACGGTGGAGATCTGAAGAGGGGGACCAAAAGGCCCCCCTGTTACACCCACAAATGTAATAATCGCCCACAAATGTAATAACGCCCACAAATGTAATAACACTTTACCCACAAATGTAATAATTTTGATCGCCCACAAATGTAATAATGACTTTACCCACAAATGTAATAAATTTGAAGGGATTTTTGGCGAATCCGTTCTAAACTGAAATCCTATAGTAATACGCTCATATAGCACAAAAGTGCAAAGTCTTTATTTCCAGACCCGGTTAATAAAGAAAGTATAATATAATCCAATGTCTTTTCTTCCAGACCCGGTTGTTTCAATAATTATAATATAAGTTCAAAGTCTTTTTTCCAGACCAAGTTGTTTAAAAAATTATAATAAAAGTCCAAAGTCTTTTTTTCCGGACCCGGTTGTTTAAAAAATTATAATATAAGTTCAAAGTCTTTTTTCCAGACCTGGTTGTTAAAAAAATTATAATATAAGTTCAGTCTTTTTTTCCAGACCCGGTTGTTTCAAAAATTATAATATAAGTCCAAACTAAAACAACAAAACAAAGACCTATGGTGTAGTCTTTGCTCCAGACTCAGTTATTTCAAAATAGGAAATAATAAGAAACAATAAAAAAAAAACTATATCAACAAAGACCCCACAATATCATTGATGTAGAATAACGTTGTTATTGTTATCTTGGGTTTTAAGGTGCGTATCATTCAGATATGAACATTTACGCCTATGATTAATTTGTCGTTTTTGTGGTATGCTTTATCACAGGGTTTTAATAGTTAAGAAGATGCTGGGGTTAAGTCTTAAGATTAAAGTTTCGCTTAATTTGTATTTTTTCAGAAAACTGGGTGTGGGGTACAGACAACACTCTAAACCCAAGCATTTAAACTGGGCTTAATTTAGAAATTTGGTCTTATATTTTTTTTCTCAATATTTCTTTATTTTTTAAATAACCGGGTCTAGACGTAAGACTATGCATAATACTCGTGTTATTCCACAGGAATAAGAATATGACAAAGTCTTGTGTTTTTAAGACTGTTTGAATTATTATTTAAATGACTGGGTCTGGAATAAAGACAACACTCTAAACATGTGCTTTTCTACATGGTCTTAATTTGGAGGATTGTTGGTTCTTAGATTCGTTGTTGGGGTTGGGTTTTATTGTTTTTTTATTCTTGAAATAACTGTGTCTGGAGGAAAGTCTACAATCGATCTTCATGTTATTCCACAGTAATTAGATTTTTGGGTATTAATTTTAGAATATTTGTAAAAACTATTTTTTTTTTCAAATAATAACCAAGTCTGGAGAAAGGATGTTTGCTTTACCCATGCATTATTACAATGTTTTGAATGTTTTGTAAGGGTCTTAGTATTATTTAAAAAAAACTGGGTGCGGGGTAAATACATATTTTTACACCCAGTTACACCCAGTAAGGGTGTAACTTTTGAAGATTGGTCTTAGATTTGAACTGTTGAAGTTTTTTTTATTCATTTTTTTTAATAACCGGGTCTGGTGAAAAGAGTACGTTTTAAAACTCGTGTTATTCCAGAAGAATAAGAATATGATATAGTCTTACGTTAGAAGATTTTTTTTGTAATTTTGTTAATGATTAGGTCTGGAATAAAGACAATGCTCTAAACCTCTTTTTAAAACAGGTTCTTAGGTTGAAGGATTGTTTGGTCTTAGATTTGGAATTTTCTTATTATTACTGTTAGCGTTATTTTGAAAAAAAAAACTGGGTCTGGCTGAAAGACTATGCTATATGTCCATGTTATCCAGCATTAATAGGATTATGGGGTCTTTATACTGTTTTTGTTGTTGTTATTTTGTTATTTATAATTTTCGAATAACAGGGTTTGGAGAAAAGACTGAGCTCGATTTTTATTTTTATTCCACTGGAATATCATTATGGTATCTTAGTTTGGACTTATATTACAATTTTTGAAATAACTGGGTCTGGAAAAAAGACTTTGGACTTATGTTGTAATGTTTGAAAAAACCGGGTCTGGAAAAAGACTTTGGACTTATATTATAATTTTTGAAACAACCGGGTCTTGAAAAAGACTTAATTTAGACTTATGTCATAAATATTTAATTAACCAGGTCTGAAAAAAGACTTTGCACTTTTGTGCTATATGAACGCATTACTATAAGGATGTAGTTTTTAGTTTTAAGTAACCGGGTGTGGAGAAAGACTACGCTTGATTCTCAATTTACTCTTAGCGCATATATTCACAAAACGCACCGTGTAAGTTCAAACAACAACAAAGACATTAATTCCATCAGTTTTAATTAACTGGGTCTGGAGAAAAGACTAAGCTCGATTCTCATTTTCATTCCACTGGAATATCATTATCGTATCCTAGTTTGGATTTATTTTATATTTTTTTAAATAACCGTGTCTGGAAAAAAAAGACTTTGGACTTATATTATAATTTTTGAAACAACCAGGTCTGGAAAAAAGACTTTAAATCATATTATAATTTTTGAATTAATCGGGTCTGGAAAAAAGACTTTACACTTTTGTGCTATATGAACGCATTACTATAGGATTTCAGTTTAGAACGGATTCGCCAAAAATCCCTTCAAATTTATTACATTTGTGGGTAAAGTCATTATTACATTTGTGGGCGATCAAAAATTATTACATTTGTGGGTAAAGTGTTATTACATTTGTGGGCGTTATTACATTTGTGGGTAAAGTGTTATTACATTTGTGGGCGTTATTACATTTGTGGGTGCAACAGCCCCCCCCCCCCCCCGGGCTATGCAATCTCAAAGTAGCCCAGGATTATTATGTAGGGTATAGATCATGTATGATATAGATCTACTGTACCTTCTGAAGACGAGGCAGTAAATCAAATATGGTTGGGACAGCATCCTGTCTAAGACGAGTCACTTGCCCAGTCCTGTCAAAGCAACCATCTTCAAAATGATCAGAACGGAGTACAGAGCTCTTGGAGGAATTCAATGAAGCTCGCTTCATATTGACCATCCATACTGTGTTACAGTACCGGTTCAGTCCAACGGCTGAATGGGAATCTGCAATAAATGTAAACACATGTCATAAAATCAATTACACATAATTAAGAAAAATTGACGTGTCCAAAGGACACAGATGCCCCCGCTTAACGCGATCAGAAATCAATTCAATATGATTGAACTTAATATCATGCAAAAACCAATATGCATATATATAATTAATTAACAACTTTAGACCTTTGAACCGACTTGCATATAAAATGAGATGTGACCTTTGACCTGCGGACTCCGAATTCGAACTAGCCTGTATTTTGTGGTCATCTACCTACACACCAACATTTTTAAAAATCCATTAAATATTTTTCGAGTTATTGCGCGGAAACCAAGAGGGGGGGGGGGGGGGACGGACAGGGGCAACGCTTAATACCTCCTCCGGGCTTCGTCTGCGGGGGCATAAAAACTCTAGGCCTACTCAGCAGGGGCCCATTTCTCAACACCTGGACAAGTTAGTCATATATCTTTATCTACCAAACACAGAGTTAATTCCAATCTTACCCAAAAGGATTAACTAGAATCCATTGATATCGTCATATTGATAAAATTGGTGGAACAAAAATAGCATAATTGTCTGCTGGTAAGGGCGTTGTTTGCACCCAAATGATGATATGATAGAGGGATAGTGGCTTACTCCTGAGACCATAGTAATTGGCAATTTGCCATGATGTAATCTAAAAAAGTGTGAACTTATTGTTTTTCCCCAAATAAAAGAATCATGGAAATTAAAATATGCAATAAATTAAATCAATGAAAGCAAAATACACACTTTCATACAGTACACCTTGGATGAGCACAACCACCCCCTCCCCCCCCCCCCCATCAATGGGATGTCTTCATTGCTGAGAAGTCCAGTCAAGATAGAGATTTGTGTTAGCCTTTTTCATTTTGCATTATCCTTGGGTCAATGTGTACAGATTTCACCCCCATCCGCATCATGGTGAATTATTAATAATAATACAGTTTACATGTAACCTACCATTTAAGAGTTGATAAAATGAATCAATCAGCTGGTTGCAAGAACACACATTGTAGCAGACACAGTTATGGTGGTTCTGAGGTTCCAGACTTCTTTGTCATAACTGTAGTAAGCAATTAAAAGCAAAAAGCAAAGAGATAAAACATATTCATAAAATTAATATACAAGTTAAGCTCAGTTGCCAGTGTGTTAATCATTATAGTAGTCCAAGGGTGTTTTGATTAAAGTCACTTCTGGCCTGGGGAGGGGCACTATGGTTCCTCAGCCATGGGCGGCGCAATAAAAAAAATTATGAAATCATACCTTTTGTTTTAATTTACTAAAAAAAGCTCGTAATAGAATGCCAAACTTTGGTGTACATATACCTTTCTAGAGCAATCCTAACAACTTTACTTTAAAAAATCTGGTATCAAAATAAATTCCTTTCAATTCATGGTTTTTTTTAAATATTTTTTCTTAACTTCTTTAAAAAAAAAATGTTATTGTTATTTTCAAGACAAAGTTCATCAGTGACATTAAATTACTATTGTCAATAAAAAAAAAATTACCCAGTTATGAATATTGACTTTTTACATGTAATCATGTTTTTGTCTGACATGTACTTAAACAAACATAATGTTGCAAAATTTCCTGACCCTGTACCTGGGAATGGCAAATTTAGTATCAAAAGTTGTGTGAGACTTGAAAGTAAAACGTCAGTCAGCGGTGCGGTAATAAAATTTTGAGTGGCAGATTTATTCTGAAAAATGTCAAGGGGGACCATATGCCCCCCCCCCCCGAGTATTGTGCTTGATGTAAAAAAAAATCATGATTATGCATTCAATATTAATAATGATGCACCATATGAGACACCCTTTAACTGAAAGCACCTGGAAAAGCATTGTAATCATCCATTAAACAATTTAAAGTGAAAAAAAAATCTGTCATCTATATAGCACCTCATGTGCTTGCATAAAAATCAAGAGTCAGCTACATAGTAGCCCGGGGGGGGGGGGGTACTCACGAGATAAGGCATATGGGGATATGCCGCAGGAATGGGTCGCCTTTTTTGAAGAAATCCCTAAACATGGCGTATGGTTTTATGCTGGAAAATCCCTAAGCATGGCCCAATTTTTAGATAATGTCCTTAAACATGGGTCCATATTCTACTCCAATGTCTTAGGTGCAAATACAAAATGACCTTACATTTTGGGCGATAACCTTTTTTTTTTTTTTTTGCTTGTCAAGTTTTTCCAGGCGAAAATTTTCCCCCACCCCCTTTGGAAATCCTGGATCCGCCCCTGTAATGAATCCCTAATAATGGGTACCTTTTTAGCCAAAATGACCTGTAAATATGGGTACTGGTTTCGAACTTTCAGCCGCACACCTTTGTCCAAACCAAATCTAAGTACCCCCCCCCGGCATAGTAGATCTACATATTGAATCTAAAAAATAAATCTATTTACATGTATATCTTTTTATATTTATATGAGATGGATATTAAAACTGTGACTCATACGGCACATAATTACAAATCAACGACACAAATAGACTGTCCTTGCAAAGAACCTCTTGTGCAATCTGCCCGTAAGAAATTTAAAAAAGAGCCCTGGGCGGGCAACATTCTATTCAATGTTAAAACTTCCCCAAGAATGAGGCAGATGTGGCCAATAGATTCTGAAAAGTAGCCCAATACATGTAGACTCTTTTTTTTTTGTCTGGCGAGATGTACAGAGTCTGGAGAACCCCCCCCAAAAAAAAAAAAAAAAAAATAATAATAATAATAATAAATAATTTTTTTTTAATCCTCCAAAGACAAAAGTCGATACAGCAAAATTTTCACTTTATCCCAGGCCAGGCCAAGGAAAGTCATAAAAAGGGAGGTTAACGGTAGACCTCAATGAAAGTTCGTGCAGGCTCCACTTCACTACCGCTACACTACGCTCCACCTACCCGAACTTCGAGACCGTGAACTCTATCTGATATTCCGAGTGACAAAGGTGGGATTTTATGGAGGGAAAATATAAAATTCATGCAACATCACGATCTTTAAAAACAATTAAATTTAATATTCTTACTTTACACCAAGTTTCACTTCTTTACCATGCTTCTATCAGTCTAAAAATTGGTGATTTAGAGCCAACATGAAGTTCCTCACACGTATAAATAATTCGCTGCCAATTTCAAAACATTGCATGCACGCGCGATACTGCAACGAATTATTTATTTGTGTGAGGAACGTCATGTTGGCTCTAAATCACCAATTTTGAGACTGATAGAAGCATGGAAAAGTGAAACTTGGTGTAAAGTAAGAATATTAGTTTTAATTGTTTTTAAAGATCGTGATGTTGCATGAATTTTATATTTTCCCCCCATAAAATCCCACCTTTGTCACTCGGAATATCAGATAGAGTTCAGTCTCGAAGTTGGGGTAGGTGGAGCGTAGTGTAGCGGTAGTGAAGTGGAGTAGGGCCTGCACGAACTTCGCTCGAGGTAACGTTAGACAGACTTAAAAAAAGAGAGACAAATGGAGAGGAATCTTTTTTTTTGTGGAAATGTCTAGCATCTAGACTGTAATGGAAGTCTTTAATTTCTATTTACTGGATGGCTATTCGCCGTTGAAACCGATATAACTTAAAAAATCATTTGAAATAGGAACAAAAATAATCTTTAAAGGTCATTTTCGATGTTCAATACATAATTAGAGCCTACACATTTACTTGCTTCTGGGTGATTTTTATCAGCACTGCAACGGCAATGACCTGCCGTGTTGTTCAATACAACCGTGCATTACCGACACAAAAAGTCAAGTGTGGGACTGGGATTTAAATTGTACGGTAGAAAATTTGTTGAAGGTGAAATTTCGACCGGCGATAAAGACCCATTTTCACTTTTTTCAAAATAATTTTTTTCCCTGGCATAGGTCTAAAATATATAAATTCTCTAAAAACATACATAATGGAGAAAGAATTGTCTGAAAAATGAATATTTTCTACTTACTCTCTTCCACAAACAGGATTGTTGCAAGCCATTATTTTTCTTTTTCGGCTAGTCTTTTGATGCAGACCCTGTTTACAGCTGCAAATCGTCTGCAGATCAGCTGCAACTTGCGTTCAATCGCAAGCCTTTTTCTTGCAACGCAAATTGGCGATTGATTGCTAGTTGCAGTCAATCGGAATCGGCTGCAAAGTTGCAGTCGATTTGCAATCAATTGCAACGTAACTTTCTTGCAACACCCCATAGGTGTTAGTGTAGGCCTAACGTTATTCCAATACCAACATGATAAAGGGATGCTCCGGGCTGAAGATATTCATAATTGATATCTCAAGAAATAGAGTAAAATTCACAGAGCAAAATGCTGGAAATTTGATCAAAATCGGATAATAACAAAGTTGTTGAATTTGCAATATTTGCATTATTCCTGTGGAACAGTTCTAGGCATGCATGAATATTCAGTGGGCAAACTGATGATGTCATACCCCCACTTGTTTATTTGCATTTTGTATGAAATTAGGTTTATTCAAAAATTTCCTACAAGTCACAATTGGATTGACATTTAAACCAACTTATTTAATTATAATGGAGACATATCATTTACACATATGACAAAATGAATCAATTATAATTTCATGTACAATAATAACCGTCAAGGAAAAGGAAAGTGGGGATGTGAAATCATCAGCCCACCTAATGAATATTCATGATGACAATTGTGACATAGACCTAGGGCTATGCCACTCAAGGGTTCATTACATGCCGCCGTGCACTAGAAAATCAAGGTACAACGCATGCAACTCTCTTTATGAGCTGATCTCGCATATAACCATTAGCTTTGACCGACTCCTAATTCGAGCTTAGCCTGTATTTTGGTGTCATCTACCTAAACACCTAATTTAAAAAAAGTTATTATGAGGAAACCAACTCGCATATTTAATGACCCGGTGTAGTGGTCCACCTGTATTTCCCCAACCAGTTATCGGGAGAGACCTGCAGGTCACAGTTCTGTGTGCGCGCCCTTGTAGGCGACCCAGATTGGCTGGCTCCTCCAAAATGCCTTTGAATGTCTTTGACAGATACATGGTGCTATACAAATACTGTGCAACATCATCATCTACCTACCCACCCCAATTTTTTTTTTAAATCTGTTGAATATTTCATAAGATATCATGAGGAAACCAACTCGCATATTTAATGAGCCGTGACCTTTGGCCTGCCAACTACGAATTCGAACTTAGCCTGTATTTTGGTGTCATCTACCTACACACCCTAATTTTTTTATAAATCTGTTGAATATTTTATAAGTTATTATGAGGAAACCAACTCGCATATTTAATGACCCGGTGTGGTGGTCCACCTGTATTCCCCCAACCAGTTATCGGGAGAGACCTGCGGGTCACAGTTCTGTGTGCGCGCCCTTGTAGGCGACCCAGATTGGCAGGCTCCTCCAATATGCATTTGAATGTCTTTGACAGATATATGGTGCTAAACAAATACTGTGCATCATCATCATCTACCTACACACCCATTTTTTTTTATAAATCTGTTGAATATTTCATAATATATATTTAAGGAGCTGTGATCTTTGACCTGCATACTCCGAATTCAAACTTAGCCTGTATTGGTATCATCTACAGTGTACCTACACACTCAAATTTGTTTAAATATGTAGAATATTTTATAAGTTATCATGCGGAAGCTAAATTGCATATTTAATGAGCCGTGACCTTTGGCCTGCCAACTACGAATTCGAACTTAGCCTGTATTTTGGTGTCATCTACCTACACACCCTAATTTTTCAAAAATCTGTTGAATATTTTATAAGTTATTATGAGGAAACCAACTCGCATATTTAATGACCCGGTGTAGTGGTCCACTAGCATTCCCCCAACCAGTTATCGGGAGAGACCTGCGGTTCACAGTTCTGTGTGCGCGCCCTTGTAGGCGACCCAGATTAACAGGCTCCTCCAATATGCCTTTGAATGTCTTTGACAGATATATGGTGCTATACAAATACTGTGCATCATCATCATCTACCTACACACCCAATTTTTTTATATAAATCTGTTGAATATTTCATAAGATATCTTTAAGTAGCTGTGATCTTTGACCTGCATACTCCGAATTCAAACTTAGCCTGTACTGGTATCATATACAGTGTACCTACACACTCGAATTTGTTTAAATATGTAGAATATTTTATAAGTTATCATGCGGAAACTAAATTGCATATTTAATGAGCCGTGACCTTTGGCCTGCCAACTACGAATTCGAACTTAGCCTGTACTATGGTGTCATGTACCTACACACCATTTTTTAAAAATCAATCAAATAGAAACCAAGTTGGGGGGGGGGCGGGCGAATCAACGGACAGGGGCAACGCTTAATGCCCCCTCTGGACTTTGTCTGCGGGGGCATAATTACCGAGGAGCTGACTTTGAAGCGAGCCTGAATCAAGGCTGTGAAATTTATTAGCGCCACCATCAGGCTTCCTTTTATTTCCGTAGAAAGAAGAGACACGCGAAGTCACTTTCCAGTCCAAACTCCAAAGTAATCAAATTTTTAAAATATGATTTTGATTTAAGAATTAAAAAATATACTATTGTATTATGGCTACTCACCGCAAAGCTTCCCGGTAAGTAGCGAGGAGTTTAGGCAAATATTAATTCTGTATTGTAATGAAGCGATGTTTGCCAACTTCACAGATATCCAGGGCCAAATGCAGTTCGGTGTACGAGGTTAGTAGATCTATACATGTAGCAACTATATATAGCAACTAACCTCGAACTAGTAATGAGTGGGGCCAGGCCGGCCAAGGCTACCACAACTATACTAGTACAGCAGGCGATGGTTCGTGTAGGCTCCACTACACTTCAGTACTGCTGACCTCCGCTTCACCTATAGTGGAGTGATTAATGGCTGGCTATACGAACCATCGCCTGAGTTTTATAGGCCTAGTCACTCAAGGGTTCATAAAGCCCCTTTCACAATTGACGTACGACCTGTTTACGACCGCCTGCAACAGTTTTTTCTTGTTGTTGCACGATCGATCTCTTGGTGTCTTGCGAGCACTCGCAGTGGTTGTAGACGAACGCACGAATTTGAGGTGGTCGGAGGTGGTCGTGACTGGTCGCATCTGAATCTGAACATGTTCAAAATCCAAACGCGATCAAATACGATTGATTTACTCGCATCAGGTCGTACCATCGGTCGGGCGATCATCGTGTGAGTGTTGTTCAACGTTGTACGACTTGGTGCGAGAGGTGACACAACTACGTATAGTCGCATTTAGTCGACTGGAGGTCGTACAACACTTGCACATGCGCTAGATACCTACAGAGACCAGTCTTGCGACTGGTTGCGATAATATAAGACTGTTGCAAGACCGATCGAAATTACGGCTTACAACATTCCACTACCGTTGCATTCGCATGTATGCGACCGTACAGCCCCTTTCACAATTGACATCCGACCAGTTTACGACCGCCTGCAACAGTTTTTTTCTGCTGTTGCACGATCGATCTCTTGGTGACTTGCGAGCACTCGCAGTCGTTGTAGACGGTCGCACGAACTCGAGGTGGTCGTGACTGGTCACATCTGAACTTTGAACATGTTCAAAATCCGAACGCGATCAAATACGACCGATTCACTCGCATCAGCTCGTATCCGGGGTCGTACCATCGGTCGGGCGATCATCGTGGGAGTGTTGTTCAACGTTGCACGACTTGGTGCGAGAGGTGGCACAACTAAGTAGTCGCATTTACTCGACTGGAGGTCGTACAACACTTGCACATGTGCTAGCGACCTACATGTACAGAGACCTGTCTTGCGACTGGGTGCGATAATATGATGTGCCATAAGACTGTTGCAAGACCGATCGCAACGGCTTACAACATTGCACTACCGTTGTGTGCGACCGTTCCCCTCGCAATCCCTCGTGCAACACTCGCATGTGATCGCACGAGCACAATAGGATCATAAGCGACTTACTCGTGCAACGGGTTTTACTGGTTGTTTTTGTTGTACGACAGCTGTTGCAACTGTGAAAGCCTCTGTGCGATATTATGAGATGACTGGCGATTGATGCCTGTTGCAGCCTGTCGCACGACCAAAAGGTCGCAAGTGGTCGTACGTCAATTGTGAAAGGGGCTTTACATGCCGCCGCGCACAGAAAAATCAAGCAATAGAAGTTGTGTGTTGTGGACCCCAGAAGTGGGATCGCAGCACGCGTGACCCACTAGTTAGAAATCCATTGCCAAACGTGGTTATTGGTGCGAGGTTAGTATACTAATACTAACCTCGCAATACGTGTGAGTGGAGTAGCCTAGAGTTTCATACGGCCAGGCAAAGCCCAAACTGTTCAATAACTTTTGTTGTCATCCAATTTCGATGAAATTTTCGGCATTTTGCTCGGTATGAATTTTACATTATTTATTAAGATCAAGGCCTAAATATATTCAGCCTGTATAATTCATAACCATTTTACTTTTTAGGTGTGCAGAGAAGACCAGCCCCCCCCCCCTGGTCTGCTGACTACACGGGACTATTAATGTTACACAGCTTTTCGCAAATGCAAGTTTGGTAACGACTAACGAATTCCCATTTTTTTCAACGTAATTTTGAAGTCGAAAACATAGCTGAACTTACGAATGCAATGTCCGTCCACATCCTACAGTTGTATGCAGCTCATGTAGGCATGAATAACGAAAAATCTAAGCTAATAAGTTCACCAACATGCCAACCTGAGTTGTGACCGTCCCGGAGCGAAAACAGCTTGAGCAAGGTGCAGCCAATCAGCGACCTTCTTATATCCCCTTCCAGACAGAGGAGACGATTTTTTTTGTGTTTTTTGACACAAAATCATTTCGTCGACGAATTCTTTTTTGTGTTTTGACACAAAATCATTTCGTCGACGAAATTTTTTTGTGTTTTGCCACAAAATCATTTCGTCGACGGAATAGATTTTTGCGTCGCAACGAAATAAATTTCGTGGACGCAATTTTATTTCGTCTCGACGAAATTGATTATATGTATGCCGCAAAATAAATTTCGTATACGAAATCACACTGCATCATGAAGAAATGATTTTCGTTTGAGTGAAACACAAATTTTTCGTACGGAATTTTCCATTGAACACTTGGGGCGCCATTTCGTTAGATCAAATTTCATTTCGTTTGTACGAAATAAATTTTGTGGATGCAATTACATTTAGTCTCGAATAAAATTGATTTTCTGTGACAAAAAGTAATTTCGTATACGGAATAAATCTGCGTCATGACGAAATGATTTTCATATAAACAAAAACACATTTTGTGTATGGAATGGCGTGAATTGGACGGAATTTACCAACGGACATTTGGTGCGCCATTTCGTTTGATAAAATTAATTTCGTATGGCACGCCAAATAAACTTTGTGGACGCAATTACATTTCGTCAAGACGAAATTGATTTCGTGCATTTCGTCTAGACGAAACTGATTTCGTGTGACAAAAAATAAATTTCGTATACGGAATAAAACAGCTTCATGACAAAATAATTTTCGACTGAATAAAAACATATTTTGTGTACGGAATAGCGTAATTTGGACAAAATTTACTAGCGGACACTTGGCATGCCATACTTGCGCACTGTAAAAAAAATGACCACCCAATTTACAAACAAAGATCAACTACATAATGAAGGAATTTATGGTACTGGTCTGCATGTATAGTCCTTGCTTAAAGCTTTGATCATCATGATTGTCTCCACGAATAGATTAGCACCTAATGTGCATCTTCTTACTTCAATTGAGAGGGGCTTTAGTATAAAGTCATGTATACTGTAAGTATTAGTTGGCTACCCATTCGGCCTTTTTCGTCGGTGAAGTGTTTGCACAGCAGACTATGAAGGGACTTGTGGCTTGAGCTCTTTGAAATGGGGAAAATTTTGGCAACGGCTCCTTCCAATCAGTTCCCTGCAGCGGCGTAACAGGGGTCGGTGCCCAGGGGGACAAGAGCCAAAAATTTCCCAGTCATATATATCATGGTATGAATAGGCGTAATGGTGTAATGAGGCGACTATTTTGAGAAGACCAGATATGGCGTATCGGGCAAAAATTTTGAATACAAAAATCAAATTTTGTGATAGACTTTGACATGATATCCTGAGTATAATATATTTCACTCTTTTCTCTTTAGATTCATTTTTTGTGGTCTGTACGCCACTGTGAACAGGATTCTTTGAGGCAGTAGCGTAAAGAGTAAAAAAAAAAAAAAAAAAAAGGTTGGGCGCAGTATAGCACATGTGCTAAAAAAAGCTACTCATAAGTCCCGAGCGAGCGAAGCGAGCGAAAAAAAAAATCCCCTTTTTATGAGAATCTAACTTTGATTTTTTTTGACATGATATTCAGTAAATACAATCATATCCTGCATTTTTCCTTTCTTTTCTTTCCTCCTTTTTTCTTGTTTAGTAGAACTTTTTTGGGCCATGGCCTAACCCTTCCATACGTTGTGCTGTGCCGTTCGGGTCTGGGGCGGAGCCCCCGGAACTTCTTGATATCAAAGCAATTTAAACCTCGCAGATTGCCGCTATTTTAATCAAATCGCGGGCATATACAGAATATAGCTTTTACACAACACATTTATTCAACCCAGTTGCGTAATGAACCAAATATTTTGAGGGTAAAACATAGCAATGTCGGACAAATTTGTAAAAAGTCGCAAGCGTGCAAATCTAGCTGGAAAAAATTGCCTATTGAAATTAAATTCTAATTATGTGATAGATTTTTCCATTATATTCAGCAAATAACACATTTCATTGTTTCCATTCATTTCATTATACGTTGTCTCCTATAATTTCTTTTATTTCCTCTTGGGTGTGGAACCAAGACCCCCCCCCCCGGCGCCTGTATGCCAGTGATTTGAACGGGGGGGGGGGGGGCGTTCTAGAGCCATTTGAAGGTTATAAATGAAGAGCCCTTTCTGCGTGGGGTCTGGGGCAAAGCCCCGGTAGCTTATTTGCATAAAATTTAGCAAGCTTATAGCACAATGTTGTATGCAGTCTATCTTCCCGCTGTTTAATTTCAATCATCGGCAGCCCGGTCGTGTTATTATTTTTTTCCTTGTCCCTTTTCTTTGTTTTCCAATTTAGCTTTTGACTAATTACATTCTACATTGATCCTTTTCCGCTATTGCTTGCCATTTTGTCATCTTTAAAAGGACAAGTCCACCCCAGCAAAATATCGATTTGAATAAAAAGAGAAAATCCAACGACAATAACACTGAAAATTTCGTCAAAATCGGATGTAAAATAAGAAAGTTATGACAATTTTTAGTTTCGCTTAATTTCACATAATAGTTACATGCACATCCCGGTCGGTATGCAAATGAGGGAACGATGACATCACTCAGTCACTTTTTCTTTTGTATTTTATTACATGAAATATGATGTATTCTAATTTTCTCCTGATTGTCCTGTGAAACAAATATTTATTTCTCCCTGAACTTGTGGAATTACCATTGTTTAACATTATTATGGTTCAGTCAAGTTGGTCCTTTATTGTCAATTCTGTAAAAATTGAAAATTCAAACAATCAAAAAACAAAAAGAAATACTGAAAGAGTGACATCATCGATTCTCTCATTTGCATGTGACTAAATTGTGCATATAACTATTTTGAGAAAAATAAGCGAAACTTTAAAATGCCATAACTTTCTTATTTTACATCCGATTTTGATGAAATTTTTAGTAGTATGCTCGTTTGATTTTTCTCTGTTGATTCAAATCAACATTTTTATGAGGTGGACTTGACCTTTAATTTATTTTCCACTATGCTATTGCATTACATAGGCCTATTTCGGAATGATTTGTTCTTTCTCAAATGTTCTTCTTTCGTAAATTTTCCATTTTCCTTTTCCATTAACAATTTTTTTTCCTTCGTTTTCTTTTCACTTTTCTCTTTCCCTTTCCTCCTTTCCTTTCCCCTTTCCTTCTCTTTTCCCTTTCTTTCTCCCTCCCATTTGTCTTTTTCCCGTTTTTATTTTATTTTCCCGGTGAAGTCCGCCAGGGGGGGGGGGGGGGCAACTTACCCCCCTGCCCCCCGCCTGTTACACCTCTGGTTCCCTGTTATGATGATAAGACCCTGACTGTTTTTACTTTGTTCTACTTTGTTTTACTTTGCTCTTACCTCTCTATTTGAAATTCCTGTTTCGTCTTCACAAGGACTTTGTAAATGCTTTATTAGCAAGTCATAATCTTTCATTGTTGCCAGCTGATCACAGATGATGACTTCATCTGCATGTTTAAAGGCGCTCTTCTGTGAATATGCAAGGTTACTGCGATGTAGATCTTGAATGTTCGTCGGCATTTCATTCCATCCATTAACATCATGTACTATGATGAAAATCTTCATGCCTATAATTTACGAGAACGATAACAGTAAAAACGAAATGACTAAGAAAAGTCTGTCGTATATATAAATGTGTTTGCCTTTTACAAGTGCAGCACTGAAAAAGAAAATGATTTACAATGGAATAAACATTAATAATAATGATAATAATAATAATACTAAAGTAATAATAATAATAAATCTTATTTCCCGAGGGTAGACATTCTCAGCTGTGAGCTGTTTTTCGTAGCGGGCCCTGCATAACATAATACGTAAATTTTACCCTTCTATTTTCTCAAACAGGTACGTCGAACGCTTGACAAAGAGGTTTAGGTTCAATTTTCAAAATATCTGGTATGACTTGGCCGGGATCGAACCCACGATCTCCCGTTTATGAGGCGGTGCTCTATTAATGAGCCACCATGTTCTTAGGCATAGGTACATTATTTAAAAGTGGTTGTAAATGTTCCAGATTGCAGTCGGGCCATTATACAACCATGCATGCATGTACCAGTAGGTAGGTGTCAGACCTCAGGAGCAATCTGGTCACTCAATATACGGTTTGACCACCACTTATTGGAGGAGCCGTGGTGTAGTGGTTCTGACTCTCGCCTTGTAAACAGAGGGTCGTGTGTTCGAATCCCATCGCGGTCTAGCGTCCTTTGGCAAGGCGTTAATCCACACTTTGCCACTCTCGACCCAGGTGCTAAATGGGTACCCGGTAGGATGTGAAAGTCATTGTAGCTTGTCCAGTACTGTGTGCGCCTTAACGGCGACTGACTGGAATTCACCCCAAGGAGTGGAGGTTGTGCACTCATTGTGTGCGGGAATGACTGATTGAATCCGAAGACTGGGGTAATAAAATATCTGTAAAGCGCTTAGACACGTTGTTCCGATGTATAAAGCGCCATATAAAAGCGGATTATTATTATTATTGCAACACGGGATAATCCATTGTAATTCTTTCCAGGAATGCCCGCAAATAACATACTAAAAGTCCCAAAAAATTCAAGCAGTAGAAATTTATTGAATTTGCATTTCATGCAAATTAGCAAAAAACATAACAAATAAGGAAAATAGTCCACAGATTTCATATTAACTGTCCAAAACAATATTATTTGAGCAAAAAATCGTGATAAATACCTATATTCAGCATGTTCAATGGTTTAATCAAACTTTGAGTGCAAAAAAGTCGACCTCATTTGCATATTATGCAAATATGCATCTTTATATGGAACTAATGTCATGATTTTGTGATTTTTTTTCTCACAGGCACTGCTTAAACATATTGAAAGAATGTCATTCGTGTTGATATTTACATGCTGCTATCAGTAAGGACGTTGAATACATGTATATTCAGTGTCTGTAGCACTAGCGTACCTACGGGGGGGGGGGGGGCAGACTGCCCCCCCTGACGAGTCACAACCCAAGCAATGAACGTATCCCTACCCCCCCCCCTATGCCGAGTCACAACTAATAACTTTTCCCTGACGAGCCACCAGAGTGGCCCTCTCCTTAGCTCCTTAGAAGTCGAAGACCTTTCCTTTTCTCCTTTTTTTCTTTTTTGTTTGCTTATCCTTCTTTTTGTCTGGTGCGAAATGTCCTTTATATCCCGTTGAGGATTTTTTTTTTTTTTTTTTTTTTTTTTTTTGGGGGGGGCTTGTCAATTTTTTTGGCGGACGATTTTGCCCTCCCTGTGGAAAATCATAGGTACGCTACTGGTCTGTAGTGTAATTTGCATATTGTCCAAATAGTATGTAACTTACGTATATGAATATTTGAGAAAACACATTGGTGATGCATCCCTCAAAAATTGAAATCGGTATATGGCAATAGCTGAGAGGAATGTTTCCTAAACACCGTATAAAAAGTCCTATGTATACAGTGTAAAAAATGGAGTGCTAATTTAGCACTCAAATGTACAAGCACTGTGGGTGACCCGGAGGAGACAAAGCATTGGAGGGGCACAACTTTGTTCACAAAGAATACAGTGCCCCTCCAATCATTTGTCTCCTTCGTTTCACGGTCCGCCACCAGTGGGTGCTAGACTACCACTTCATTTTTTGCAATGTACAAGCATATGAAATTTGCAAAATTGGCATTTTAGGAAAATTAGTCGTACTAAATCGAAAAATATCCAAATGTTGATAATCAAGTGCAGAAAACAATAAAAGTTGAACTGAATTGACGATAAGCTTTACAAAATCCGGTGTGTTGCTCAGTTGGTAGAGCGTCCGTCTCAAAACCGGGAGGTCGGGGGTTCAAACCCCGGCCGCGTCAGAACAAAAGACATTAAAAGATAGGAGTTGCTGCTACCCTGTTTGGCGTTCAACGATTTAAAGGATAGAGCTTCGTCGATCTGGCGCTGCACAGTGGCTGCCGGGCCCATGATCAATTGGGAAAATCTGCCAATTTAGAGAATCTGAAGAAGGTAGGCGTCGATGGTGGTTTAAAAAAATAAAAATGACTTTACTATTATATCAGAACGCCCTTTGCCTCAATGGTGACTCCAAAATGACGAATTTTCTAATAATTAGACAAAATGGACAAACAGGATGGGGTGACTTGATATTCGGCAGCCACTGAAGAGGGTAGGCGTCGATGTGCCAGCAGGAATGCTAATTTGCCTGAACAAGGGGGTCAAAAACTGCGAATTATTCAATAAAGTGGGTCTCAATGGGGCTCCAAAATGGCGAATTTTCTTAGAAGTGGGCAATATACGAAATAGGGATTGGGTGACTTTAGCCGTGCGCTAAGGGGGTAAGGCTCCGATGTGCCAGCACTTCGTTATGAGGTAGCAGATAGAGAAAATACAAGTTTTCGTACAAAAGTGGTTTAAAGACAATGACAGTGGTTAGCTATATATAGTCCGGGGGCTGGGAGAGTTTATTCAGCTGATCGGGTACACAAGGTTTGATGGTCCCAGGATGTTGGCATGTGGGTCATATCCTGTACGGAAGGCCAAGAGGACCCCATATTTGTCGGCCATCTTGGATTTTTCATGAAAATCAATTATTCTTATATTTTTGCACAAACAATGGAAAATATTCAATAAATACGCATTTCACATTGATTTAGACGGTAGAAATCAATTGCAAGCGTTTTCTAAACAGTCCGGTTTATATTTTTGAAAAATGTAAGAAGTTAAGCCCAAATTTCCATGTTTTTTGGCAAAAATTTGCATGTGCATTAATAGCTTTCGGTTTTGTCATTAATGTCAACAATTAAAGGTCAAGTCCACCTCAGAAAAATGTTGATTTGAATCAATAGAGAAAAATCAGACAAGCACAATGCTGAAAATTTCATCAAAATCGGATGTAAAATAAGAAAGTTATAACATTTCAAAGTTTTGCTTATTTTTAACAAAATAGTTATATGAACGAGCCAGTTACATCCAAATGAGAGAGTCACTCACTCACTATTTCTTTTGTTTTTTGTTTGAATTATAAAATATTTCAATTTGTACGAATTTGATGATTAGGACCTCCTTACCTGAAGCACAAGATGTTAAACTAATGGAATTCCACGTGTTCAGGGAGGAATGAAACTTCATTTAACATGACAATGACGAGAAAATCAAAATATTTCATATTTCATATAAAAAAATACAAAAGAAATAGTGAGTGAGTGATGTCATCAGTTTCCTCATTTGCATACCGACCGAGATGTGCATATAACTGTTTTGTGACATGAAACGAAACTTTAAAATGTCATAACTTTCTTATTTTACATCCGATTTTGATGAAATTTTCAGTGTTATGCTTGTTGAATTTTTCTCTTTTTATTCGAATCAAGTTTTTTGTTGGGGTGGACTTGTCCTTTAATGCAAAATATCAGCTTTCAACACGAAAGAAAATATATTAACGAGAACATTGATATGCTTTATGACAATATTAAAGTCTTAATTTGCTTAGACATAGGGAAAATTCCCTCCAAATGCATTCCCCGATATTGCGATAAAATGACACAAAAAAGCAAATTCCGTCACTAGTCACACTAGTGATACCGACTTCAATGCACTCGCTAGCTTGCCTTTCAAAAGAGTACAATAGACTCAATCGGTCTTGCCTCGCCTTTGTTGGTGTTACTAGCACGCATTAATGCATGTAATGAGCGTCGCAATAGAAAAGTGTATATTACATAATATGGGTATGAGTAAAAAAATGCGTTTTTTACATATTCAGGCAACTTTTATGTTAATGAAACCACTTTGAAAAGTTAGAGGAGGCGTTGCTCTGCATGTCACAAGCAGTTACATTCGGGCACTTTAAAACAGTCCATGTCAAAGGTACCCAACCCTTATCCGAAGCTTGACTTTTAAAATATCTTGCCTTTTGGAGCCCTCAATGTGGCAAAGTGATGCTTCGGTTAGGTACAAAAACCACTGTCTTTTTCTTGAAATCACTTGGAGACGAAAGAGTAGGCTTTTCTCTATCAGCTACATTTAAAGAAGTGAGGGCACAACAAAGCCTAACCTCTCAGAGGGCTGCCCAAGTCACCCAACCCCTTTTTCGTATTTTGCCCATTTCTTGAAAATTCGTCATTTTGGAGCCACATTGATGAAAAAAGTGTTTCTACTATATGTAGTTACACAACGTTTATTGTTTAAAACCCTTGAAGACAAAAGAGTAGACTTCCTTCTATCTGTTACATATAAATAATTACTGGAAAACCGAAGCCATCCCCGTCAGTGGAATGCCGAAAACACCATCCCCCTTTTCCGTATTTTGCAAATTTATGGAAAAATCTGCAAAATTGGAGCCACCACTGAGGCTGTTAAAAAGCAATCCATTTTCATTGTCTTAAAGCCACATGGAGAAGAAAGAGTTGCCTTTAGTCTATAAGTTACATAATGAAGAGATACTAATACAGCACAGCCTACTGCGTCAGGGGCTCCTGAAATTACCCACCCCTTTTCTGTATTTTACATTTTTATTAGAAAATCTGTGAATTTTGAGCCCATATTGAGGCAAAAAGATGTTCCTTCTACATAACAATTCACTTTCATTGTCTTAAAACCACTTGGATAAGAAAAAGTAATATTTTTCTATCTGCTACGTATAAAGAAGTGCTGGCACATCGAAGCCTACCCCCTCAGGGGGGCGGCTGAAGTCACCCAACCCCCATTTCGCATTTTAATAACTTACAGGAAAATCTGTCAATTTGGAACCCCCACTGAGACTAAACGGTGTTTCTGCTAAAAAGCAACACATTTTCATTGGCTTAATCCACTTGGAGACAATATAGTATCACTTATTCTACCAGTTACGTATAAAGAGTGCTGGTACAGCAAGGCCTACCCCCGTCAAGGGCTCACGAAATTACCCAACCCTTTTCCGTATTTTACCTTTTTATTAGAAAATCTGCGAATTTTGAGCCCATATTGAGGCAAAAAGATGTTACTTCTACATAGCAAAACACTTTCCTTGTCTTAAAACCACTTGGATACAAAAAGTTATATTTTCTCTATCTGCTACATTATAACGAAGTGCTGCCACATCGAAGCCTACCCCTTCAGGGGGCAGCTGAAATCACCTAACCCCTATTTCGTATTTTGCCCATTTTTAGGAAAATTCGCCATTTTGGAGCCCCATTGAGACCAACGGCGTTTCTGCTTTGCAAAAAGTCACTTTTATTATTTTGTAACTCGTGGGAGTCAAAAAGGTAGGATTGTCTCCATCAGCTTCATTTGAAGACGAGTTCGCACACAGAAGCCTACCCCCAACAGAGGCTGCCGAATCCCCCCCCCCCCTTTTGGCTATTTTCCCAAATTATGGAATAATTCGCAGTTTTTGAACCCCTCGTTCAGGCAAATTAGCATTACTGCTACATAATGAAGCCAATTTTCCCACATTAGTGAATAATTCGCAGTTTTTTACCCCTCGTTCAGGCAAATTAGCATTCCTGCTACATAATGAAGCCAATTTATTTTTTGAAGCAAACTTAAAGATGAAAGAATAGGCTTTCTTCTATCAGCTGCATGCAATAAACGTGCTGGCGCATCGAAGCTACTCAATTCAAAGGCTGTTGAAGTCACCCCACATTTTGGCCTATTTTCCGTCTTTATTGGAAAATTCGCAGTGCTTAGCCCCATTGATGCAAAAAAGGTATTTCTGCTATGAAGTAAAACCACTTTTATTTTTTCAACTCCCCTGGGCTTGGGGATAAAAGAGTAGGCCTTTCATGTAAAGAAGTGCTGGCACATCGACGCCTTCCCTCTTCAGGGGCTGCTGAATATTAAGTCACCCCATCCTGTTTGTCCATTTTGTCTAATTATTACAAAATTCGTCATTTTGGAGTCACCATTGAGGCAAAGGGCGTTTCTGATATAATAGTAAAGTGACTTTATTTTTTTAAACCACCTGGGAATTAAAAAGAGTTTTTTTTTTTTAAATATCAGCTACATAAAAAAGATGCTGGCACATCGATCCTCTTCAGTTTCTCCAAATTGGAATATTTCCCCCATAAATTGGCAGAATACGGGAAGGGGGCGGATGACTTCAGGAGCCCCATGAGGGGGGTAGGCTTCTATGTGCAGGCACTTCGTTATGTGTACCAGAAAGAAAATATTACTTTTTCCTATCCAAGTGGATAGGATTACTTTCTCCTATCCAAAAGAAACATTTCAAAAGAAACACCTTTTTGCCTCAATGTGGGCTCCCAATTCGCAGATTTTCTAATAAAAAGGTAATACGAAAAAAGGGTAGGTGATTTCTGGAGACCCTGACGGGGGTACGCTTGGCTGTATCAGTAGCTCTTTATAAGTAACCGATAGAGGAAAGGCAATTCTTTCGTCTCCATGTGGTTTTAAGACAATGAAAATGGATTGATGTACAGTATAAGAGAAACACCTTTAAGCCTCAGTGGGGGCTCCAAATATGTAGATTTTGCCATAAATTAGCAAAATACGGAAAAGGGGGATGGTATTTTCGGCATCCCACTGACGGGGATGGCTTCGACTTTCCAGTAATTATTTATATGTAACATATAGAAGAGAGTCTGCTCTTTTGTCTCAAGTGGTTTAAACAATAAAAGTGGTTTCACTAAATATAGTAGAAACACTTTTTTTAATCAATATGGCTCCAAAATGACGAACTTTCCAAGAAATTTGCAAAATACGAAAAAAGGGGATGAGTGACTTGGGGCCCTCACTTCTTTCATTGTAGCTGATAGAGAAAAGCCTACTCTTTCACCCCAAGTGATTTCAAGGAAAAGGAAGTTGTTTTTGTACCTAACCGAAGCATCATTTTGCCACATTGAGGGCTCCAAAAGGCAAAATATTTTAAAAGTCAAGCTTTGGATAAGGGTGGGGTACCTTCGACAGGGACTATGTTTTAAAGTGCCCGAATGTAACTGCTTGCGACAGGCAGAGCAATGCCTCTTCTAACTTTTCCAAGTGGTTTAAATAGCATAAAAGTTGCTTGAATATGTAAACAAGTGGAATGCCTCTGGCGGTCTCACCTGCATCACGCGATTCAATATACAGTGCGTCCCAGAAAAAACGAAACCGAGATTTAGCGAAGATTTATCATAACTTAATCATAAATACAATAGACAAATGACCTACCAATGTAAAGCTGAGAATCTCCTCTTTCATCTGATATTACTTAGATTATTTCTCATTCACGCATGAGTGAGCAAAAACAATTCGAAGAAAGGATTAAAAAAAGTCATTTGGCGGGGGGTATCTGAATTTCAAAAAGAAAATCACATGACTAAAAAGTTCAATATCTGCTCTTTTGTTTGATACCTTAATCACAGAAAATGGTCAAGAAGTAAAGAAGTTATGATCCTACGAAACAATTGTATTTGTATGCTTGTATTTCCATAATTTCATCAAATAAACATGTTTTTAACCGGTTTCCCACAGAAGCTATCGCACGGTAACAAAAATCTTAATGCATGGCTAATCGTCACCAAAACGGGGTGTCGAGTGAGTTTGATCGCTAGCCCGTAAAACTTCTTCATTTTATGAAATTATTGAATTTCAAGCCTTATTTCAAATAACCAGAACTTTTTTGGTTCTTGACCAATTTCTGTAATTGAGGTATCAAATTAAAGAGCAAATATTAAACTTTTTAAAAATGTGGTTTTCTTTTTAAAACCCAAATACGGCCGGCCAAGTGACTGTTTGGTATCCCCTTTTCAAATTGTTTTTACTCACTCATGCGTGCATGAGAAATAATCTAAGTAATTTAGATGAAAGAGGAGATGCTAAGCCTTAAAATGGTAGGTCATTTGTCTATTGTTTTTGTGATTAAGTTATAATAAATCATCGATAAATCTCGGTTTCGTTTTTTGTGGGACGCACTGTAGAAGCAGTGCTGATTTTGAAAACTACTATAACTCGCACGAGATGTTCAGTGATAATTGGTTACTCTTATTTAAACGTTTTATGAACTAGACCAATACACTTACAGAGATATGATGGTAATTCAACAAATACCCCTAACATGGCCAAAGTTCATTGACCTTACATAACCTTTGACCTTGATCATGTGACCTGAAACTCGCACAGGATGTTCAATGATACTTGATTACTCTTTTGTCCAAGTTTCATGAATCAGATCCATAAACTTTCAAAGATATGATGGTAATTCAACAGATACCCCCATTATGGCCAAAGTTCATTGACCTTTGACCTTGATCATGTGATCTGAAACTTGCACGGGATGTTCAGTGATACTTGATTATTATTATGTTCAAGTTTCATGAATCAGATCCATAAACTTTCAAAGTTATGATGGTAATTCAACAGATACCCCCAATTCGGCCAAAGTTCATTGACCCTAAATGACCTTTGAACTTAGTCATGTGACATGAAACTCATGCAGGAAATTTAGTGATACTTGATCAACCTTATGTATAAGTTTCATGAACTAGGTCCATATATCTTCTAAGTTATGATGACATTTCAAAAACTTAACCTTAGGTTAAGATTTTGATGTTGATTCCCCAACATGGTCTAAGTTCATTGACCCTAAATGACCTCTGACCTTGATCATGTGACATGAAACTCAGGCAGGATATTTAGTAATACTTGATTAACCTTATGGCCAAGTTTCATGAACTAGGTTTATATACTTTTTAAGTTATGCTGTCATTTCAAAAACTTAACCTCAGCTTAAGATTTGGTGTTGACGCCGCCGCACAGTGGGCCAGAATGAGTTGAAAGTGCGCCAAAATTATATTCCGTGTTAGATTTTTACTTTAATATGTTGATAACGGGTAATTTTGGGCGTAGAATCGACTGAACATAATCTAAAGCCGATTTGACGTCACCTTGATACCAAATTTTGATTGGCTACTTAAAACCTATCTGTGAAGACAAATTACGCTAGACAATGTGTAGTATATACATTTGTGTTATGTGCTACTTTAAGATTGACCAGAGTGAATGTTGGTTTAGGCTTCTCACATGCCTAAAAAGTGTGTATGAGATCCTGAAAATAATTTTATGGCATCAAAATGATCATTAATTAGATAAATAAAATAAAATCTGAAAAATATTAACCGTGCTTTATGAAGCTGTGTTGACTTGTGTAAAATGCAGTGTATATAGCACCAAGAATGTATCACTATGAGGAGGGTTTTTGGCTGAAATTATTCTACAAGTAAGTTTTAACTCTGGAAGAGTTGTGGATATAGCCCTTATTTGCGTTAGCAACCTTTATTTTGTTTACATTTTGCCCGGAATTCATGTCATTTTCATGGAATGGAAGGGGAATCGTCCTCGCCGTGCAAAAGCGAACGGCAATGTACACCCATACGGTGCGCTACGATGACTGCGCGGTATAAAATGACCGTTTTTGAACAGGTTTTGGGGGTGTTGTGTCAAGTAAAATCGGCTCTCAAATGGCAACGGGCAAAAACGGGCAGCTAAATTTGGTATTGTCTTAAAGCTTAGACATCAGAAAAAATGATGATGATAGAAATTAGACGGAAATCCACGGAAATCCAAACGTTTTCTAATGTAAATGCAAAAAAACATGGATTTTCAGCCTATTTCGAGGAATAATCATACTATAAACCTCCTGAAAGGTGTCTTTTATCTACTTTGAACCCTTTCACACACAAAAAAGAATATATCAGGATTATGTTGGAGCCATTTCAGATTCCTACATGAAAAACATCCTGGGAAATTGCCTGTTTTTCAACTAGGTTGTCATATACGCGACATGTCGCAAAATGTCACATTTTACGATTTGAGGTTGGAAATTAACAACCTTTATGCAAATTTCGGAATGAAATATTTTGCTGAAGTATTCTTCAAAGTGTTGTCTTTCAACTGGGCATAACAAAAAATAAAAATCTGAAATTGCCCAAAATGACTTTTGGCGCACTTTTGTTTCGCCCCGGCCCACTGTGCGCCGCCTTCGGAAAAGCGGCGCCTATATTCTCACTCTGCTATGCAGGTGAGACAAAAACGCATTTTGCAATCATACCCATATATGTAATATACACTTTTCTATCGCGACGCTCATTACATGCATTTATGCGTGCTAGTCACACCAACAAAGGCGAGGCAAGACCGATTGAGTCTATTGCACTCTTTTGAAAGGCAATCTAGCGAGTGCATTGAAGTCGGTATCACTAGTTTGACTATGATGGAGGTTGCTTTTTGGTGTCATTTTATCGCAATATCGGGGAATGCATTTGGAGGTATTTTCCCTATATGTGCAGGAGTTTCTGCATTTTATTCATAAATAAATGATAAATCAACATGTTCACATAATTGAATGAATACAATTTAAATGTGACAAGTAAAGAGATACATTGTAAATAATACAGAAAAGACTGATGATTAAATCATACCTAAGCATGTGATATAGTTCGGTAAAATACAGGGGCCAGCTATTATAAGCACAGAGGTGCTTGAAGCAATAGCAGCCAGGAGAGGGGGCTACATAAAAACCATCATAAATTATATTTGATAAACTGATCGTCACGAAATATAAGATTAAGATTGGTAGAAAAAAAATGGTAAAAAGAAGTGCAAGTGTGTGCATGTGGGTGAGTGCAGGTGAATCAAATTAGGTATACTTAGAAATAATAAAAATGTTCAACGAAGGTTTCAACGAATAGAGAGATGTACATTGTTTAATATCATGTGACAATGCATTCCAAATATCTGGGCCATGGTGGCGTATCGTCTTATGAGCGAGTAATATTCTTGGGTTGGTAAAGGCGGTTTTCCACTAGGGCGCGGACAAGACCAGGAAGGGTTGCGGAAGCAACTTTTGTCATTTCGGCATGCTGTCTGCAACCAAATTCCGTAAAAGATTATGCAAATGATCTTGTCCTAGGACACGACCAGGACTGTCTGCGTAATGTCGTAGGATATTCTTGGGATTGTCCTAGGACAAGATTATCTAGATAAATTTGTCGGCGTTCGGTGCGGACAGCATGCAGATCGTATTAGCACAGAACTGGAGACATTTAGGACAACGTCACGAGTGGTAAATTCAAGGACTAGGACAATCAGACAACCTGCGAATACTCCATGAAAATTATCGTTCATATATTTTTTTTAATGAATTTAGGGGTGTTATTTTTTTTTTCGACCACAAAGACTATATAGGATTTTCTTTTATTTCAAATCGAATTGCACACATTGGTCATGTTGGTGGAAATCCCATGGGGACAGGGGCGACGCGTCCCCTCACATTTTGGACAGGGGGCGCATTTGATATCAAATGCCCCCCCCCCCCCCTCCTCCCCACTTTTTGGAACGAGCAAAAAAGAAAATAATAGAAAGAGAGGGAAAAGAACCAGAAGGGAAAAGAGGAGAGAAAATGAAGAGAAAAACAAGAAGAGAAAGACGAGTGAATTAAATAAGATGGGGGGGGGGGGATTTTCATGTCACTGTGTTAAATGCTCGCATTCCCTAATCTATGAGATACATAACTTGCTCAATAGACTTATATTGAGCTTAAAACTTAAAGTTTTGAAGTAAATTTACAAAGCATTTCTCGGACATTAAGTTTTCAATTTGTTTGATTTACAAATAGATTTTATAGTTTTCTGTAAAATAACTATATTTTATGGTCTACATATGAACATTTTCCGCTCGCGCTGCGCGATAGCATTATTTGATTTGTCAAATAACTATTCTCTTCGTGTATTCCATAATTTTTTGAAAAATATCCCTTTTTAGGCTGGTCTGATTGAGAATAGTATCAGCTAAAGCTGCGCGCTTGTATTTTGATTGGGGAGTTATTTTAAATTCTTTTTTCATGACAGTTTATCAAAATTTTTGGCTCGCAATTTGCGCTCGCATTATTTTTGTTACAAATATATTAACCCATGCATCCTATTAATGATTACAAAATGTCCAGTTTTCTGACCTTAAAATCTATTTCGCTCCCTCATTGGGCTTATTAGACTAATAAGTAAGATGATAATATTTTCATGATTTCCTAATAATCATTGTCCTTTTTTTTTGCAGAATGGAATATCGACAAGTTTCATCTCTCGGTTAGGAAGATAGTCATCATAGTCATATGAAGACAAAAAATGTCCTGGTCGCAACTTAAAATATATGTAATGATAAATATATCAACTTGAGCTTCGCAATCGCACATGGGCGGAAATCTTTCCCCGAAGGTAGGGGGGACCAGGGCCGGATCCAGCTCCCGCCATTTTTTCACCTATATTCTCCCCGATCGGCCGCTCAAAGTTGATTTTTGTTTGTTTCTTTGAATGGGTTGTCCCAGTGGCGTAATGACCCCACAATTTTGAGGGGGCTTGATACGGCGTATCACGTAAAATTAATAAGAAGTTGCGAGCGAAGCGATCGAGCAAAAATTTCAAAAATGTTCATTACAAAAATCAAAGTTTGTGATAGATTTCGACATGATATTTGGAAAATAATAGGTTTTATATTTCCCCCTTATCTCTTTCCTTTTCTCTTTTTGTTTCTTGGTCGTGAAAAATTGGGGGTGGTGGCAAACATGCCGATGTCCTAACAGTCATTTCTAACTTTATTCTTATAAAAACATTAAAAAGTGTAGTAATCTCATAAGCCATATTTAAATAGTGCGAGCGCGAAGCGCGAGCTGAATGTTTTTCGAATTTCATGTATTTGTCCTGAAAACTGAATATTCTGGGCAAGGTGTGTGAACAAGATGCGTATGTAGCTAATAATAATAATAATAATGGTGGCTACTTATATAGCGCACAGGTCCACCTTTCGGTGCTCATGGCGCTTCAAGGAAAATAAACACAAAACACAACAATAGAAAACAAAAAAGAATAGAATTTGAATTCTCCTGAATAAACACAATATTAAACTGCTAATGGGAGATTAAATAGGTTTTCAATCGGGACTTGAATGCTTCTGTTGATGAAATTTGGCGTAATTGGATAGGCTGTTGATTCCATAGCTTTGGTCCTATAACAGAGAATGCATGGTCCCCCCATTTGTGTTTTGTTCTGGGTGTCTGGAGCAATAGAGAATCAGATGATGAGCGAAGACTACGTGAAGGCTGATATTTTGAGATAGAGCTGTTGAGATATGTGGGGAAGAGAGAATAAATTGAATGATGTATTAGTAAAAGAATTTTGAAGGTGATTCTTTTACCAACAGGCAGCCAATGTAAGGACTGGAGGATTGGCGAGATGGAGTCATACTTTTTAGTGTAGGTTAGGAGACGGGCAGCAGAGTTTTGTAGACGTCGAAGTTTTGTCAAATCTTTTTGTTGGAGGTTACAGAACAATGAGTTTGAAAAATCTAAACGGGAGGAAATTAAAGCATGGATAAGTATCTCGGCTGCAGGTTTAGACAGTGACTTTCTGATGAAACTCAAATTACGTAGTTGATATCTGACATTTTGTTGGACTTGAGTGATATGGTTGCGAAAAGTCATTTCCTGATCAAATATAACCCCAAGATTATGGGCTGTTTTAGACGGAGTGATACAAGAGCTACCAAGATGGACACGACATGACTGAAAGTCAATTTTACTAAGCATAAACTTCGATCCAAGTATTAAGAATTCTGATTTATCATCATTCAGTTTCAGGCAATTAGATACAAGCCATGTCTTAAGGTCTTGTAGACATGCTTCAAGTTTTGTGATAGCAGAGTTCAGTGACGACATTGAAGGTTGAAAAGACAAATAGAGTTGTATGTCATCGGCATAACAATGGTATCTTATGCCATGTTTAAGAAATATCTTGCTGATTGGTTGCATATAGAGAGAATAGAGCAGTGGACCTCCTACAGAGCCCTGGGGTACCCCAAACTTCAGAGTAGTTAAACCTGAGATAGAACTACCGATTCTAACATATTGAGATCGTTCTGATAGATAGGATATGGACCAAGCAAGGGCAGTCCCCTTGATACCTAATGAGTTAAGCCTTTCAATCAGGATAGTGTGATTTACTGTGTCAAATGCTGAACTCATATCTAGCATAATGAGTGCCGTAATGTTGCCATTATCCATTTCTCTATAAATAGTATATGTTAAGTTAACTAGTAGTGTTTCTACACTATGACCAGGCTTGTACGCGGATCGATGTGGGTCAAGTAACTCATTATCTTGTAAATATGTTAGACGTGAGAAAACAACTCTTTCCAGTAGTTTACCTAAAAAAGACAGGTTTGATATCGGGCGGTAATTTTTCAAACACTCTTGATCTAAGCCTGACTTTTTCAGCGTCGGATGGATGACAGCTTTTTTACAGACCTGTGGTACGACTCCCGAACTAAGACTTGTATTTACTATTCTAGTAATGACAGGTAACAGAACTGTGGAACATTTCTTAACCAAATCTGTTGGGATTGGGTCAAGTTCACATGATTTGTTTGGAGAATTTTTTATAAATACTTCCATCTCACTGATAGTGACAGGTTGAAATTCCCTCAATTCTGACTTAATTTCGCTAACAGTGTCATTTGAGTGTAAGGCAGGAGTTAGAAGGCACTGCCGGATCGTTAGAATCTTATCTACAAAATACTGATCGAAGCAATTTGCAAGCTCAGCCTGATCACCATGAGTGAGATGTTCTGGTAAAGGAGATTTTTGTTTCCTGTTAAGCAAATTATTGGCAACTTTGTACAATTTTTTTGTGTCTTTCACACAATCCTCAATCTGTTTCGAATGGTATTGTAACTTAGCATTCCTAATCAAAGTATTGACACGTTGCTTTTGGTCACGATATATCTGCTTGTGAATCTCCAACCTTGTGGACCTAAATCGTCTTTCAAATTGTCTTCGAATCAATTTTTCTTGAGTAATTTCTGGGGTGTACCAATCAGTATTTGGGTAAATTGCAACCTTCAGTTGCTTCTCAGGTGCCAACTTATCAAGAGCAGAGCTGAGTAAGGTATTATACATATCCACTTCTTCATCGACACCATTAACATGTAGACAACCTGATATAAGAGACTTAACATGGGTGTCATCTGCAAACTCTTTCGAGTCAACGGATTTCAAATTTCGTGTTGTTACTATTTTCTTCTGGTTGGTTTGTTTTCGAAGGCCTAATTCGCACATCAGTGCTGAATGGTCAGATATGCCTTCTACAACACAAATATTACAAAGGTTAACAGTATTCTCATTATGGGTCATGAGCAAATCTAGAACATGGCCACGGTTATGGGTTGGCTCATTAATATGTTGAACCATGTTGTAGGCTGTTAACAACTCAGAAAATGATTTAGAAGTAGGAGTTGACAAGTCCATTGGTATGTTGAAATCCCCTGCAATCAGCAAATCAGAAGAACACAGGAGCTGTCCATCAAGAACATTGGATAATTCCTCCAAGAAAGTCTGAAACTGTGTTGGAGTAGGTGGACGATACACATTTATCAGATGCAACACTTTCTGTTTGTGATTGAGCGACATTTGGATCATTTCAAATGATGTTATATTCGGAGAGTCCAGGATTCTGACATCTAGTTGACTCTTGAACAGCACAGCTACCCCGCCTCCTCCTCGTTTACCAGCTCTGGGAATGTGCTTGAAGGTAAAGCCGCATGGTGTCAGCTGACCAATCACAGCAGCGTCGTTCGGTGTGAGCCAGGTTTCACAGACAGCAACAATGTCCAACTCATGGTCAAGAATGTAGTCGACAAATTCAGCAGTTTTGTTCTTCACCGATCTTGCATTTAACATAGCAAATTTGATGTTTTTACTTGAAAAGTCTGTATTCAAGTGAGTTCTTTTTAATTTCATGGAGATTTTCTCTACTTTATCCCTATGCTGTCTTCCTGCCCTCTTTCCTCTGCGTGTCTTCTTAACTCTGTTAATCCGCAGTGCAGTAATTTGCTGCCAAGTCTCATCATCAATCCGAAGGGTCTTGCGAGGCAGACTTATGTTGACATTGTAGGGGTTAAGTTGTAAAAGCTCTGTAACACTATACTTGTACATACATTTTGTATTGTTATCAATCATACATGTATGATCCTTAGATACTAATACATTAGGAGAAGGACCAGGGTTAATTTCAATATCCCCACTGGTAAGTAGTGTAAGTTGAAAAGTGGGGCTTGCATTCTTATAATACAAGATACATGCTTTTGAGTAACCTTTTACCCTCAAAGACATATCATTACAATTCTTCGCATTAGGATATGCATTATAAGTGCAAGGGGCTGTATAGATGTGACAGGCAGCCCTACATGTACATGTACATGGAAGAAGAGTCAGAGTCAGAATTAGACTCATAATAAACAAACACCTCATTCCTTCCATTGTATTTACCTTTGGTATCACTTAGTTGTGAATAGACCCAGAGCTTAAAATACTTAGTAGCTCTTTCAGATACAATAGGGAAAAGGCCTATTCATAGTGGTACAGTTGAGTGCACAAGCATATACTGTACATGAACATGAAAGCTGTAGTATGGCTACTGTACAATCAAGAAATACTCAGAGAGTGTACAAACCTCAAATCCAAATTACTGGTTTTCGTCCAAATTTCTGAAATACACGACACAAAAATGGTCCAGGAGATTCACAAAGCATATACAATACAGGTAACACACAATTATAAGAATGATATTCCAGAATAACTCAAGAAAATGACAAAACTTAGAGCACAGAGTGAAAGGCAGCCACGCAGGGCGCTCATCCATCACAATATTGTGATCTGAAATACCAAGCTAAATAATTACTGCGAGTGAGAAGTGTAAGCTGATATTTTATTACTATTTTGACCTGAGACCTGGACATTCTTGGCCTAAGGACATTTTGTCATAATATGAAAATGATGACTATCCTATTCCTATTCTGAAAAAGCGACAATTTTGTTATTAGGAATTCATGAAAAATTTTATCTATCGTATTTATTAATGTTATAAGCGTAATAAGTGAGTGAAATTTGTTGACATTGAGGCCTGAAAAATTGATATTTTAAGCACTTTTGTAATCATGAATAAGATTTATGAGTTGATATATTTTCAACAATAATGCCAGCGCAATCGCGGACGACATTTTTGATAAACTGTCATAAGAGGGGGATTTTACGTAATTTTTTTATAGAATTAATACCGGTATATAAAGAATCTGATGGACCAAAACAGAGACAACATGTAGGCCCACTTGGCAAATCAAATAAAGCGAGCGCACAGCGCAAAAAGCTGCAAATGATATTCACACAATAAAACAGACATTTACAGAGCAATTTGTAAATCAAACAAAATAATAAAAGCTCGATGTTTGAGCTGAAATATATGCATTGTATATTTCAAAACTTGATATTTTAAGCTACATATCAGCCTATTAAATACGATATGTATTTCGTCGAACAGGCTATGCGAGCGCGAAGCCCGAGCAAAAAATTAATATAGTGACATGAAATATATTTTCAAATCAGTTTCACAGTCTTCCCTTGACCTTATTTTATTCACTCGTCTCCCTCCTCTTATTTTTCCTCCTTTCCCCCTTCCTTTTTCTTTCTTTCCCCCTTTTTCCCATTTTTTCTCCTCCAAAATACATGTAATATTTCGATTTTTATTGATGTATTTCTTTCCATCCTAAAATACAAAAAATAGTAGGGGGACAATTGATATTGTGTCTCCCGTACTATTTTGGGTAGGGGGGACGCGGTCCCCCTGTCCCCCTGGGATTTCCGCCCATGCACTCGCATCATTTATTAAGCGCGATCCATATCTAATTCGTAACTGCGCTTAATTTTTTTTTTTTTTTTTTTTTTTTTTTGGGGGGGGGTCGGAAAATCAAATATATTAAGCTCGCTCATCGCGCTCTTATTATTGATATTATAATAAAGAATGTAATTAGAATGTCCAGATTCTAGGTCTGAATCTAAACACGCGCACGCATGTTTATTTAGATACGAATCTTGTGCCAGTTTCAGATCAGATTATCAAATTATTAATGTAGGAATATTATCCATTTATCCAATTATCCATCCTTTTCCTGATTTACAAAACGTGAGATGTCGAATTTCGTTTCAGCTCGCGCTTCGCGCTCACATCAAGTGTATAGTCATACCCCTATCATTTTAATGCTTTTAAAAGGTGCTTAGAATGCCCAGTACTTAGGTCGGAATGTAAAAAAATGTTCAGCTCGTGCTTCGCGCTCGTATTATTTGACTGTTGAAATGTGTACGCTAAAGGAAAGTGTGTTTGTCGGTGTAATGTAGTATTCACTTTTTGAAAGCAGATTTTGTGCATTTTTATACATTACAATAAATTAGCTCGGATCTTGATTTTTTTTTCAACTATGGTAAATTTAAAAAGACTGCATATGTTCATAGCAAAGTCGGGGCTCTCTTTATAACATTACTTTCTTGTAATTTTTCCACAAATTAATACATATATTACAAAAGAGGAAGAAAACAGGAAGTTAGGATGCAAATTGCGTTCGACAGGCATATGCGGATCAAGGGGCGAGGTGGTCTTGCTCCCCCTTTAAAACAGTACAAACAGAAGAAAATTAAGTGAAATGGAAAGGGAAACTTTAAAAATGATATGGTGGAAAAGAAAGGGGGTACCGTGCTGATAACGACCCTCCTACACAAACAGCTCAAAATAAATAGGAATAAACAAAGGAGATGAATGAAATGAGGTGAAATAGAATCAAGTAGGAAAAAAAAATGCGATCATGAACAGAAAATAATTGGCCGAGATTATGAATGTGTACGATTAGAAATATCAGTATTAATTTTTGGACGAAAATGTGAATCCAGTGTATAATCGCCTTTGCCTCCTCTTGTACCAATTGAAATAGACTAAGAAAGAAAATGTAAATGGGCAATTCCAGGATGCCGAATGCAATCGCTACGCCCTATTGGCTGCGTAAAAAAGGGAAAAATGGAATAACCAAAGAAGAGGGGAAAAAGGAAGAAGAGTGAAGAAATTGACAGACCTGGAGACGGGGAGAATATCAGCGTTTCAGCTAGGTCAATTTGTAAAAAAACAACGGTTCATTTCGCGCTTCATACTTTCAATAGTTTATTATAAGAAGATTGTGCACGCTGTTCATTTTAAAGAAAAATATTTAGGTCTTTTCGTCTTTTCTTTTTCGAGTTTGATGTTTGAAAGAAGTAAGTTCGCGCTTCGCGCTCATATTCTATGTTTATGAGAAACATGTTTTGTGTAAGACTTTTTCAGGAAGGCCTATTTTTTTGTAAAGAGTCG
Source organism: Lytechinus pictus (assembly GCF_037042905.1). NCBI lineage: Eukaryota > Metazoa > Echinodermata > Echinoidea > Temnopleuroida > Toxopneustidae > Lytechinus > Lytechinus pictus. The sequence goes on from NW_026974150.1 coordinate 444,665, forward strand.
TGGTGTAGTGGTTCTGACTCCCGCCTTGTAAACAAAGAGTCGTGTGTTCGATTCCCACCGCGGTCTATAAACCGTCCTTTGGCAAGACGTAGTATTGCACACCTTGCCACTCTCCACCCAGGTGCTAAAGGGGTACCCGGTTGGATGCGAAAGTTATTGTATACTGGATTTGGCCAGCACAATTTTGAGGTTGCGATGAATGCAAGGAATGCTTCACAGGGTGTGGAAATTGTGCACTTTTCATGCGGGATTGAAATGAATCCTGGGGTAAATCGTTTTGCCCCTGCTGTAAATCGTTTTAAGCCGTTCTGAGAAAAGCGATATTTATAAACTTGCTATCATTTATTGTTATTATTTATTATCAATGACATCTCATTCATGATCAAACAAAGTGCTTAAAATGCAATAGGAATATAAACTTGAATTTCAATTTGAAATCTATACCTGTATTATTAGTTTTGTTATGATATATGTCCTATTCGTAAAGTCAAGCGCTGCTATACGGTCCTTTTTTCAGTCGAGTACATTAAAATAATCTAGTTCATAATCAAACGTTGCATTAAATATCTTTTTATGTTCAGTACAGAACAAAATAATCTGCTCGCATCATTGCCAGCTTAACTATTGCAAGAAATATTTGAAAAGTCCACTTTTCGGATCAGTAGAAAATGCTTGAAATATTTCTCCTTCAAGTCTGTAACCCCCCCCCCAAAAAAAAAAAAAATCAACTCGTGCTTCGCGCTCGCGTAATATGTTTAAAACACTGCTTGAAATATTAAGTTCGCAGGTTTGTTAAGTAATATACTAGTTATGCCCCTTGACCCCGTACTTTGTTACTTTTTGTAATTTTCTTGTCTTGTACATGTATTATCCCGTTGCCCCATCTGGTGCACTGACCACAAATGGCTTTTGCTACTTGTGTACTCGTTCCATACATATTAGCATTGGATCAACACATTCCTGAATCACTCCGCTTGCCTTCCTATTTCAGTCTGAAAGTTCCTGAAACAGTCCACTTGCCTTCTCATTCCTGTCCGCACGTTCCTGAAACTGTCCGCTTGCCTTCTTATTCCAATCCGCACGTTCCTGAAACGTTCCGCATGGCTTCTTCTTTTCTTCTTGAGGTTGACCTGATTGCGGATGGTTTCCGGAAGACGCGGAAAGGTTTAGGAAGGGCAGGACATCATCAGGACATCGTCAGGACAGGGTCCCGTAGGTGTCAGGAATTCAATATCCGCGTCCAAATTTTGGTCTCGACCAAAATTTGGATGCGAAAATTTGGACGCGGACAAATTTTGATTTCCCGAACACCAGGAAGGGTTTAGGACAGCGTGCGGACACTCCCAGGAATGTCCGGACAGGTTGCGGGAGGGTCACGGATTGCAATTATTACATTCCGCGCGTTGTCCTGACGCTGTCCTGGCCCTAGTGGAAAAGGGGTATTAAGTGGAGATCTGTTGAATGTCGTGTTGGATATTTGTGAATGTCTTTGTTGTAAATAAAAACAAAATGCGAAATGGAGCCGGGATAATATTGGATGAAAATTTAAACGTGAATATGGCCGTTTGATAAATGTTAATATCTTCAATTTTCAATGTTTTTAAGTTGTGAAATATTGGATCAGTATGTGCAATGTAATGTGAATGAGTACATATTCGGAGTGCTTTCTTTTGGAGACGGAAAATCGTCTCTATTTGTACCTTACTACTATACCCCCATACTAGGTTGCAGTAAGTGGGATAAAACGAACGAATCATAAAGCATAAAACATTATTTTTTTATTTGGAGAGATAATATTTCAATCTAAATCAAATTCCTATTCCTCTGGATGCCATCATGCAAATATTGTGAATGTGACTGTTCCAGGTCAAATTTGAGTCAATCCATACGCCAAAAAATTTGGTTTCTTGTTTTTCAATGATAGGTTTGTCATCTACATGTATGTATGTATTAAGGAACATATGTTTAGTTTGAATGTGTTTAAAATACATAATTTTTTTTTTGCTTATATTTAGAGAGAGTTTATTAGCTTTAAACCATTTTGATAATTTCTTTAATTCTACATGTAAATTAAGTGTCGGGATGAGTGTATTTAAGTCTTTGTGGGAATAGAAGACATTTGTATCGTCTGCAAATAAAACGTATGTTAATTCTCGAGATGCATATACAATATCATTCATATATATCAAAAATAACAAGGGACCTAAAGTCAATCCTTGTGGTACTCCACATTTCATGGTACAAATATTGGATGTTTTTTATTTGAGAGAAACATAATGGCGTCGATTACTTAAGTAATCTTATCTAAGCAAGTTAAGACATTAATACTGTCATGAAGCATATCATTGTTCTCGTTAATATATTCTCTTTCGTGTTGAATGCTGATATTTTGCATTATTGTTGATATTAATGACAAAACCGAAAGATATGAATGCACATGCGAATTTTTGCCTAAAAACATGGAAATTTTGGCATGAATTCTTATATTTTTCAGAAAATATTATCCGGACTGTCCAAAAAACGCTTGCAATCGATTTCTACCGTCTAAATCAATGTGAAATGCTTATTTATTTAATATGTTTCCATTGTTTGTGCAAAAAAATGAGAATAATTGATTTTCATGAAAAAAATCCTGACGGGGGAAGGCTTTGCTGTACCAGCACCTCTTTATACGTAACTGATAGAATAAATGATACTTTCTTGTCTCCAAGTGGATTAAGGCAATGAAAATTGATTGCTTTCTAGCAGAAACACCCTTTAGCCTCAGTGGGGGCTCCAAATTTGCAGATTTTTCCATAAATTTGCAAAATACGGAAACAGGGGATGGTGTTTTCCGCACCCCACGGGGGTTACTTCGATTTTCCAGTAATTCTTTATATGTAGCAAATAGAAGAAAGTCTATTCTTTTTATTCCAAGTGGCATAAAACAATAGAAGTGGTTTAAGTACCTAGTAGAAACACTTTTTTCCTATGAATGTGGCTCCAATATGACGAATTTTCCAAGAAATTGGCAAAATACTAAAAAGGGGGTGGGTGACTCAGGGTAGGCTTTGTTATGCCCTCACTTATTTAAATGGAGCTGACAGAGAAAAGCCTTCTCTTTCGTCTGCGAGTGATTTCAAAAAAATAAAAGTTGTTTTTTACCTAACCGAAGCATCATTATGCCACATTGAGGGCTCCAAAAGGCAAGATACGTTAATAGTCAAGCTTCGGATAAGGGTAGGGTATCTTCGACAGGCTCTTGCGGGACTATGTTTTAAGGTGTCCGAATGTAATTGCCTGCGACATGCAGATCAATCACTCCTCTAACTTCTCCAAGAGGTTTAATTAACATAAAAGTTGCTTAAATATGTTTAAAAAACCCCGCCTTTTGCCCTTATACCCATAAATGTAATATACACTTTTTTATCGCGACGCTCATTACATGCATTTATGCATCAAGGCACACCAACAAATGCGAGGCAAGAGCAATTGAGTCTATTGTACGAAAGGCAAGCTAGCGAGCGCATTGAAGTCGGTATCACTAGTGTGACGAGTGACTGAGGTTGCTTTTTTGTGTCATTTTATCGCAATATCGGGGAATACATTTGGAGGTATATTCCCTATATCTAAGCAAGCTAGGACACTAATATTGTCATGAAGCGTATCATTGTTCTCGTTAATATATTCGCTTTCATGTTGAATGCTGATATTTCGCGTTAATTAATCACAAGAACAATACAATTTCGGCATAAATTCTTATATTTTTCAAAATGTATTAACGGGATTGTCCAGAAGACGATTGCAATCGATTTCTACTTTCTAAATCATTGTGAAATGCGTATTCATATAAAATTTTTCCATTGTTTGTGCAAAAATCTAAAAATAATTGATTTTCATGAAAAGTCTACCATGGCCAACAAAAATAACCAGTCAGCAACACATTTTCTTGACCACTGATATCATGCCAACATGTTGGGACCATCAAACCTTATGTACCCGATCAGCTAAATAAACCCCTCAGCCCCCGGACTATTTGTTGCTGAATGCAGTTGCTGCTTCATCAATTTTCTGCTCTTTCCTCTTTGATAAATCTCTTAAAGATTGCAACCATCTCCAAATATTGTAGTATAATAAGTATACTTTAACAGAAGGAGGACTATCAAAGTCGAGCTTTATTTGCCTCAATGTGTTACTCATGGGTACTGTGAGGGCATACAGAGTAATAACTATTATCGTAAGCATGGTACGACTAAATAGTTTTCTTTACAGTCCATTTTCCACGCAGCGCTGTTTTGATAATAATAGTAAAAAAATAGATATGCTCGACGGGTCGCGCAGCCGAGCACATGTATCCCCCAAACCCACCGCGTCATCCGTCATTGCGATAAATCTTTATATAGAACTCACACAGAAATTTGATAAATAGATACAATTATCATGAAGACAATGACCCCAGCATGCATGTTCCCCATGTCCATCTACCATGCAAGTTTGGTTGAAAAGTGACTAACGGTTTTGGAGTTACGTGTCATAAGGTTTGTAACGGACGGACGGACAACGCACAGCGGGACGGGGAGAAACAAAAGTGCGCCAAAAGTCACTTTTGGCAATTTTAGATTACTAATTTTGATCATTCCCAGCTGAAAAACAACACTTTGAAGAATGGTTCAACAGAATATTTCATTTGGGAATTTTTTTATAAAGTTTGTTTATTTCCTACCTCTAATCGTAATATGTGACATTTTTGCGAAATGCCGCGTAAATGACAACTTAGTTGAAAAACAGGTTACACTTCGTAATTTCGAAGGTTCGTAATTCCGAAACACGTAAATTGCCTATACCTCGATGTTCGTTAATCCGAACACGTAAAAGGGTTCATTAATCCGAACATTTGTGGCGTTATTCCGAAGGTTTGTTAATCCGAAAAAGAAATAAGGTTCGTTGTTCCAAAGGTTCTTTAGTCCGAAATCGAAATAAGGTTCGTTAATCATTTCGTTTTTGGACTAACGAACCTTCGGAATTACGAACCTCATTTCGTTTTCGGACTAACGAACCGTCGGAATTACGAACCTTCGGAAATACGAACCTTCGTAATAAGGCGTGTTGTCAAAAGGGTGTGTGCGTCTTTACCTTTATATTCCACGGCGAAACCGCTGAGCGTGACATTGTCCATTTTCTTACCTACGGGTCAGTGCTCTTGCCATTCAAGACGCCACCGTGCACTTTTGCAGCGAAAACGGAAGCGTGCGCTTTTATCTTTTCTTTTGACGCCCCCCGGTTGGCTCTCCGATAAAATGTTTTTGCATGAGCGCCCTCTATGTCCACGATATCAGCATTTTAGGCAAACTATTCAATACCCGATCTCTATTCACTGATCTGAATATCGAAATTGTGTCCTTGTATCGGTGTGCCTAGTCCAGTGGGGTATATATCTTCCAAAGATACGCTTTCACAATTTATTTTGATAATTTTCCGTTTCGGGTTTCAGCATATGACAAAGTTCAATTAGATTTAGATTTCATTTCTTTAATAGAAAAATAAAGCTTCTAAGCCCTTTAGCACGAGCATGTTGTTTTATTTTGAAGAATATACCGTTAAGATATTGACTTTCTAAAAGTAAGTATTCAGGCGCGGGTAAGATTTTTTTCATCACACTGAGCCCACACAGTCAGCATTGTCGGGTGAAAAGGAAAAATATGGAATTGTCCTTAACATCGAAATGCAAAACCCTTCGCAAAAGATGCAATATAAATCATACATGGGTCCCAAAATGATGGCATTTAAATTTCTACATTGAAACGCTACTGTGACAAAAAATAATAAACGCATAAAATGCAAGCGTTTTTTATGGGGAAAAAAATTGAACTTTAAAAATTAAATTGGATGTTCAACACTAGCGTACCTACGGGGGGAGGGGCACTCTGCCCCCCCTGATGAGCCACAACCCATACTAAAGATATATACATGCCCCCCTGATGAGCTTAAAATACCTTTTTTGCTCCCCCCCCCTGACGAGCTTGAAGACCCTTTTTTTTTTTTTTTTTGCTTGTCAATTTTTTTTGTTACGAAAACCTAACATTTTTTATTGAAGACCTTTTTTTTTAAATGTATTTATTTATTTTAATTATTTTTTTTTGCTTGTCAACTTTTTGGCCGGCCGATTTTGCCCCCCCCCCCCTGTGGAAAATCCTAGGTACGCCACTGATGTTCAAGCAGTCATATCGGTCATTGTAGCTTAAATGCATTATTCTTGAGTTTCATTGCCCGAAATTCAGAACAAAAAGAACTTTCGTTACTTTGTAGGACCGTTACAAACATCTTTACCTTCGAACGAAATCAAAAGCACTTAAAAATCAAATATTGAAATTATCAAAATTGAGGTAGTCTTGACCATGAATTAAGTTTAGTGTTTATAGAGAAATTATAACGTCTTCTAATGAATCTTATTCTAAACTTTGAATGACCGATGAAAAATATTGCGTGCATTAAAATGCAAATTAACACATTTAAGTGACTCCGACATGATATTGGACAGGAAAACCTATATTATCTTTTTACCTGGGATCCGTCTTTATTCTCTTACATAAATTTCCCCTGTGATGTCGAGTACTGTGTGACCTAGTGTTCTTGATTACCATCCAGGAGCCACAGAACCGAAGGGGGTCTGGGGCTCAGGCCTTCACAAGTACCATGATTTTATGCATGGTGACCCCCTCTTTCATTTTTCCAGTTCTACATCTTTCCAGTTTTTAAATCTTTTCTAAGCCTATTCTTTTTTTAACATTCACGTTTGACTTGTACAATACGTGTATATTGCCGTCGATTTCTTCTTCCTATCAAATATCTGAATTAATCTTCAATGTGTGTGTGTGTCAAAATATTGCAAATTAGATTCCCAGTGTCTAAGGTAAACATATTTTACCGACGTAAAGTTAGTAATACGAAAGCCTTGTTGGTCTAGTTTCCTTCCAACTTTGTACTTCACCTCTTAATCGTATATAGCTGCATTCTGTATAGCTCGCATATTTAAATATGCACAAAAAATCAATAAACGTAAAGGAAATGGTAATACCTCGGTCACATTTGCTCTACGGCGGCCATACGGCGAGTCGAAAACAGCCATTTTATTCATTTTATTCAAACCTCCTATATTTAGCTGGTACAAAAACTGTTAAAACGACTGTTTTCGACTCGCCTTAGAATAAACGCGACCGAGGTATTTGGCATACTAGATCAACAAGGATGAAGTGCATGCTGGTGCGGATCCTGCCGGAGTAACACAATACAATCCAATTTAGGCGCCGTATTTATTTTGAACAATAGTTAGGCTCAAAAGTATTGTGGTCTATTTTGTGACATCTACTGAAAGAAGTCAGTGGGTCTATATTCTGCACCTTGAGGGTACAGTTATGTAGTGAATCCGGGGGGGGGGGGGATCCGGCCCGTGCGCCCCACCCCCTTGAGAGCCATTATCAATTTTGTTAATGTAAATATGCCATTTTTAAACAAAATGTGCCCCTTTGAAACTCACAGCATGTATTTTAATGAGAATATGTCGTTCTTACACAAGTGAGGACCTTCATGTTAGCCTGGTAAACACCCCTTTTCCAAATATATTTGGTTATTAAAATGCACAGAGAGATGGTGGGCAAAGAATATAACTCGAATGTTCACATTAAGAGTAAACCTATAAAGAGGGAAGTTAAATGGTTAATTAAAAATGTGTTGATAAAATATCAGTCGAACGTTATGTTATAATCTGCTTCGCCAAACAGGTTTTATGTAATATTGCTCTTTATAAAGGCAAGTATTAAACTACATTAAATGTCGAAATGTTGAGAAATATAATGGAAACCATATCAAAATGCACATTACGAAAAGAAACAAAATCAAGGTTCTAGTATGGGGACAAAACGAGAACAAGAAAACTACCCATTTGATGCTCATTTTAATTCCCGAAAGCCGGACATTAAAAATGGCATGGGCCAGCGCATTGCAAGCTGTATTTAACGGCTTACCACATTATCAAGGTAGATTTAAATTACCCCATTCTTACCCCATTCTTGATTGGGGAGATTACCCTATATTCTTGAACATAGAGGTGGTCTGACTGGTGGCGGATTTCAATAGAAAGATGACCTCTTGATTCGTGGGGGTATTTCAATGGGAGATTATCACTTTGTCAGCGCGGGTGACTGTCTTCATACTTGTATCTTCCCCGTTGTGTCTTCTATTCAAAAACCGTGTTTGCAACTAATCCCCATTATGAGACTATTTGGCATCAAAATGAAAGCCTAACTGTACCCTTTTCATAGATTTCGTTTGAAAATGAAATACTTACGTTTAAGGTAAATTGGAATATGAGAAGGCGCTTTATAATATGTAAACCAAATATGATTTGTTCATAAGCATCTTTAATATAAATGTTACAATATCACGTTTCATAGAACAGATGTTATACTCGATTTAGTTACAGCCAAAATATTTAAAAGTCATCGAGAGGGTAAGTATCAGACTAGCGTGAATTACGAGCTTTAAAAGGGGATCGTTTTTATCAGGGCGGATCCAGCTTTCGTCAATACAGAGAGAGGACGCGAAATGTCCCCCCCCCCCCCCCCCAAAAAAAAAAAAAAAAAAAAAAACTACCGCGCAAAGCTTATTTTTGTTGGTTTCTTTCAAGGGGGAGTCCAAGCAGTGAAAATTGTTGGAAGCTTCTTTTTTGGGCTCTGGAAATTAAACTATATTTCAAAGTGAATTTGTGTTTTATTGGCGTGATCGTTGGCGTAACCCATTTGGCACTGATATGCGAGCGCGTAGCGTTTAAGGTTTAGATTTCTGAAAAGTTTAGACTTGTAGTAAAGCGCTGTAATAATAAGCATTTATTAGGACTAGATTCAAACTGAAATGTAACAAAAAATATAATACACCTTAAACAATTTTTGTAATCATGAAAAAGTTAGATATAAAACTAAACAATTAAAGCGAGCGCGAAGCGCAAGCAGAAAATTTGAGATTTGTAGGAAAATTGTGAGTGGATATTGATCAAAGTTAAAAAGGAGATGACATGTTTCATTATTATTTCTTTGAGTTTTGACATAGAACCGGAACATTTTAAGGACATTATTCCATCATATGAAAATTATGATTGTCTTCCTATTTCTCTTCCTATCAAAGCGCGAGATGAAACTTTTCGATATTCCATTCTGAAAAAAGGGACAATTTATCATTAAATTAATTTATTAATCAAATAAGCCTAATCAGAGCGCGAATTAATTAATTAATATTAAAATTTTCATAACTCACCAATCAAAATGCGAGCGTGCAGTGCTAGCTAATACGTTTTTACAATCTGACATGAATAGGGATATTTTGATAACTTAAATAGAATACAGGAAAATAATAGGTACCTGACAAATCAAATTTTGTGAGCGCGCAGCGAGAGCAGAAAATGTTAATCTTCAGACAATAAAAAGAAAATTACAGAACACTTACAAATGAAAGTTCGATTTCCGAGTTGAAATATGTTAAGTATATTGACTTCAAAATTTGATATTTTAAGTTCCATATGTGTAAATCACCTAAAAGGCAATGCGAGCGCGAAGCATGAGCGAAAATTTTATATAATGACATGAAAGATTTAAAAAAAAATTGTTTTCGAATTCTTTCCCTCATCTTATTTATTCAATCGTTTTCCTCCTCCTATGTTTTTTCTCCTCTCTTTTCCCTTTTTTTGGTCTTTCTTTCCCCCTTTTTTGCTCCGCCAATAGAGGGAGGGGGAGGGGGCGGGCCCCTAGCCCCCCCCCCTTGGATCCAACTCTGGAACAATCTACCAGAAAGTATTAAACAAGCAGATTCAAGAGAGAAATTCAAATCCATGTTAAAACTTTTTTGGGGTTAAATAGCCTTTCCCGCAGCATGCGAAGCCCCTCTATTGTTTTCAGCCTACTGTGAACTGTGCAACTACTCTAATTTTTGGTGAAATTCCTTCTCTCTTTATATTTTTTTCCTTAGCGTTTAGATACATATTTTGTGCTTCACTTGTAAGTGGTATACAAATAATGTGAATTACTATCAATGGCGTACATTTCCCGATCTCCTTATCGAAATCAATATTAATGAGAGAGCACAATACTGTGCATAAGTTCATATCATTGGTGTAATGATAAAGAACCTGATGAATTCTGTTTTTGTATGTCGACGTTATTATAAAGTTAATACAAAGGACAATCAATATGATTCAGGCATACACCGCTTTAACTGCATGGTAACATGCATCCAGAAATCAAAATGAATTCAAAACGTACGTAGCAGGAATAGCATGCAGTTCGGATGTTACATCACTCTAAAATTAGAATAATCTCGTATTACAAATGTCAATTTTGCTAAAAATGCACACAAAATCATAACTTGATAGACTCTGGGGGTCGGGATGATGTCGTTGATATAAAAATCGCATCGACCTCGATATGCAATCATTTTTTATACTGCATCGGACTTGATAACCCGCAAAATATTTTCCGACATTAGATGGCAATCCATTCTCTCTCTTTTTAATCTAAATATAATCTATGTATTTCAGGATCATGATATGAAAACCCTTTTATAACAAACACGATAAAAAAACGCGTCTCAAGTTATACATGGTTGATTGCCGCAAAATATACCAATCATCTTCATTTGTTAATATTTAATCATTATCACTGATCATTATTATTCGTATTATTATGTCCGTTAATATCACTTCAAAGTTATGATTATCGCTATCATCATCACTGTTATCATCATCATCATCATCATCATCATCACCATCATCATTCAATCATTATCTATTTCCAATCGTTCTCCAGTATTAATTATATATTTTATATGATTAAAAATATATGAAAGATCATGGTGATGCTGGTAATCATGAATATTAGATCGTTATGTGAGATAATTTATGCGACTTTACACGCTAATCGCTACTCGATGATGTTGAAAGAATCTTTTAAATAGCACAAATAAAGTCGGGACGGTAGTTACTGCATACACGTACTTTAATACACTCTCATTATTACAAAAGATTCCCCATCGGACGGGTCAACGGTCTTTTGAAGTAGGTTCATCTATTGAAATTACGACAATAATCACAACAGCGGATATGGGGAATTAAAATCTTGAGCGTGTCTCCCATTGTTTTCTGTGGCGAACCCGCTGAGCATGCTATTGTCAATGATTCTCTACTATACGGGTGAGTGATCTTGCTTTTTCATGATCATAGGCCTGGGCAATGACTAAGAATAGTTCGATGAGTATCAATGCCAAGCAATCCTTAAAGGACAATAATGTCCAATTCTCTTGATGGAGAAGACTATATCATGGCCCTATTTGCGTTTGCTTTTAGGCCAGTAAGTGTACTAACTAATATTAATAATAAATAATTATATCCCGTCTATTTTAGAGTAATGATCTAATGTTAATATTATTTTACATATCTCCCTGCAGCTATTACAGCCCCATATCTTTACCCGTGAAGTACTGAATTTTGAAGCTTTTTTATTGAACATCATGGCATCCTAGTATTGAAATGATGTTTACCATCACTCCAATATAGATAAAAACATTAATTTAATTATACTCACATTGATTTTACTTTAGAACAAACTCACCTCTTCCCGCTACAACCTTTCTCTCATTTTTATTATTTCCTTACCCAAATTATCCGAATTTCATTAACTATGACATAGATGGTTCTGTTGACATAATTGACTATAATGATCCTGCTGATGATAGTGATGATAATTAACACTGATGATGGTGGTGGCGGTGGTAGTGAATGTGGTAGCCTTGATGATTATAATAAATGAAAATACTGAAAGTTACGAAAGTCACACATTCAATGAATAATACCAAGAAACATAATTTTTGATGATATAAAATTCACACACATTGTATGCTTCTTATAGGCCTCCTATTTAATCTATTCTTATTTAAAAAAACTGCAGTGTATCCGCTGATATTCCTTCTTTATGATTTAAAGCTTTTAAGTTTATAATTATATTGGTAAATCCCGATCAAAAAAGTTCATGTCACCATTTGATTCCCTATTACTACATTATATGAGCATGGCCCTAAAATGATTGTGATGAGATTAGTATGAAATCAAATGTGTTTTATTGGAAAATGTAGCCATTTTCATTTTTTTCAAACAACAAGAAAAGATGAATATTAATTAAGACAGTCGTTTTTAACACAATCGCACATTGACGTCGAGGGACATGGAATCGCTCATCTGGAGAACACTTTTGCAATTGGCGAAACGCTATCTGTAAAAGCACCGTCTACTGGTGGCTACGGCCACCATTCGGTGGCCAGGGGGGGGGGGGGCAAGAGCAAAAAAATTCCCGGTCGTATCATGGTATGAACAGGCATAGTGGTGTAATGAGGCGTCTATTTTGAGAAGGCCAGATATTGCGTATCGGGCAGAATTTATCTTGTAAAAAAAAAAGATGCGAGCGAGCGAAGCGAGCGAGCAAAATTTTAGACCTTTTTAATACAAAAATCCAATTTTGTGATGAAATTTGACATGATATCCAAAAAATAATATATTTCACTCTTCTCTCTTTAGATTCTTTTTTGTGGTCTGTACACCACTGTAAACAGGATTATCTGCGGTAGTCATGGTAGTAGCGAGATCAAAATTTAAAAAAAAACCGAGGGGTATAGAATGGCACATGTATTGTGCTAAAAAGCTGCTTTATATATGTCCCGAGAGAACGAAGCGAGCGAAAAAAATCACCTTTTCATGAGAATCTAACTTTGAGCTATTTTTGACATATTCAGTAAATAAAATCATATCCTACACTTTTCATTTGCTTTTCTTTCCTCCGTTTTTTTGTTCTTATTTATAGAACTTTTGGGAGTCATAGCCCCATCCTTCCATACACAGTGCTGAGCGGTTGGGGTCCGGGGTGGAGCCCCCGAAACTTCTTGATATCAAAGTCATTTAAACCTCGCAGATTGCCGCTATTTTAATAAATGTTGTATGCAGTCTATCTTTTTTCCGCTCTTTAATTTCAATCATCGGCAGCCCGGTCGTGTTTTTTTTTTCTTGTCCTTTTTCTTCGTTTTCCAATTAAGCTTTTTATTAATTAAATTTTACCTTCGTTTCCCGCTATTGTTACAATTTTGTCATCTTTTAATTTATTTCCCATCGTGCTTTTGCATTACATAGGCCTAGTTCGGAATGATTTGTTCTTTCTCAAATGTTCTTCTTTCGTACATTTTCCCGCTTTCCTTCCTTTTCAATTAAAATGTTTTTTCTTCGTTTTCTTTTCCCTTTCCCTTTCCTCCTTTCCTTTCCCCTTTCCCTTTCTTTCTACCTCCCTTTTTTCTTTTCCCCGTTTTTTTATTTTCCCGGTGAAATCCGCCAGGGGGGGCAACTTGCCCCCCCCCCCGCCTGTTACGCCACTGGCTACGGCATGGTCTTCTGATTCATGTGAAATTAAATCGACGGGTTGGTTCCCCCACAGTCATTCCAATCGGGCGGAACGGGTTATTATCATAGGTCCAAGAACTCATGGGCAATGGCAGAGCTAGGGAAGCCTGTTTGCAATTCTCCCACTCCATTTTTGTCACTTGTATTTCTTATTAATCTTTTTACCTCCTCATTTCTTTATCCCTTCCCCTTGTCATGTTTCCTTACATTAATTCTTCTTCCTTTCATCTTTGAATCTTTAATCCATTTTTTCCGTCGCCGCAAATAGGAACCCGCTTCAACCCCTATAATCATGATGTTTTTGTTATCTTTCCTATCCTGATAATAACTGATGTGGTATAAGTGCATTAGGTTCCTACATTAGCAATTCGATTACTATATTTCTTCGGTACACAATTTTTCTTTCTCTTTCTCATATTTTTCTTAAATCTTAGTAGTTATAATTTGTTTTCTTGTCTCAATTTCTTTTCACTCATTTTCCTTTTTTATTCATTAATTTGCTCTGTATATCTTTTCATGAAATATTACTAGAAGGGGTTCGCAATCAGATTAAAGTTGCGGCCAATTTAACTCCTTGTTACCTGAATGAACAAAGAATAAAGAACCGTTTCAGCATGGCCACTTCATGTCTAATTCCCCTCTGTTGCATGCCCTTTCACTCTTTCCCTTCCCCCCTTCATTTCTCCCCCATCGTCCACCAGCCCTCTTTACTTCTTTCCCCTTATTTTCTGTCTCTATCCATTTCCATATTATTTTGTCCCCCCTCTCCCGTTGATTCACGATCGTAAATTTCTTCCCCTCTCAAATTTCCTTTTTCTCTCTCTTTCAACCGTTTTCCTCCCTATTTTTGTTCACCCTTCCTCTTCTTCCATCCCAATATTATTTTCCTATTTCTCTCTGTTTCCCCTTCCTTTTCTTTCCCTATGATTTATTAGTTTTCTTCTTCCTCTTTTCACCTTCCCTTTTGGTCCCGCTTCTTTAAAACAAGGAGATAAAGAAATTAACCCGGGGAAATGGTTGCCCGACCAAAAATTGAACAAACTATTAAAAACAGTTTCTAATAAATCGTAATAGTGTCAAGCTGTTCCGGTCATATTTATTTTATCATTCTATTTCCTTCTGTCTTTTTTTTTTTTTTGGGGGGGGGGGGGGCTCCCGACATTTGTTTCAGATGCGAGTTATAATGAACATTACAAATTGACGTGAATTCTACGAATGGCTTGGGCCTACGAAACGAAAATACGCGGAATCTTATTTTCCCACCTAAAACATCATGAATTGACTCTCTTCCAATTGCAAAAAAGAGAGGTTTTCATGGTTATTGCAACAAATTCGAAAGATCCGTAACGATTTATGAAACGTGCGTGATTTTTTATGAAGCTACCGTGGCTTAATGCACCCGAACTTCCATTACAGACATGATAGATGCGAATCACAGTTCAGAACAGTGACCCGAACTCTCCGATCCGACAGTCAATATGAAGGCACGCATTTGTTTTGGTCGTAGAGGGAGCTATTTAGAATAGATTCTTCGGTATTTCGACAGAAATTAAGACTTGCAGGAAAGACGAACAAAAGAACGGTGGCATCAATGGCCCTTTGATGGCGGCCGTTCCTTTGAAGAGAAGGGAACGTTGGGCAGGAAAGCCGAAGCGAAAACCCGGATGCAGTAAAGACGCTATAGAACGGTGCATGGACTTTTGACAAGCTCCCTAACGAAGCTTCGGAATTACGAATGTACGCGGAAAAACAAGCAAATTTACCGGAGGCTTTAATAATAATAACAACAATAGTACAGTTCTTAAATACGCATAACACCTACAGATCTCTATGCGCGAGGAAAGCGAGAAATCTGGCTAGAATTGTAAATTTAAAAATCAGACATTAAATAATCATACATAATATCAAATAATATTAAACATGGATTGGACCTACATGTGACTAAATTAAACATTCTGAAAAAGGTGGGTTTTTAACTGAACTTTGAATTTCTCGAGCTGGGTAATATTTCTTAATGTCGGTGGTAGAGAATTACATTGTGCCGGTGCAACTTTATGGAAAGCCCGATCCCCATATGATTTGGTCTTGACAGTAATTTCAGAGAGAAGATTTTGTGAGCCAGAACGCAGATTACGCTTGAGTTTATGAATTTGGACAAGTTCCTGAATATAAGCAGGGGCAATACCATGAATAAATTTAAATGTTAACATGAAAAGTTTATATTTGATCCTTGATCGAATAGGTAGCAAATGAAGGTCAGATAAGATAGGAATGATGTGTTCAAACTTTCCTTTTCGAGTTATAAGTTTTGCAGCAGAATTTTAAACATGTTTTAATTTATCGAGAAGGGATTCCTGTATTCCGAATAGTAAACTATTATTATTATCTAAGTGACTTAAGATGAAGGCATGTACTAACTTTTCTGTTATTTTCATACCAAGATATTATCCCATTTTCCCAATTTTGTGTAACTCAATTTCAGCAGCCGTACAAATATTGTTAAAATGAGACTTATTCATAATTCATTCTCGACAATTACCCCTAGATCCCGTGCCTTGGAGACTGGTTTTACATGTAGGAATCATGCAGGAATATATGAATCTCAAATGGCTCCGACATAATCCTGCTATTTTTTTTTCGTGTGATAGGCACATTTCAGGAGGTTTATAGGATAATCATTCCTCGAAATAGGCTGATAATCCACGTTTTTTGCATTAACATTAGAAACGTTTAGATTTCCGTTTAAATTCTATTATCATCATTTTGCTCGATGTCTAAGCTTTAAGTCGATACCAATTTTAGCTGCCCATTTTTGCCTGTTTTCATGTTAAAGCCGATTTTACTTTACACATCACCCCCAAAACCTGTTAAAAACGGTCAATTTTAGTCCGCACAGTCATCATGGCCATCGCAGCGCACCGTGTGGGGTGTACATTCAGGTTCATTTGTGCAAGTTTGCACGATGAGGACGATTTGCCTTCCAATCCTTGAAAATGACACGAATTCCGGGAATAATTAAACAAAATGAAGGTTAATAACACATACAAGGGCTTCCCAGCCCTCTTCCTGATATAAAAGTTACTTGTAGAATAATTTCAGCACAAATCCCTCCTCATAATAAAACATTTGTGGTGTTATATTCTTAGTCCAGGATAGAAGAGGTACAGTGCCGGCCGCAGGAAACATCACGCCCGAGCACGCAAACACCCTAGGGTACTTTTGCGTCTAACCGAGGGTATTCAAGGGGAGCAGACTAGGGCGTTTAGCCGCGCCTGCAGTTTCACGCGTGCTCTATAATATTGGCCGTGCCCGCACTTTTCCTAGGGTACCCTAGGGTACCCCTGCATTATGTTTACATGTGCATGTACTTAGGTTATCTTGTGATAGACCATTATGTTTTTAAACTAGCGTGATCGGAATCTATTGTAGATTAATTTTTTGATATAAGATGTTATTTGTTTTCTCTTCTTTCATCCTTTCTTTCATTCTTTAATTTCTGTTTTCCCTTTTCATTCTTTTCCCTTATTCCTTCTTTCCCTTTCTTCCTTCTTGTTTTTCTTCTGTCTTTGTTTCTTTGAAATAATAAAGGAAATATTTTCTTTCTTTCCTCCTTTCTCCTTTCCTCAATTTTCTTACTTTTCTCTTTTCTCTCCTTATTTTTTTTTTCTCTCACACATTTATTCATCTTCCCTTTCTTTATTTTAATTCTTTTTTTTATAATTTATTTCAAGTAATGATGGAAACCGTTATCTGTCTTTTATTCTTTGTTTCATCCGTTTATTCAAACTTTTTTCATTTTATTTTTTCCTTTTTTTTATTCCCTCTCAATTCATTTCTTGTTTCTTCATTTCTTTCTCTTTTCTTTCTTCCGCTCACCATCCGTTCCCCTTTCTTAATATATTTTATTAACAGGTCTAACATTGTGTAGCCTTTTTTCGTTGACATGGTTGATAAAAACAGTTATTTCAAACCCTAATGAAGGGAATGAAAGGTACGTTGAAACGAATACTAGTATGACCAAGATCATACAAAGTAGACGTGCAAAAAACAAACGCTAGCAAAACTGCTTGTGCTCATCGATTTTTTTACTTGGTTCTTGTGTTATTTTCAACAGTCTGGGAGAGTCTTGCTCCCCGCCCACACCTTTGATCTCCTTTGACCACATCCGCTCCCCAATTTATGACAGGATGTCCATAGAAATGGGGGGGGGGGGTTAATTTGTTGATGCGTTAACAACAATAAATGAGGATATTCTTTCCATTTCGGTTCAAATCGGGTCTTTAAAACCCTCACCCTATAAAAAATAGAACTTTACCTCAATGTAACAGATGGAACAGATTTGTCTTTTTGCTAAAACATCTGATTACATTACTTGCTGTCTATTGCGGTTTTAAGTTACATTGGTAGATATTAGAATTGGGAAGAGATGAAAGTGGTGGAAATACCCTTACAAAAAATTCCTGTAGTACTCTGTGATATGTACTGCAGGAAGTATCGCAGGAAAATACTACAGGAATTACGTGCACGTAATTTGTGACGGTACCACAGAACTGTACAACAGGAGTACAACAGGTCCGTGTCCTGTGATACTTCCTGTGGTAATAACCGCATAAGTATGGCAGGAAGTATTATATGACAGGACATGATCACCACAACCGCTACAACCGCTACAACCACTACCACACTACTACTAGTACTACAAGACAGTATCACAGGAATATCACAGGATAGTATCACATGATAGTATGACAGGACAGTATGACAGGACAGTACTACAGGAATTCCGCAGACCAGTATCACAGGGAAGTACTACAGGACAGTATCGCAGGACAGTACTACATGAGAATCGAGCTTAGTCTTTTCTCCAGACCAAGTTAATTAAAACTGGTGGAATTAATGTCTTTGTTGTTTTTTCAACTTATACGGCGTATATTGTGAATATATGAGCTAAGAGTAAATTGAGAATCAAGCGTAGTCTTTTTTCCAGACCCAGTTACTTAAAACTAAAAACTAAACCCTATAGCAATGTGTTCATATAGCACAAAAGTGCGAAGTCTTTTTTCCAGACCCGGATAATTAAACAATTACAATATAAGTCCAAAGTCTTTCCTCCAGACCCGGCTATTAAAAGATGAATTAAAAAACTTCAAATCTAAGACCAATTTTCCAAAGTTTCACCCAGTAAAAAAAAAATATGTCTTTACCCCACATCCAGTTTTTTTATTTTAATTATACTACGACCCCTACAAAACATTGTAATAATGCATGGGTAAAGCAAACATCCTTTCTCTAGACTTGGTCATTATTAAAAAACAATAAAATAGTTTTTACAAATATTTTAAAACGAATACCCAATAATCTAATTATTTTGGAATAACATGAAGACCGATCGTCGAAGATCGACTTTCCTCCAGACACAATTATTTCAAGAATAAAAAATCCCCCAAAAGCGAATCTTAAAACCAACAATCCACCAAATTAAGACCATGTATGTAGAAAAGCACATGTTTAGAGCGTTGTCTTTATTCCAGACCCAGTAATTTAAAAATGATTTAAACAATCTTAAAAGCAAAAGACTTTGTCATATTTTTATTCTTGTGGAATAACAAGAGTATTATGCTTAGTCTTTCGTTTAGACCCGGTTATTTAAAAGATAAACAAATATTGAAGAAAAATCTTAGCTAAGACCAATCTTCACAGTTAAACCCACTTAAAATGCTTGGGCTTAGAGTGTTCTCTTTACCCCTCACCCAGTTCTCTTTAAAATACAAATTAAGCGAAACATCAATCTTAAAACTTAGACCCCAGCATCTTCCAAACTATAAAACCCTTGTGATAACGCATACTTAATTTGACCAGACCAGTTTATAAAAAAAAAACAGAACAAACAAACATTTAACCCTCTTCCAGGCTAACATCCTGTAAAAATGATGCAATTAAAACATTCATTTTTTCTTCCAGGCAAAGAAATTTATGATAAAAAAAACAACATCAAAACTTAGAGCCCGGGGAGCATTTCATGAAAGGAGTTGTCTGACGTCTTATCCGACACTCGTAGCACTCCTTCTTAGCCAATCAACATCAAGAACAGTTGTCAGATCTGACAACTTGTCGGACATAAATGTTGATGAAATACTCCCCCAATCATCTTATTCATGTTGAACAGGCACGAAAATATGATTGAGTCTTAATTATGAGGATTTCATTTATCTTACTTTTGAAATGACAAGGTCTGGAATAAAAGAAACTCTCTAAACTTTTTTTTATTGAAGGTTCTTAGTTTGAAGGATAGTCGGGCCTTAGATTCTATTATTCTTTTTTTAATGATTTTGGTTATTTTGAACTAATTGGGTCTGGAGGAAAGACTACACCATATTTCCATGTTATTCAATGTTGATAAGATTGCAGGGTCTTTGTTTTGTTGTTGTTGTGTTTTAGATGACTTTTATAACTGGGTCTGGAGGAAAGACTATGCTATATTTCCATGTTTTTCAACATAAAGAGGATCGTGGGTCTTTGTCTGTTTTTTTTTATTATTACTAATTTATTACTATTATTCATCATTTCTTATTTGAAAGATCTGCATCTGGAGGAAAGACTACGCTATATTTCCATGTTATTCAACATAAATAGGATCGTGGGTCTTTGGTTTTTTTTATTATTACTAAATTATTATTATTATTATTCATTTGTTATTTGACAGATCTGGGTCTGGAGGAAAGACTACGTTATATTTCCATGTTACTCAACATAGATAGGATCGTGGGTCGTTGTTTGCCTTTTCATTATTACTAATTTATTATTATTATTATTATTCATTGGTTATTTGAAATATCTGGGTCTGGATGAAAGACTACGCTATATTTCCATTTAATTTAACATTTACAAGAGATTTGGGGGTCTTTGTTACTTTTCCACCAGTTTTAATTAACTGCGTCTGGAGAAAAGACTAAGCTCGATTCTCATTTTATTCCACTAGAATATCATTATCTTAGTTTGGACTTATAATAATTTTAAAACTACCGGGTCTGGAAAAAAGACTTTGGACGTATATTATAATTTTTTAATTAACCGGGTCTGGAAAAAAGACTTTTGACGTATATTATAATTTTTGAATTAACCGGGTGTGGAAAAATGACTTTGGACGTATATTATAATTTTTAAATTAACCGGGTCTGAAAAAAAGACTTTGAACGTATATTATAATTTTTGAAACAACCGGGTCTGGAAAAAAGACTTTGGACGTATATTATAATGTTTGAAACGACCGGGTCTGAAAAAAAAAGACTTGGACGTGCATTATAATTTTTGATTTAACCGGGTCTGGAAAAAGGACTTTGGACGTATATTATAATTTTTGAATTAACCGGATCTGGAAAAAAGACATTGGACGTATATTATAATTTTTGAATTAACCGGGTCTGGAAAAAGGACTTTGGACGTATATTATAATTTTTGAATTAACCGGATCTGGAAAAAAGACTTTTGACGTATATTATAATTTTTGAATTAACCGGGTGTGGAAAAATGACTTTGGACGTATATTATAATTTTTAAATTAACCGGGTCTGAAAAAAAGACTTTGAACGTATATTATAATTTTTGAAACAACCGGGTCTGGAAAAAAGACTTTGGACGTATATTATAATGTTTGAAACGACCGGGTCTGAAAAAAAAAGACTTGGACGTGCATTATAATTTTTGATTTAACCGGGTCTGGAAAAAGGACTTTGGACGTATATTATAATTTTTGAATTAACCGGATCTGGAAAAAAGACATTGGACGTATATTATAATTTTTGAATTAACCGGGTCTGGAAAAAAGACTTTTGACGTATATTATAATTTTTGAATTAACCGGGTGTGGAAAAATGACTTTGGACGTATATTATAATTTTTAAATTAACCGGGTCTGAAAAAAAGACTTTGAACGTATATTATAATTTTTGAATTAACCGGGTGTGGAAAAATGACTTTGGACGTATATTATAATTTTCAAATTAACCGGGTCTGAAAAAAAGATTTTGGACTTATATTTAAATTTTAGAAACAACCGGGTCTGGAAAAAAGACTTTGGACGTATATTATAATGTTTGAAACGACCGGGTCTGAAAAAAAAAGACTTGGACGTGCATTATAATTTTTGATTTAACCGGGTCTGGAAAAAGGACTTTGGACGTATATTATAATTTTTAAATTAACCGGATCTGGAAAAAAGACATTGGACTTATATTATAATTTTTGAATTAACCGGATCTGGAAAAAAGACTTTGGACTTATATTATAATGTTTGAAATGACCGGGTGTGGAAAAAAGACTTGGACGTGCATTATAATTTTTGAATTAACCGGGTCTGGAAAAAAGACTTTGGATGTACATTATAATTTTGAAACAACCGGGTCTGGAAAGACTTTGGAATTGTACTATATTGTTTTATTAACCGGGTCTGGAAAAAAGACTTTGCACTTTTGTGCTATATGAACGCATTACTATAGGATTTTAGTTTAGAACAGATTCGCCAAAAATCCCTTCAAATTTCACATTTGTGGGTAAAGTCATTATTACATTTGTGGGCGATCAAAAATTATTACATTTGTGGGTAAAGTGCATTATTACATTTGTGGGTGAAATAATTACATTTTTGGGTAAAGTATTATTACATTTGTGGGCGTTATTACATTTGTGGGTAAAGTGTTATTACATTTGTGGGCGTTATTACATTTATGGGCGATTATTACATTTGTGGGTGTAACAGGGGTTTTGGCGGCCATTTTGCATTTTGGCCCGGCACACTTTTTTCTCGGACCCGAGACAAAAAATACTGTCATTTCATGTTGAGATAAGGTAAAAGGAACACAAAAACAACTGTTGCCACGTTAAAACAAAAAATCACCAATTTATAGCCCACTCCTATTTAAAGGAGAATAATAATGTTGGCTATTTAGGATCATACAGTGACCAAAGGGGTCACAGTAGACAGTCACAAGATATTTTGCACAATTTTTACTCAAGGTGAGCCTTTAATATTTCCAATCCAAAGGGATTGAACACATTTCATCAAGTTCATAGACCTGCAATTGATGCCCAGTCGTGTTTATTTCGAAACTAACACTTTGGATAAACGGTCAAAGTATCCAAAATTGTCACATTTTGATTATGTACTATTAGTAATATCATATTGAATTAAATAATTTGCCACTGATTATGATTGATACACCAAATCTTAAAAAAATATAGAGCAACAACATTGGAATACTTTTGATACATGCAATTGTCATTGCTAATTGTAGGAACCAAGATGACCATTAAATAGTCATTAAGACTGATATTTTTGAAATTCTTATAGTAATCTGATTCAGAAAGTTTTTGTTATGTGTCCTATCTAAAATTAATAATATCTCATTCCTGAATTCGTTTCCATGAATATTTACAAAATGGTCAATGTGCCTAAAATCATGAAACAACCTTACAGTATGAATACTTGATGTGAAGTTTTTTTTTTTATAACATTCATTAAACTCTTGATTATTGGTGTAGTAGCTCACGCCGATAATAATATTAAGCAAAATGTGAGCCGTTTTTTAAATCAAATAATCTGTGGTCACTAGACATTGAGGAAAAGTGATCAAAATGACCACAAAGTCAATAGTTCGGCCAAAAACACTGGTTTATATCGAATCATTGCATTGATTTTCACCAAAAAGATAAGCTTTCAAACTTTTCCCATTTAACAATAAATGATGCAAATATTAACACAACCCTGAATTCTCTCACCATGTTCGCTATTGGCTGATTTAGTATACACATTGGGCAGGGGGCAATGTGGCCAAAATGACCAAGGTGGTCAAAATATTTTTGGGACACTCAATTTAAATGATTAATACACCAGTGCTAGGTGTCTCAGCACACCCTTGTAACGATTTTAGCAACTTTCAAAGTATTTTTGAATATATTGAAGTATTGAACAAATGGTATTGGTCATTTAGGGCCAAAAAGTAGCCAAAATGACCATAATCTGTTAAATAAGGTCATTGAGACTGACATATTGGGAATTAGCATGAAACGCTTCACAAGAACGACCTATGCATCATTCCCATTTTATAAAAGAAGATAAAGCACACTGAAGACCTCAAATTCCTGCCGATTTGCACAGTTATCATGCAAAATTGCACGAATGGTCAGTTACACAAAATGACCCTCATACAATGTAGGTCAAAAATCAAAACTAATGACATAAATTACATGAGGTCAAAATAATTTTGAGATGTTCAATTTAAAGGATTAACACACCAATGTTAGGTATCACAGCAAACGGCGCAGCACACCCTTGTAATAACGATTCTGGTAACGTTCGAAGTATTTTGGGGTAAAATGAACTGATGGTATTGGTCATTTTAAGGGCCATACGTGCAGTTTGTTATGCAAAACTGAACGGTCAGTTATGTCTAAAATACGCTATATGACCATCATAGGTAAAAACTGATGGAATAAATTGCATGAGGTAAAAATACGTTTAAGGTGTTCAATTTAGAGGATTAATACACCAATGTTAGGTGTCACAGTATGCCCTGGTAACATTCAAAGTATTTTTTGATAAATTGAACTGATATCATTGGTCACATTTAGGACCATAAGTGGCCAAAATGACCTTAAGCTGTTAAATAATATCATTAATACTGATGATTTTGGAATCAGCACCATATTTTACACAAGATGAACTTTTAAATGCATTTCCATTTTATATGGGAAAAAGACAAAACACGCTGAAGACCTCAAATTCCTGCCTACATGTATATGTGCACTTTATTATGCAAAACTGTGTGAATGGTCAGTTAC
Organism: Lytechinus pictus; assembly: GCF_037042905.1. NCBI lineage: Eukaryota > Metazoa > Echinodermata > Echinoidea > Temnopleuroida > Toxopneustidae > Lytechinus > Lytechinus pictus. The sequence goes on from NW_026974150.1 coordinate 468,960, forward strand.
CCCCAAACGACCCTCATAGGTAAAAACTGTTTGAATAAATTACATAAGGTCAAAACACTTTTTGAGATGTTCAATATAAAGGATTAATACACCAATGTTAGGTGTCGCAGCACATCCCTTGTAACGATTCTGGTAACGTTCGAATTATTTTGGGGTAAAATGAACTGATGTCATTGGTCATTTTGAGGGCCATCAGTGGTCAAAATGACCATAAGATTTTAAATAGGGTTGTTATGACTGATACATATTTGGAATCAGCATAATTTTTTTTCTCAAGAAGGTCATTTTATAAAGGAAAAATATAAATCATGCTGGACACCTCAATTTCCTGCCTATTTGAACAGTTAATAATGCAAACTGTGCGAATGTTCAGCTAAGTACCCAAAATGACCCTCGTAGGTCAAAACTGACGGAATAAATCACATGCGGTTGATTGTTATGATCTAGCGTATATTTTGAAAATAAATGTGGGTGCATTTTTAAGATTGACCCTTTTAATTGCATGTGGCTACAAAAGCTGTCTGTTAAGGGACCATTTTCTAAAGAGCAGTCAAAATTGTCATTTTTGGTCAAAAATTGGCCAAAATGGCGTGAGTACGGTCAATAAGAGTGACATTTTTGGAATCAGCGCACAATTTTACCCCGGATAAGCCTGTCAAACCTTCCCCACCAAAAAAATCTCAATAAAGCCCCCTATCTCCTAGCTTATAAAGACATATGGAATCAAAGGGATCGTACTATTTTGGTTTAAAGATTATTTAGCTAATAGACGCCAATATGTTAATTTTAAATCCAAATCATCTAATATATGGCCCGTAATATGTGGAGTACCAGAGGGTTCAATCCTGGGCCCTTTATTATTTTTCATATATATGAATGACATTGTGAACACATCACCCTTACTCACATATGTTTTATTCGCAGATAACACCAACATATTTTATTCACACCACAACTTAAACATACTTGTTGCAACTCTCAATAAAGAATTAAAGAAATTATCAATATGGTTTAAATCGAATAAACTTTTCACTTAACATAGATAAAGCAATTTCATGTACTTCAAACACATTAATTCTAGACATTTATTTCGCGATAACATTTATATCAATGATATACCCATTAATGAAAAAGAAGAAACTAAATTTTTAGGTGAAGTAACCGATGCTAACATAACTTGGTGTAATCACATTCGTAATATAAGCATGATCAGTGGCGTACCTAGCATATTTCGTCAAGGGGGGGGGGGGGGGGGGGGCGGGGGGCAAGTGACAGGGATGATGAGCACTATGGGGGGGGGGGGATTAAGCATTGACGTATAGGCATAATTTTTTTTTCAAGGGAGCTGATAGTCATTGCCCGAATATCAACTTTAGTTTTTAATTTTCGAGTGAGAGAAGCGAGCGAACATTCTTTTCAAATATTATTTAGCCTTTTTACATGATGTAAAACGTGCAAAAATTATACATTCGGTCATAAAATTACCAATACACGAGGATATTTGGGCACCTCGCAATTCTCGTTGCCCTGCATTTTGCACCCCACCCCCATTCACGTTTGGATGTGTTGGTCTGGAAGTGGCACTGAAGGTGGGAAAGGTTACCTAGTAGCTGTCCAATAAAACAGTTGGGATCTTGCTATTACTGATATTTGCTATCCGGCGATTGCACTTTATTGACCAAATCATTTCTTTTTTGGTATATCATTCCAGAAATGAAATATATTAGATCGTGATCGATATATTTCTAATCAAGTGGTAATTGCAATGTTTATATAAAAATACTTCATTTATTCCTCTTTGAAGGTGTTACATTATGTTCCCAATTCTGCTCATTTGAAGACGTTACAAAAGAGGTATTTGACATTGAACTCAGTTGTATTCATGTATTGATTTGCATTTGTTTTATTTCCATAATAATACACATTTAAAAACAAAAATAAATGCATCCTTTCACTCATAAGCAAATGAATATGAAAGTAAAAAAATAAATGCGACAGTAACATGACATATCACTAGATATGGGGAGAATCACTCACTCACTGGCAGCAATGTCAGATGGTTGAGGGAATTAAAATTTGAAAAAAGATAGATAGGCGGACGAAAAGATCGGGTACGTAGGATAGAAGGGGGGGGGGGTGGTAATGACCAGAGACATGTGTAAGCAGGTGTATAGCTAGGCCCTTTCCAGTGAGGGGTGGAGGACCTTGATTACCGACAGATATCAGGACCGATTACTGACGTCCGACGACCAAAACTCATCTATATCCAACCCAGTGGCAGATCCTGGATTTTCAAGGGGGCATTATTGTTTACAAAAATTTTGACAAGCCCCACCCCAAAGAGTCTTCACTTTCACTGACACGTGCCTAACAATTTACACTTAAACAATGTATAACTAATAATTGTGAGCGCCAGCTGAATTTTTTTCTAAAAATATAGACCTAAAACGATACATTTTGTGCACTTAATTATAAAAAGGATGGATATCTTCCTTAATAAATCATGCGAGCGCGAAGCGCGGGCTAAAAAAATGATATTCCTTACTGGACCCTAGACATTCTAAGCAGTTTTACAGGATGGGTATCTAAAGAGTCGTGTGGGCCCGAAGCGCGAGCTAAAACTTTTGATATTCCGACTTAGGAGATGAATATTCTAATCATTTTTAGCAACCATGAACAAATTGGTTTCTAACTGGAAAATTAGTTGAGCGAGCTAAAAATTTAAAATGTTCCTCCTCTGAAAACTGGACATTCTAAGCACCTTTTTAACTATGAACAAGATAGTAGTTAAAAACAAATAATTGGTGTGAGCGCAAAGCGTGAGCTGAAAATATTTGATATTTCGACCTGAAAGTTTTACATTCTAAGCACTTTATTTAATTATGAACAAGATTGAATTTTATGCAAGTGAGAAGCTCGAGCAAAAAAAAATGATATTCCAACCTAAGAACTTGATATTTAAAGCAATTTCTGTAATTTTGAACAAATTGGTTTCTAATGATATATTTTTTTTATTTTTTATATTTTTATATTACTACCTGAAATCTGGAAATTCGAAGCACTTCATTTAACTATGAACAGGATGGATATACCTAAACAGTTATATGTGACCAGGAAGCACCAGTTGAAATATTTGAAATTCCGGCCTAAGAACTGGATATATTACAAGCACTTTTTGTAACTGTGAACAAATTGGTTTCTAACTAATTAAATGACGCGAGCGAGAAGTGCGAGCTGAAAAATTTTGATATTTCAACCTGAAAACTAGACATTTATCTTAGGTATCCAACTAAAAAAAATGATGCGAGCGCGTAGCGCGAGCGAATTATTTATTGTTATAATTATATTACCTAAAAGTTGTTTTCTACATTTTCCTGTCCTTGGTCAGCTCAGTCCGTCCTCATGATCGGTACAGAGAGCTCTAAAAGTGGCATTGCGTGAAAGTCACAATTTACTGATAAAAGTGTACAGTTTAATTGACATTTACCGTCAAAGATGGTAGAAGTAAAAAACCGAATCATTTGGAACAGCCCCTTGTGCCCGACAGTTTATCATTTTTTTCCGACAGTCTGTTGTCCAGTTTTGGTTTTCCCTTTCTCTTAACCTTTTTTCTTCTTTTTCCCATTCCCCCTTTTCCTCTCTTTCTTTTTTCTTTCCTCCTTTTCGCTTTCTTTTTCTTTTCTTCTTTTTGCTTGTGACCCCTTAGGTACGCTAGTGAGCCTGATGGTAGGAAGAGGTGTAGGCATTTTTTATTAATTGAAATATTATATCTCTCAAAGATCGTTACTTATGCTCTATAATTCATTTATCTTATCGTATATATCTTACTGCAATATTTTATGGGGAAATAGTAACAAAATCAAAATCGATTCAATATTGCGCCTTCAATATAAAGCACTACGCATTTGTCATCACTCCCATTATCTCGCTCATACTGATCCTATATTTCACGATTTTAAAACATTGAAGATCTACGATATTCACACTTATCAAACTGCTATTTTATGTACAAATTTTCCACCGACACTATACCAACAGCCTTCCGAAATATTTTTGTATATAATAGATACATTAATTCATACCCTACTCGACATTCATATGACTTTCATTTAAAAAATCCAAAACTAATAATTGCTCATAAAACAGTACGGCCCAGACCAGATGTTTGGAACAACCCACCAAATGATATCAAACAAGCTGCATATCTTTTATAATTTAAAGCTTCACTAAAGAGGTACCTGTTATCAAAATACTTATAAATTCTCACCTGCACACGCACTCACTTGCACGCACTTCAACTTGCCCCTTTTTCTTTCCCCTTTCCTTTTATTATATGTTAAGCAATGTAATTGACATCACTTTTGAATAATAAAGACTCAATATTTCTATTATGGTTTTCATGTAGCCTTCTCTTTTCCCCTGGCTGCTATTATTTCAAGCTTTCAGCTTACGATAGCTGGCCTCTGCATTTAAATTTATTTGTTATTGTTTACATGAATTATGTCTATATCTATTTAACTACTACACAATTGTCACCTCTGTAATTTGATCATTATGTATGTTTGTTATTATATCATTCTTATAAATTTGCAATTTTGATTTATTAATAAATGCAAAAATACCTGCTTATTCTTTTTTACCTCGTTTAAAACAGGTTTTACCGTGGATTTCTTACGGGGATGGGGTTTGAATATAATCGAAATGTAAGGGGGTTGAACCCGTGTAACCACCTCCCTGCGTCCGGTACTGGTAAGCAATGGATAAAGAATGAAGTGGAAATATCCAGGCGGATCCAGAGTTGAAATTTTACGGGGTTGTACTGTAGCCAGGATTGTTTTAACAGGGGTGGCAGATTTTACCCGTTGAAAGTTTGACAAGCCCCCCCCCCCCTCCCCCAACAAAAACGTTTTCACCTATACTTAAGGTCAGTTCGTCTGTCTTTTTAATTTTTTAAAACTCCTACGGGGGCTACCAACAATATATAAGGCTAATTTTTTGTCTTTTTTATTTAAAAAAATGTGTTTAAAGCAATCATGTCTAGAGTATAGGTCTTGCATAGAAATCAAGTTACCAAATTTAAATTAACTTGTAATAACTTGAGCTAGTAATATTGCTTAATCATATTCAGAAATGTACAAATCATCAAAAGTCATAAGCTTTTGCCCCGGGCGCTGGTTTTCTTAGATACGGCACTCATCATGGTCGCCCTTTAATCAGGAAGTGGTTTTGTCTCTGATCACTTTCACAATAAATCTATGGTGGCCCTGAAGGGACATCGCGAATATTCACGCAAATAGACCAAATCGCGAATATTCACGACGAAGTTGGCGACGAAGTTCACGACATCGTGAATTTCGTCGCGAATTATTCACGACGTCGCCAATTTCGTCGCCAATTTGAATATTGACGACGTCGCCAATTTCGTCACCAATTTCGTCGTGAATTTGTTTTGCTTGCATGGGCGGTACGCGGGTTGAAACCAAATCGTCTGCTGCTAATTCCTCCACTCACAACATGGTCTACCTTCATTTAGTCTAATGCAATTCTGTCCATTAACTTTTCGCCTAACAACCATATGGTCCAATAACCATTTGGTCCAGTCATCACTTCGTCTAATCACCACTTCGTCTATGAACATTTCGTCTCATAACTAGTTGGTCCAATATCAATTTTATTTTCCAAATGGCATATGGAATAAATAGCGATTGGACCAACTGGTTATTAGACGAAATGGCAATTAGACCATGTGAATAGTAGACGAACTGATGGTAGACCAAATGATAGCAGACGAGTTGGCATTAGACCAATTTAAAATAAACCATTGAAACGACAGAACGATGTCCACTGCTCTTAATATGCATAGGCGGATCCAGGGGGGATCCCTATGGGCGGAGCAAAAAAAAGGGGGAAAAAAAGGAAAGAAAGAAAACAAAAGGAGGGAAAGGAGAGTAGAAAAAAAGAAGAGCAAGAGACGAGTGAATAAAGTAAGATGAAGGAAAGACATGGAAACAAAAAGAATCTTTCTTGTCACTTTATAACAATTTTTGCTCGGGCTTTGCGCTCGCATTGCCTGTTAGGTGATTTTCATATAATGTTCAATATGGAGTTTAAATATCAAGTTTGGAATTCTATACAAAACGTATTTCTTCTCGAAAATCAAACTTTCATTATTTTGCGTGAACTACAAGTTGATTTTTTTAAAGTGCTCTGTAAATATGATAGTTTTATGGTCTGAATATTATCATTTTCCGCTCGCTCGCTCGCGCGCTCGCAAATTTCGATTTATCAGGTACCTATTATTTTCGATTATTCCATAATTTTTTTTAAATATCCCTTTTCAGGTCTGATTGTCAAAACGTATCAGCTAGCGCTGCACGCTCGCATTTTGATTGTATGTCTCAATATTGATTATACAATCCCCTTTTCATGACAATGTATACAAAGATTTAGGCTCGCATTTTGCGCTCGCATTAATATTGTTTAAAATATATTAACTGATGCATCCTACTTATAATTACATAAGTGCTTGAAATTTCCAGTTTTCAGCCCATAATATCATCAGACTTCGCGCCCTCATTAGGTATTAATAAATAAGATATTAAGTTAATAATTGAATTGTACCTTTGGTTTTATCTCACGCTTTGCAAGAGGAATAGGAAGACAGTCATCTTTTTCATATGATGACATGTCTTAAGGATGTACCGGTCCTATGTCAAAACTCAAAGTAATTATAATGAAAAAAACAAAAAAATAGCTCTTTATTAAGTGCGATCCATATCCACCATACAATATTCCTACAAAGTGCTTGAAATATAGAGCTGAAATTGACTCTTTTTTCAGATCGGAATATTAAATAGTTTAAGCTCGCGCTTCGCGCTCGTTTTCATTTTCATGATAAAAGATGTATTTAGAATGCTTAGATTCTAAATATGCAACACACGTGCGCATGTTTATTCAGATATTCAACTTGTTCACTATTTAAATCATTATCCAGTTTCAGATCACAATATAAACAATTTTCTGCCCGCGCTTTGTGCTCGCATTAATCAATGTAGGAATTACTCATACTTTTCAAAATTTACAAAATATGAATAGAGTATTTAGGTCTAAATCTCAATTTTTCTCCGCTCGCATCAAATGTTTAGTTATATAGCTATCCTGTTCACGATTAAAAAATTTGACAAAAAATTTCCATGCTTCAAGTAGAAATGTCAACATTTTTCATCTCGCGCTTCGCGCTCGCATCAATTGTTTATTTATAACTATTCTGTTTAAGTTACAAAAAGTCCTTAGAATTTCCATTCTTTAGGTAAAAATGTAAAAAAAAAATCAGCTCGCGCATCGCGCTTGCATTATTTGATTTTTGAAATATATAACGTCTTCATGACTAACTGCATGCAGTCTTTAACAGGTACATTTTCCACCAGTTCATTTCTGCTCGCGCTTCGCGTTCGTAGTAAAAATACAGATTTCCAAAAAAATTTGCTAGCGCTTCGCGCTCACATTATATGAATAAGTATTATGATATTATATATTTTTGTTGATTTATAAGAATAAAGCTAAGAAGACTACCCCTTCACAGAAACCTAAAATCATCTTCGAGCGGCCGATCGGGGAAAATATGGCTAAAAATGAATCCCCCCTCCCTCTATTGGCGAAGGCTGGATCCGCCCCTGGAGCACCTAACCGGCAATCCAAGTGCGAAGCGCGAGCGAAAATTTTATATAGCGACATGACAGATTATTTTTATTTTCATGTCTTCCCCTCATCTTTTTTTTCTCCTCTCTTTTCCCTTTTTATTTCTTTCTTCCCTTTTTTCCTGTTTTTGCTCCGCCAATAGGGGGGGGGGGTGGACCCCTCCCCCTGGATCCGCCTATGCATTGATATTAGACCAACTAGTTATGAAACGAAATGATGACTGGACCAAATGGTTATTGGACCATATGATTGTTAGGCGAAAAGTTAATTGACAGAAATGCATTAGACTAAATAAATGTAGATCCTTTTGTGAGTGGATGAATTAGCATCAGGCGAATTGGTTTCAACCTGCACACCACCCAGGCAAGCAAAACAAATTCACGACGAAATAGGCTACGAAATTCATGACGTTGTGAATTTCGTCGTAAATGATTCGCGACGAAATTGGCGACGAAATTCACGATGTCGTGAATTTCGTAGTCAATATTCAAATTGGCGACAAAATTGGCGACGTCGTGAATTTCGTTGTGAATATTCGCGATTTAGTTTATTTGCGATGTCCCTTCAGGGCCACCATATAAATCCCTGTCTATAGTCGATAATACTCTAAGTTCCTGAATCATTGCTATTTCTATTTCAGTTCCTAATCATGTTATAGATGAAGAGTTAGTGATTTTTTTTTTCGGGTATCATGATTTGATATTCTAATACGTTAAGAATTAAAACCAAAATACCAGGTTTTAATGATAAATACACCGAAATGATAAGATTCTCACCTTTATTTTCCTTAAGTTCTCGGAAATTACGCAGAATATTGTCGTATCTGGCGTCTCTTACGTCTGTAAGGGAAATTCTCCCCAGAGTTTTCGAATGCAATATGATCACTCCTTTCCATTCTTCCGGCGAACACACATGAGAGTTTTTGCTCTGTATGATTCCCTTCCTCAAGTCTTCAAAATTGTCTATGTTCAGGTGTTCAAACTGTAGTACGTGTTTTTCAAATTTTATATTAAGTTTTGTTGTGTTCTGTAGGAAACTTATAAACTGATTGATGTCGTCCACTTTTTCAGTTAAGGTGAGAATTCCAACCTTAATCACCTCGTGGTTAGACATTTCTTTTTTCCGGTTTCACACAAGAAAAGCTTCAGCGATAAATGAAGCAATGACCCACAAAGGACCAATACTGACATTCTATTAAGTAAACGCTCACGAACCTTTGGGGCGTACATACGAAATACCTAACTATTTACAAGTCTAAGGTGCAAAATAATCCATGGCCAATGGGAATGCAGAATGAAGTTATAGGAGAACGCACAATATTCCCAGTAAAATATAATAAAATGAAACAGAAAGAAGCAGAATGAAACAGACCAGCGCGGAATGAATAGCTCTTTCCGGATAGCATAATTATACCTCGAAGGATACTAGAAGAAAATATAATTGAATTAGACTACATATATTAGCAAAATATTTTTACTCTAACTATTAGTACTAAGATGGGCAATTCAAATAGATATAAAGAATTCGAAGATAGTCTTAAGGATAAAGAAGAAGAAATTACGTACGTAAAGACTAAATTAGAATCCTCCAAATTGGAAATTGAGAGCATGAAAGCAGAATTAAAAAAGTCCAAAAAGGAGAAACAATGGCTCGTAATTATAAATAAAAAGCGTGCACAAGTAAAAACAAGAATGCTTGGCCAGCCCAGATCTTTTCCTCCTTCTGTAAGATTTCCAAATCGTCTTTTTGTTAGCGTGTTTGGAGAAGTTGCTACAGGAAAATCATCGCTAATCAATTCTCTGATGTTCGCGGTCAATGGTGAGTTGGAAAGCACAAAGATGATTCAGACAGGACCTATGAACGCCGAAGGTGGACATACTCTCAAGTCTCAGGAGGTTCCCTTAACGGAACACCTTAGTGTTATCGACCATGGTGGAATAAAAAGTGAAAGCGCAAGCAATGATGAAATCTTAACTGGGATTGTAAATAAGATGGGTAAGTGTTTTTTCTGTATATCTTGAAATAAATTTTCGGCGGATAATTCTGCAAAATGCATAAATTTAAATGTTGCTGTTTTACACTGGTGTGTTAGTTATTCAGTCAAGTTGATTATCAGTCTTCATATCATACTGCTTGTTGCTGTAGATTGTTGATTACAAAAACTCCGTAAAAGGCAAATCAGGTAAATAAATGAGCAGAAAAAAATAGATACGATTTTTCCGTCAGTTATGTCCCTTATGACATTGTATTCAGAGTGTAATAAGTTGGAAATTATATTGAACCATTAAAACCAATGAGTACTCCATGCTGAAAGTAATACAATTTGAATAACTGTAGTATATTGCTACCCACAAAAACCTGTATAATTCATCAAATCAGACACGATATCATTTCGGTAAAACGGCTCTTTACGAATATGCTATCAGCCAGCTGATAATAGTTATACTAATATCTCCCATTTATAAGGCGCTTCATACAGGTGTTTTACTGAAAATTGTTTTGTTAATGGATTACTTGTAATAAAACTAACCCCCCCCCCCCCCACAACTAATACAAAATTGGATTGGCAACTGATCTAATGCATATGCATGATTGATGCAACTATTGTTTCTTTTACAAGGGAGACATTAAACATTCCATCTTAATATCTTTTTACATGACAATTCTACTCAGAAAATTGTTAAATTGAATTAACAGGGGAAAATCAAACAAGCAAAATATTCAATCCTAACAGGATGAAAAATAAAAAGTTGTGACATTTAAAATGTATCATATATTTTGGGTAAGAGTTATGCAAAACTAAGTGTTATACAAATGAGAAAGATAGAGTTGTCTGTCACTATTTCTTTTCTTATTGTTGTATTTCAATATTTACACAATTAACATTTTAGACCTACTTGACTAAATCAGGAAAGGATTAAAACAATGGTAATGACGCATTTTCAGTGAAATAATACTTTGTTTTACACGACAATGATAAAAAAAAAATCATGAGTCATATGACAGAATACAGAATATATAGAGAGTACGTAAAGCCATTTCCCCATTTGCATACTGATTTGGATGTTTATACAACTGCTTTGTGATATTAGCCGAAACGTTACTTTCCTAATTTCAATACAATTTTCAGTGTTAGTTTTGTTTCACTTTATATCGAAACCTGCATTTTGTTGGGTGGAATTGACCTTTAAAGGATTTCAATCAACTAATCTGTATTATAATTTCAGTTAAAGTGAAAATTGGAACCACGGCGACGTGGCTTTCCTTACAAATTTTTCATTTACACACACACAAAAAAATCGAGTGTCAATAATCAGAGGCGTCGATCCGGGGGGGGGGGGGGGGTTGCAGGGGGGGGGGGGCGATCGCCCCACCAATGAAAATATTAGGGGGCAAACATATCGTTTTGCCCCCCCCCCCCCAAATAATTCCGCATGTGCAACTAAAAAATAAAATAAGATTGTAATGCTTCACTGAAATCAGCAAGCGAGATTGAGATACCAACTCGATTTTGATTTAAAATCGTGCTCAAAATGTCTGCTTTTCAGATTGGAATATAAACATTTTCAGCTCGCGCTTCGCGCTCGCATCATTTCTGTACCAAAAACCCCCATACTTTTCATGATTTAGGTGGATAGAATGTCCCGTTTTCAGTTCAAAAACTCAAAAGAACTCCCGCTTCGATTTGCAATAATCTTTTGTTGGATATATATCTTGTTCTTTATTAAAAGCGTCCATTAAACTGTCCTTTTTTCCAGATCGAAATATAAAAATTTTCAGCTCGCGCTACACGCTCGCATCTATTGTTCTTCTAGATACCCATCTTAACCCTTTGCGTGCGGGCCCGTGAAACCGGATACCCCTCCCTGCGGCGGAGCTGTTTTTGTACATTGCTGGTATTTGGATCTGTGGCGGTGTTTTCCTAATCTATTGCTAATTGCGCCAAACTGAAGTATTTTCAGGATTTTTAGTAAATGTAAAGATGAAAGATCAGACATTTTTCTTTCTAGAACTAAAGGTCTCGCTTCTCAAACCAACAGAATAGTTAAGAAATTTATGAGGAAAAAGTTATGTTATTTTGCCAAATCTTCGCTTTTTCCCAAGTCAATAGGCACTGTGTACAAAAATGCGTAAGGGCAATCAGCACGCGCGGACAAGTCGGGTTCGATCGATACCGCTTTGTTGTCTGCTCTGGTGCTTTTTTTCGGCATTGCCTATTGTCACGCTCCTCATGAATGGTCTCTTAACCCCCTTGTATACAGATCATTTGCAAAGTGAATAATTACGACGATAATCCGTTTTGGGTGAAATCACAGCATACCAAATACCTTTATTTTCCAGAATGAATCAAAAAGGGTGAATGTTCCCTTGCAAGTACAATGATGATGCTGCGCAACGAAAGTCCAAAACTATTTTGTGATTTTTGGCTTCTGGGCTTTAAGACGGTGGCCTCAATGTTTTACTAAAATCGCCTTTTGTTTCTCCTTTAATGAATTATAGTTTGTAATAAAAAGATTATTTTGTTCCTGAAGATTGCATACCAGTCTTCGATTTGTTTTCCTGTTGCAATTTCAAAGAGCGAAGGAGGTAAATGTGACTCAAATAGTGGATCTGAAATCATACCTCCCAACGCTCTCCTCGTCTTGTTCTACGTTTCATTTTTCTATCTCCCTTTTCCCCCCAAAATAACCATGCTACCGATTACTGTTCGTCACAATGAGAGAAAGAAAATTATTTTTATCTATTGAAATTGTAGCATCTGAATTAAATATATTTATACATCTTTTTCAAATATTTGGGTGTTGATTCTCACCAGGGTTAGCGCCCCCCCCCCCAAAAAAAAAGGTCAACCTGTCTTTTTTTTTCTTTATATGGATCCTTTTCTGCTACGCTATTCGCCAGAAAAACAAAAGAAAAAAAAAGAAACTGGCGAAAAAAATTAATAACATTTTTAGGGGGAGGGTTAGGTGTAAGATTTAGAGGGGTTTGTCGGGACACGTCAAACAAACATGTTTTTTTTTTAGGTGGATGCCTCAACGTAAATTCTTATTCTATTTCCTTAATTTCCGGCGAGGAAACTTTTAGTTCATTGTTAGTTTTAGCGTTTGAACTGATTATGCTTTTGTCGAATTTTCAATGCAAAAAATTTCACCTGCTTGGGAGAGAAAGAGAGAATGAGATGAAATTCTTCCAAAACCTAACATGACAAATTCATTCTATAAAATGGCGTGAGTTACAAATTGAGGTGAGGGACTAGTATTCTATAATTCTTTATAAGTAAATATTCATGAAATAGCAAAAGCGCACATCATGGTTTACATTATACCTTTTTGGTCCATTTCCTCTTTTTGCCCTTCCATCCTTTCTGTCGTTTTATCATTCTCCTATACATGTATCTCGATTTGCATTTTCTATTCTTTTTTTAAAATCTCACTTGCATCTTCTTCCATCCCTCTATGTATCATCACCCAGGGGAAATTGTATTTTTTGTGAAGAAAGCACTGTCATGCTCAAGAATAAAATGTTCTTGCCATGTCTTAAGCGCCTGCCATGTTTTGTCAATAAATGAGTAAACATTTATTTTTTTAATGTTACTGTCCTAATATGAAAAGCAGTAAGAGCTTTTTGTATTGCTAAATACGAGAAGCATTCAGTAGGTCATCCTGACGAAATATACTAATCTTCCTTTTATTCAGGGCGTTGGCTATTTGTCCCCTGCTCTTTTTATAAGGAATTTGTTTGAGCGTCCGCCATGACTTTCTTTTTGTTTGGGGAGTGCCGAGATCAAGAACTACATGGACGTTTTTCATTTTCAAAAGAGCAGAGGATAAACGGTGTGCTAAATTCCTTTATTTTCTGTTTGTTTCCTTTGAAATAGAAGACAAAAATAAGAGCAATATAGGATGAGAGAACGAGAGAAAGCGGAGGGGGGGGGGTTCAAATATAAACCAGGGGCCCGTTTTATATAAATTTTGTTTACAAATTTTCAATAACACTTGAAAGCTACTGAAATCCTTCTATTTGACTTGCGGATGGTAAATTTGTTTAAATTATTGCGCATTTGTCAATATAAAATGTACATGTATAATGTATTTATAAAACGGTGCCAATTAGGGATTTCCTCGTTTTCCCTTTCTCTGGTTTCTAACCTGTAACCGAATGTATTATCTACAGCTTTCATTCCCTTATATCTATCGTCTTTCTATATCCCCTCCCTTCTACACCGTTTTTTCTCTTAGTTCTTCTCATTTAAATTATATCTGTATCGTCTTCCTTCTTCCCGATTTGGATTACGAGGTATATACCCGCCCCCATCCCCCTCAATCCTTTCTGATTTTTTCTTCTCAGTACCTGTCATTTTACATTACATCTAACGTCTCCCCCTTCTCTTTCTCTCTTCATCGGAAACGGTTCAGAGAGAATGCCTCGTTTTTGCCAACTTGTATCGGAGATGGTTGGATTTGTGGGCCTCTCGTTCTATTTCATCGTGGTCATCATGTCGAAAATTTTGGGGGGTTTTCCCCCAGTTTCTCAAATAATGTCTCGAAAAACCTTTTAAAATTACTATTGCAACTGTCATTTCACAATGAATTCTATATCATCTTCCATTTTCTATATTGATAACATGGGTAGATATCTTTCGCAAAAGACAATATGATGATGATCATCATCATCATTGTATAGAAATGCACAACTAAACTATTTGTGAACTTGGGGCTTAGGGTTATGGCAAGACAGGCCTCAATCTTTCACTAAAAGTAATTTTCTTTTTTAGATTTTTTCATAAATTATATGTCTCATTTAATTTGATTTTCCACGCAGCTACTAGTATTATAATGATAAAATAATTTTGTTCCTGAAGTTTGCGCACCGGTATTCGATTTGTAATATCCTGAAATTATTTCAAAGTGTTAAACGAATGAAAGTGACCAAAATTGTAAGTCTGAAATCATACCTCCCAACTCTCTTCTTGTCACTTTCTACATTTCTTTCTTTATCTTACTATTCCCTCAAAAAGAGCCATGATAGCAATTACTGAAAGTAAGAGAAAGTAATTTTTCTTGAATAAATTATAGCATCCGTAATCATGTTCTTTCGTTTTGTTCGATTATCTCCTTCGTTTTGTTATATTGTCGCCTTGATTTCACAGCCGAAAACAAAGTAATAAATAAATAATTAAAAAACATTCACAATAGTTAGAATTCATTTTTGTCTCTATCGTTTTAATCGTTCAATCTCATAGTACAGAGGCAGCGGAGTTGGTAGGAAGTTTCAGTCCTCACCCCTTTCAGCAAACATGTACAAAAAAAATCCGAAGTCTATATAAATTTATGATTTTTGGGGGGCCGGTCCACTCCCTCCCACATTCAGCTCAACCCCTCCATTATCAAAAACGCTCAGTGGCCCCTGTTTTTTATTTTTAAAAATCAGATATTTTGGTTTTGATGCTAACCATGGTAAGCGCCCCAAATGCAATTTTTTTTGGGGGGGTCGTAACGGGGAAAAAAAGTGGCCAAGACGGTCTTTATTCTTATCTTTTCTACCGCGTTACTCGCAATTTAAAACAGAAAATCGGAGAGAGGAGACAAACAAGCAAGTTTATAGTGTAGTTCAGAACATTTTCATCTGGGGAGGGGGCAAGGTCAAACAAGAATAATGATAAAAATTCGTCAGTATGGCAAGGGTCTGGGGACCGAGTTGCGACAAACAAACGTTGTGGGATTTTTTAAAAGTAATCTAACCAAAAAATAAAGTCATGTTATTCGTTTAAGTAGATATTCATGGAATTTTAGCAAAAGCGCACTTGTCTATTCCCCCTTTTATCTCTGTCTCTCATTCTCTCTCGTTCTCCGTGACATCTGAACATATTTTTTCTATAATTTCCCTAAATGATTCTTCGTTCATCCTTATATGCATCATCACCCAGGGGTAGCGCTTTTATGCAATATGAATCACTGACGGATGTCATAAGCACCTGCGTTGTCGGTAAATGAGACAATTTTTTCTTTTTAGATACGGTTTGTTGGTCGAAAAAAAAGTATTCATAAAAGCTTTTTGTATTGCTAAGTACGAAAAGCATTCAATGGGTCATCCTGCCGATAAACACTAATCTTCCTTTTGTTCGGGGCGTTGACCATCTGTATCCTGCTCTTTTCGGAAGGAATTTGTTTGAGTGGCCGCCCAGACAATCTTTTGTTCGGATAGTGCCGATATCATGAACTACATGGACGTTTCTTTTTTTAAAAGAGCAGAAGATGAATGGTGTGCTTAACTGCTTTCTTTTCTCCTTTTTTCAGAATAGTAGACAAAAATAATAAGAAGGGGGATAATGGGGAGAGAAAAAGTTCAAAAGTGCACCAAGATCAGCTCAAAGTACTAAGACATAACAAGCTTTTTGTTTTTCTGAAAATACAATCGATCAATGAAACCAAGGAGATATCATTCTATCTAAAGTGATATATCCTTGATGAAACAAATAAGACGAAAATGGTGAATAAACGCGTAGCTTATTACGTGACGATCTTGCAGAAAAGATAGCGTACATCTATCAGAACAACGATATGAATCAAATCACGTGATCAGGCCTTGTGCGCGCGCGTACGTGCTCGTCACAAAATTTATCCTCCCCGTCAGACTCCAACGAGAAAATCGGGTAAAGTTGAAATGATTTCCTAATTTCGGGATTTTTCCCCACGTAGCTGTATATTTTTTTCAATCTGTTATCGAAATAGGTTTATAAAGGAAATAGTGGCAGAGATTTTAGTACATAACAATTACGGAAAAGCTGAAAAACTTCATTGAATTAAACCAAACATATCTCGGCTTCTGTAGAAGCCCGTCGTAGCTAAGTGAACGACTCGCTGGGCTTCTGTGGAAGCCCGTCGCACGCAAAGGGTTAATCATCGGTACCAAAAATGCTTAGAATATCAAGCTTTCAGGTCAGAATATAAAGACATTTCAGCTCGCTCTCTAGTGAGATACATGTATCTATCCTCCTCATGAGTTACTATAAACAAACCTAAACAGGAAAATTTTTCCTGTTTTCATGTCATACTAAAAAATTTCAGCTCGCGCTTCGCGCTCGCATTGTTGGTGAAGGTGAGACATGTGTCTCTTTCTCATGAGTTATATACAGTGGCGTACCGTGGGTCACGGCATTGGGGGGCACCAGCAAAAATTTCGAGTCACTTAAGGAGCGCGCCAAGCGCGCTCAGTTGCCAGGTATACTGACCTAATAGAGACATTTTTTAGGACATGTAGTGCCATTAAACGGATATGTACCTCACTGATTAGATAATGTGAGCACGAAGCGCGAGCTGAAAAATGTTGATATTCAGAGCTAAAAAGGGACATTATAAGCAATTTTTTTGTAATCATGACACGTAATTGTCTTGCTAAACAAACAATGCGAGCGCGAAGCGCGAGCTAAATTTCTTGTATATATTGACCCTAAAACAGGGAAATTTTAAGGACTATATTTTAGAATCCATGAAGAGTATAAATATCTCACCATAGTCATCTAATGCTAGTGCCATCCTTTGCTGATTTTGTTAGAATTACATCTAAGCACAGTCATTGAGCACCTTTTGTAGCTATTATAATCATGATTGTCATACGCATCTCACTAATCAAATGCTGCGAGCGCGAAGCGCGAGCTGAAAATTTAGGAAATTCAGACCTGAAGAGGGGCATTCTAAGGCTTGTTTGTAGGAATTCCCTAAGACCGTACGTATTTCACTAACCAAATGATGCGGGCGCGAAGCGCGAGTTGAAATTTTGTTATATATTGACTCCAAACATGGATATTTTAAGGACTATGTTTTTTAGGAATCCATTAAGAGTATACATATCTCACCATAGTCATCTAATGCGAGTACCAAGCGCTTGTTGATTTTGTTAGAATTACATCTAAACACGTGAAGCAATTTTTGAAGTCATTGTAATCATGATTATCATACGCATCTCACTAATCACATGCTGCGAGCGCGAAGCGCGAGCTGAAAATTTTTGATATTCAGATCAGAAAAATTGACATTTTAGGAATCGATTTTAGGAGTTCATGAAGAGCAGAAATCCCACCAATCCACTAATTCAAACGTTAGCATGGACAGGAAATGTTTTATATTAAGACCTTTAAAGAAGGGCAATCACTTCAAGTAGTCATGAAAAAAAAGTATATGTCACTACATAAAACAATAATAACTCAATAAAACATGATTATATATCTCGTTAAACAGTCTATGCGAGCACCAGGGGAGCGTTTCATGAAAGGACTTGTCGGACGTTTTATCCGAAAAGTCCTGTTTAATCCGACAGTTACCATAGTAACACTGCCTCTCAGCCAATCAAAATCAAGGAATGATGTCAGATCTGACAACTTGTCGGACAGACATGTTGATGAAACGCTCCCCAGGAACAATGAAGACACAATGAAGCAAATAATGTTTCATAAAGTTATGAAAAAATGCTTCTTATGTAACATAACATAATATAATATAACATTTTTTCTTTCAATAATTTCTTCTTTCCCCACTACGTTTCTCTTCCTTTTTCCCTCTTTTTCTCCTTTTCCCCGTTTTTTTTTTTTTTTTTTTTTTTTTTTTTTTTTTTTGGGGGGGGGGGGGGGGCCAGCCGATTGGGGGGGGGGGGGACGTGCCCCCCCATGCCCCCCCCCGTAGTTACGCCACTGGTTATATACATATATATATATAATATAGGCCCATGTGTGTGGGGGGTGTGTGTGGGTGAGTTTGTTCGTTTTGTGTGATCGAGCGCCTTTGGAACGTTGATTCATGATTTTGCCCCCCCCCCCCCCAATCTGAAAAATGGATCGACGCCCCTGTCAATAATTACACCCACAACAGCCTGTTACAACCGATAATGTCGAAGCAGAAACAGCAATAAAATCGATAACTGTTAACTTTTGCAAGATCTGCGGTGATTTTCTTGCTAACCCGCATTGCAAACGAACTGGCCTCCTGTGTTCGAAAACGTAAAAATGACCATATGATTGTGTTTGTTTTTAATGGTCAGCCCCTGATTCTGATTTTTCTTTACTTGAAGTTTGTACTTTTTCCTTCTTTCTTTGATTTCTATCCTTCTTTCTTCATCCTTCTATCCTTCCTGCTTGCCCTTTTTTGTTCCATCTATCTTTATTTCCTCTCTTTCTTTCCAGATCCTTTTTATCTGTGTTAATTTTTTTTTTCTTCTTTCTATTACTTGCCTTCTTTATAAAATCTTTTTTTTTATTTCCTGTATTATTTCATTCCCTAAACTTTTCTTTGCTTCCTTCTCCCTCAATTCCTTTCCTTTGTCTTTGCGTTCTTTATCTCCTACCATTATCTACTATTTATTGTGTTATTCTTTACTCTTTTTCCTCCTTTCTTTCATTCTTTTTTTTAGTTTTCTCCTTCTAATTCTTTTCCCTTATTCTTTATTTCCTTTTCTTCCTTCCTTCCTACCTTCCTTTCCTCATTCATCCAAATTTTTCTGACTTTTTTTTCTTATTCAACTTTATTTTGTCTTTCACACATTTATTAATTTTCCCTTCATTTCTTTTTCTTTCTTTTTATACTCAATTCAAAGAATGACGGAAACCTTTTTTCTCTCTTATTCTTTCTTTCATACTTCTTTTATTCTAACTTTGTTTCACGTTTTTTTTTTCTTTCTTTTTTTCTTCTCAATTCATCAATTGTTTGTCTTTTTTTTTTTTTCTCCTTCATTCTTTCGTTCACCCTCTCTTCCAATTCTTTATATTTTTCACATGCCTTCTTTGTTGATCTTTTTTGTCGATTGTCCCGTATTTAATTTTGTGAAATCCGGTCACCGTGAAACCAGTATCGAATTAATCATCAAGTGGAGCGGAAAGGAGGGGGTTGATAGGGTGGACAGGCATATTTACTTATTTTCGAGAGAGTGACATTATCGAGCACCTCTTCTTGGTGTGTTAAAGACAATTTAGCACAGAGCCAATTCCCATCCATCCTATAATATGATATTTCTAAACAATAAGGCGATTCCAAGCAAACGCAATTATATTGGATCTATTTCAAATCTGAGTCGAGATCTTTTATGAAAACTGATATGGTAGATCATGTATACAAAGGGTAACTATAAATACCCTGATTTTTTTTCTTATATATCTTTTATGGCAGATTATTTTTTTTTTCCATCGGAAGTTATAAAAGTCATCATTTTATATCGTATCAAATGAAAACTTTCAAATATAAGTTGCGGGAGGGGCAAAAAATCAAATTAGTTATTTCGGACAAATTGTTTCGCGACTGACTGTATTGAGTCTGTTTTTGTATCCACATAAGAGACTCATTTTCCCCCAATTTCAAATGTCTTATTTGACACGTCTATATAAAATATGTTTTGCAGGTATGGAAATGGTAAAACAATTTTTTTATTTGAAACAATATTAAAAAGTAATCGGTCACATATTTCCCCATGTCCTTTTCATGTAATGCGACTGACCGATTTCGGAGACGTCATATCGTCTGTTGCACCGGCCCCCGGGGGGGGGGGCACTCAGTATATAATGCATAGTGGGTATGTGCCGCGGAGGGGACCCCCATTTTTACACTCAAATTTCCGTTCGGAGGCATAGCATTTCTGTCTTATTGAGAAAAAGAACAAAGAAAGCCGCTCCAAAGCATAGCATTTTCTCCTTCTCGAGAGAGAAAAAAAAAAAAAATCCGCTCCAGGGCTTCGCATATTTTCCGTTACACCGTTCCGGTCGCAATTTTGGTGAAAAGCGGCCGCAGCTCGCTGCCCGACCATCGCCTCTGCGCTAGCGCACCCGTCAGTCGTGCCGCCGGGCTAGCTACATGCACGCTCCATAGGGATGCATACGCACTCGCACGCAGGCGACCCGTTCCAAGGACCCCCGTTTTCACAAACATTTGTGGTTCCGAACTGTCACCCCATAACCAATTGTCACACCGCGACAATTCGTGCAAAAAACGACACCACAAATTGTCGCCCCATTTCATTGAACATTTTAATTTACTTGTCTCCATGAACACACACACGCACATACAAGAAATAGGTCATGTAGAGTTCGCAAGAAACTTGATTAAATTCCCATCTTATCGGCCTTTCAAAGAACAAAATAATAAAAACAACATTTTTCATTTATAGGCTTAAATAAACAAAATAAATTGACAATGCATGCAAAATAATCATAATATGGACAAAGGTACAAATAAGATGTTAAGATGGGCAATTTAAATAAATTTGAAATTGAAGATAATCTCAAGGATAGAGAAGAAGAAATTAAGAACGTAAAGGCTAAACTAAAATCATCCAAAGAGGCAATTGAGAGCATGAAAGCAGACTTAGAAAAGTCCAAAAAGGAAAATAACTATGGCTCGTAAATATAAGTAAAGAGCGTGCAAAAGTGTAAGTTTAAAGTTTAATTGAGTCTGTAAGAAAAAAAATTTCACATATATACCATCATTTGGCAAGGCGTCAATCCACAATTTGCCACTCTTCACCCATGTGTTAAATTGGTATCCGGTATGATGCAAAAGCCTATTTAGTATGCCTAGCAATTGAGTCTTGGAACTTTTGTTGGAATGCTCACCAGGGAGTGGAGAAGGTACATACATTGTGTACGGGCATACAAGGATCCGATGACTGGGGAAATAATATATCTGTAAAGCGCTTAGAGACGTCGTTTAGATGTGTTAAGCGCTATATAAATGCGGAATATTATTTTTATTCTTATTAAAGAAAGGGGAAAAAATAATAATGGAAAAATTAAAAAAATGAAGTATGTGCGAGTGTAGGCGTCGATCCTGTGTCGATCCTGTGTAGGGGGAGGGGGGGGGGGGGGTGATCGCCCCAGAAGTGAAAATATTGCGGTGGCAAGCATATCGTTTGCCCCCCCCCCATAATTCAGTAAGCGAAAAAAAGGTAATGTTACACAGAAATCAACAAATTAAGCAAACAAAGTAAAATTTAGTTTTTACATCTAGAATAAGAATTCTTTTCTGCCAATGAATAAGAAATGAAATGGCAAACCCCCTTTACTATAGGTGGCTCTAGGTGAGTTATGCATATCTCTAAGTTAATCTGAAAAAAAAAAACTACTTACAAAATTCAATGACAGTTGATCAAAAATGTCACCTCGAGTTTGGCGCTCGCACAAATGTCAACTCGTGGTTAGGAAGAGGAATAGTAAGGTAGTCATCATTTTCATATTTGATGACATTATGTCTTTAAAACATCCTGGTCTTAGATCAAAATAACACTAATGATAATTCAGCTAGCGCCTTAAACTTGCACCAGTTATTCATTGCGATCCATATCCACTTCATGATTCCCGTACACAGTGGTCGAAAAAGTACATAAATTGACCCTTCATCAGATCGGAATATATTTTTCAGCTCGCGCTTTGCACTCGCATTATTGACTTTTATGAAAAAAAAAATGTATTTAGAATGCCCAAAATCAACGTCGCATTATTAATGTGGGAAGACTTCATGACTTTCAAAATATTAATAGTGTTTCATGTTTAGGTCTAAATGCTAATTTTCTTCCCACTTGCGCTTCGTGCTCGCATCAATCGTTTAGTTTTACAGCTATCCTGTTCATGATAAAAAAAAAGTGCCTAGAATTTACAATTTTTAGGTCGGAATGGCAAATGATCTGCTCGTGGTTCGCTCTCGCAGTAACAGTTACATACACATCTTGTTCAGAATCACAAACATAATGTTCATGTATACAAATATATATGTATGTGTGAAGTTATACATGTACAACAGCTTTGGCAACTTTTATTTAAATATTGTGAGAAAGAAATGGATGAAGTGAACAATGGTAGGCGTAGCTTAAATCAAGGTTTCCAAGAGCTATCTACCCTTTGGAAAAATTGGTGATGCCGAAAAAACGTCTCTGCCGGGAATCGAACCCGGGTCTCCAGCTTTGAACGCCGGTTCCTTAACCACTAAACCACAGAGACGGGTTAGTGGCTAGGGCGACCCCGATCTGATTGACCGTCAGATAGACATATTTTCGACACTATACCAATTATATTTTCCTTTGTCAGGTGAAGGTGGGTTTTGAACAATGACAAGCTGCCATACCTCAGCTGGATCAAAGCTATTGTTTTGATACAGTACACGTATGGGAGAAAGTATACAAATGTGTGAAGTTATACATGTACTACAGCTTTGACAACTCTTTTATTTAAATATTGTGTGAAAGAAATGGATGAAGAGAACAATGGTAGGCGTAGCTCAAATCAAGATTCCCCAGAGCTATCTACCCTTTGGAAAAATTTGATCTAGCTTTGATCCAGCTGAGGCATGGCGGCTTGTCATTGTTCAAAACTCACCTTCACCCGACAAAAGAAATTATAATTGGTATAGTGTCGGAAAGCTGTCTATCTGACGGTCAATCGGATCGGGGTCGCCCTTGCCACTAACCCGTCTCTGTGGCCTAGTGGTTAAGGCACCGGCGTTCAAAGCTGGGGGCCCGGGTTCGATTCACGGCAGAGACATTTTTTCGGCATCACCAATTTTTCCAAAGGGTAGATAGCTCTTGGGTACCTTGATTTAAGCTACGCCTACAATTGTTCTCTTCATCCATTTCTTTCACACTACATATATATATATATATATATATATATATACAGTATATGAATATATTTATATAAAATATGTGTGTGGGGTGGATGAGTGGGTGTTTGTGTGTGCATGTGTGTGTATGTGTGTGAATTTGTTAGTGAGATGTGTTAAATGGAAATCTGAGGAGTGATGTGTAGGATATGAATGAATGTCGCTACTTAAACATGTTTAAGTAAACATGTTTCGAAATGGTGAAGGTATAGCATTAATCGATAATTTATACGAGTTAGGAAAGCATGAACATCGTTTATTTTCAAAATTTCGTAGGTTCTGCAAAATAGGATCAAAATAACCTAAATATTGCGCGTGGGAGCAAATTCGGAGTGATTTTTATTTTTAGGCACAGAATCGATTTTTTTTTTAATTTTATTGTTGTTACCCAAATGTCATAATTCCAAAACTCTTGAAATTTCTAGTTTTCAACACTAGGTATGAATAGTGATATAGAATATCTAAATGGTTGGAAGAAATAGTGAAGTGTTTATCATATGAAAAGAAATATTTCGTAAAACAATTCAGTCTTGCTTGAAATTACATTCATTTCATTACCACATGCTTTTCCTAGAAAAGCTAACACACGAAAGACCTTGTGGGTGGGACCGCACCATGAACGACTAGGCATTTTCATTATTTTTTCCCTGATCTTCATAAAGTTCATAAAAAGGCACTTCGCAAGTGTGGGTGTAAGTGTTCTTGAGTTGTTACAAATTACGTATTAATGAAAATATGTGATTCATAAAAGATATAATCATGGAAAGCATACGCTCTTTGAATTTATTACTAAGGAAAAATGTAACCTAGCAACCGTTGTTACAGTGCTCATTTGGTTTACCCAAGACGCGGTCAAAAAAATTCGAGCAGCGGATTTATCGCGAAAAATGTCAAAGGGGGCTGTATCAGCCCCTCCAATCTTCTTAATAGCGTTAATGAATTAATCACAATAACCGGGAATTATGCCATATATACACACCCATGCGAAGTACTAGATGATATAACATGTTTTCTGCAGCAACCAATGGTTAAAGGTCTTATAGATTATTGATGTGTGTAAATCATAAAGGTACTTAAAACCGTAAAATGTTGCACAAATTAAACTACCTTTTAATAAGGTTCATATTTCCAAAGACGATGTCTATGGGTTAAATATTGTTTGTATGATAATACTTGTTGCATGTAAAAAAAAAAACTCACTTTAACCATCGATCTTTCTCCATTTTGGAAACCATAATTATTGTGGCGGCCCTCCGTCTTTGAACGGGTCCTGGATGCTGTGGGGGCCGGCTTGTCCCTTGCCTCTATCACCTTCATCCGTTGATGAATTACTAGCCATCCTTAGTGCGAGCGGTTTCCTTATATCTGTATAATGGTGTTATGTAGAGACACGGGCGTGTTTCGTTTTCCCAAAATATATGGGGGTGGAGTGTTGAGAGGGAATATGGACGGGAAAATTATAGGTGATTTCTATTGGAGCTGTATAATCTATATGGGAAGGCTTATACTGCAGTAGTCAATTGGATTCCATAGATCACACAGGTTGGAGACGATGAATACATTTAGTGTATGACAACGGTCATAACTTAATTATACATCATTCAGCATCTCTCACAGGTTATCACAATAATTAACACCGTCACCAATTATCCAGAATTGTATTTGCAGTAGTAGAAATTAAGCGAGCAATGCTCATTTCCAAAGCTTTTCTGGATTCAGCCCAGTTCGAGAGGAGCGCAGGGAGTTCTTCGTCCGACTCCGACTCAGCCAGCGTCGAAGTGACGAGATCATGTTGGTTGAGTTTAGTGTGGAGGTGGCGCTATCCATCGATATCCGATGATTTCCGCCAGGCTAAGCGAGAGGGATTCTACCCTCCCCTGTACAGCTCTAGTCATTCGATTTTGCTATTAATTGCACTGTGTAGTCTGGTAGGGAGATATGGTTCCCATGCACCCGAATGATATATTTTTTTAACCTACATTTTTGTAATCCGTAAGATGTGTAGTGAATGAATTTTGATGTTCTCAAAACGAAATATTGTCCCATGGGGTTCAAATTCAAGATGGCGCCCAAAATGGCCGCCATATTCACGGGATTTGGTTTTTCGTACATAGATTCCGACAAAAACATTTAATTGCCACAAAATTAGTGTCATATGAAAGATAAATACATTTTCTACAAGTTAATACTATTCATGGGTGATGAAAAGCTAATTCTGCTGAGATTTTAATAAGAAAATGCAATTTTGAGAATTTTTTCCAAAAAATTTAAAATTTGCGAAATACATGATTTACCATAAATCTAAAGAAAATGAAGGAATCGCCTCAAAAATTTTCTAGAAAACTTTCCAAATATACAACTATTAAGTGGACAAAATTCCAAATTGATATCGTTTTTAGTCACAAACTTATAATGTCTCAAACTTGAAATGGCCTGTATTCCAAAATCAGGTCTATTTTCCAACACGTTCTAACTCTTTTCTAAATTTATGAAGAGCCAAAATTTTGTTTATTGTATATCTCTTATGTTTACAACTCTGTTCCGTTTGCTTTCATAATGAAGGAAAAAAACCTCAATTATCATTCTCAGACAACTACAGTGCCGGCCGCGGGAAACGTCACAGTGCCCCCTAGGGCGAACGCGGTAGCCCGTAACGGACATTTGAGGGGAGCGGACGAGGGAAGACGCCCGCGTCCGCTCCCCTAGGACATGAGTGCCCTAGGGGAGCGCCCGAGGGTAGTGCCCGCGTCTATCATAGGGTCCTAGGGTGTTTTCCTAGGATTTTTGGCCGTGCATTCTTGGTCGAAAGAAGTGGTCTGATTTGACACATTCAAGACTGCATGTGATTTTTATCTCATATCAAGCATAAGTTTTCGATCATTTATCGTGGATAAAATCTGTTATGAAAATGACAAAGTTTTGGGTTGATAACTGGGATTTTAGGCTTTTTCACCGGATTACTTATTGTGTTCGATTACAAACTGGCACCAACGTAAAGGGTCCTTTCCTATATATGAATATTCTTCCCGTGGTGTCCGTTATTTCATTCACTAACATGGTTAGTCGTGATCGTAAATGAGTTTCTGACAAAGGAGCAGGTATTTGTCGATGTTGACCCTACATTCCGGAGGTCGTCCTAGAACTATTTACTCTATTCTTACCCTGCATGGTCATCCTTTTATATATATATATATATATATATATATATATATATATATATATATATATATATATACCCTTACACGCCTTTCAGGCGCGGATCTACGAGATGCAGATAAAAGGGAGAAGAAGAAAGCAAAAATGAAAGAAAAGGCGAAAAGGAAGGGATGGATTGAAGACGAGAAGGAAAGAGATAAGAGAAATAGAAAAAGTGAGCGAAGGGGAAAGGGGAGAAAGAGAAAATAGAGGGGGGGGGGGGCGAGGGAGGGAAGAAGGAGGGAGAGGGGGTAAAGAAAAGAAATAAGGAAAAGGTGAAATGGAGAAGAAAACAGAGGGGATGAAAAAAGGGAAGGTGAGACAGAAAGAAAAGAGGGAAAAGTAGAAAAGGAAAATAGATTGAAAATCGAAGGGGGAAAGAAGAGACAAAGGAAGAAAAGGAAGAAGGACAGAATGAGAAAGAGAGAATGATAAGGAGGGGGAAATTAAATAAAATGAAGAAGGGAGACATAATAAAATGGAGTAAAAAAGCGAAGGAGGGAAGAGAAGGAAGGGTGCAGGAAACGGTAAGAAGTACAGGAGACAATAGAAGTGGGACTTAAGAAAAGTAGAGGAAAAGAGAGAAAGCGGGAAGAAAAAATTGGGAAATTGTCCAGTTTTTCATGTCAGAAAATACTTTAGTAACTCGCATCTGCCAATTTTTACGCTGATGACAAGTATTGAACATTTTTGCGCTCAATCTTGTAATTATTTTCTCTCACCATGCTCACAATTTCCTGCTCTCGTTGAATCAATTAAAAACTTGTCCCGAATTAACATCCGCTCATTCAAGAAAGAAGAAAGAAAAAGGCAAAAAGGAAGGGATGGAGGGAAAATGAGAAGGAAAACAGAAAAAGTGAGAAAAGGAGTAGGGAGCAAAGAAAAGAAGGGGAAAGGGGAGAAAGAGAAAATAGAGGGCGCTTATTGTTTCATGGTAATATGGATACCATATAGTTCTGCAGTACTTAGTTATGAAACTTGTTTTACTAATGCTCACGCGTGATGATTAAAAGGATTTTCGACTATATAGAGGTGAACCGGGACGGGGCTTTCATTCTTTAACTTGGCTTGACTAACTCCTTTGTTCCCCGAAAAGAATTGTTAGGTTTGATAGCCAGCGTTTGCGTGAGCACCCACCAAAACTCTTAACAAAAGAAAAGAATGATTTGTATAGCTCCATTCTTGCTTTGTCGGCAAGTGATAATTAACTCGTTAAGTACCCATTCCACACACTACGTCATAGTAGCTTTCGAAAACATACTTTTACTTGGGTATGTGTTTAAACATTGAAGCTAAATGTGCTAGATTTTTTTTTAAATAGTTACATTATGTAAATAGCTTTTGTTGCTTTGCTCTGAAGGCATTGAGCATCCAATCAAGATGGAAAGTGCGCTTTACAAATGTCATGTATTATTATTTTTAGCTGCCATATAACACGAAATTCTGTATTATACCAAGTTGTGACTTGGTTTTATCATTTCCACTTCATATAACAAAATATATTTCGAAGGAAAATCTTGCTTTACTGAAATAAAATAAATAAATAAAAAATGTTTATAACTTTAATTGATGTCCGACTAATCTATCAATATAAAACCGCAGTTCGTAAATATGATAGTTTAATCTTTACCTCGACGTCAATTATTCGTGTTATTATCATCTTGTAGGTGAATCAGGGATATCAATATTCGTTTTAATCCCATCTATATTTTTTTATAAAATTGCGCGAAATATATGCGTTGTTCTCATCATGAAGCTGGAACCCCTCTTCATTTCTCTCATCCTCCTCTTCCTTCTTCTCCTTTATTATTTCCACCACTTTCATCTCTTCCCAATTAGAATATCTACCAATGTAACTTAAAAACCGCAATAGAGAGCAGGTAATGTAATCAGATTTTTTAGCAAAAAGATAAATCTGTTCCATCTGTTACATTTAGGTAAATTTATATATTTGTATAGGGTGAGGGTTTTAGAGACCCGATTTGAACCGAAATGGAAAGAACATCCTCATTTATTGTTGTTAATGCATCAACAAATTAACCCCCCCCCCCCATTTCTATGAACATCCTGTCATAAATTGGGAAGCGGATGTGATCAAAGGAGATCAAAGGTGTGGGCGGGGAGTAAGACTCGACCAGACTGTTGACAATAACAAAAGAACCAAATAACAAATCGATGAGCACAACCAGCTGGTGTTCGCTTTTTGCACGTCTACTTTGTATGATCTTGGTCATACTAGTATTCGTTTTCACGTACCTTTCATTCCCTTTATTAGGGTTTTATCAACCATGTCAACGAATTGCCGATCCCAATATTGACCGCACGTTTGTTTTAACATAATGAGAATTCGCAAATGCCCTTGATATTCATAATTCTGTGTTATTTTAAGTTTGTTATTAATGTTTGTTAACATTCACTCTGTTAATAACTTGTCAATTTTGATTTACCAAAAAAATCAAGTCTGCTTATTAATGTCTTTTATCTATTTTAATTCGTTCTTTTTTGTTGTTGATATGCCTTTCTTTCTTCTTTCCTAATTCCACCCTGTGCACCCCGTTAAAACTTAAGGAAAAATGTTTCAAATTTTTTCTAGTTCTTACACTGTTCATAAGGAGAAGGGATTAGGTGTATAGTTCACGCTGAAGGGAGAGGAATGGGTACGTATAGAAAAAAAAATTTATCCCAAAAGATAGAGAATTGATCTCCATGACATTAAATCACAATTGTGTCCTATTTTTTTTAAACAAGTTTGTATGATACATGTATGCCTCCCACGTAAGGCGTAAGGAAAAAAGTGTACCTAATCCATCAAATTTGATTAATTTATTAGAGTCATTGCGGTAAATGAAAAACAATGAATTCGATGTTCCAGCCAGGGTGACCAGATTTCACAAAATTAAATACGGGACAATCGACAAAACACTATGTACCATCGGATCGACCGAGCCAGGCCAAAAAAATCATCAAAAAGGCTACACAATGTTAGACTTGTTAACAAAATATATTAAGAAAGGGGAAGGGAGGGTGAGCGGAAAAAAAGAAAAGAGAAAAAAAATGAGGAAACAAGAAATGAATTGAGAGGAAAGAAAATGAATAAGGAAAAATTAAAAGGAAAAAAGTTTGAATAAAAGGACGAAAGAAAGAATAAAAGACAGATAACGGTTTCCGTCATTACTTGAAATGAATAAAGAAAGAATTAAAATAAAGGAAGGGAAGATTAATAAATGTGTGAAAGAAAAAGACATAAAGAGAGAAAAGAGAAAAGTAAGAAAAATGGAGGAAAAGAGAAAGAAAGAAAGAAAGAAAAAGAATTCCTTCGTTATTTGAAAGAAACAAAGACAGAAGAAAACAGGAAGGAAGCAAGGAAGGAAGAAAGGGAAAGAATTAATAAGGGAAAATAATTAAAAGGGAAAACAGAAATTAAAAAATGAAAGAAAAGAAAACAAATAACATCTAAAATAAAATAAAAAATAATAATCTACAAAAGATTCCGATCACGCTAGTTTAAAAACATAATGGTCTATCACAAGATTACTAAAGTACATGCACATGTAAACATAATGCAAAGTACGTACCCTAGGATAATTGCGGGCACGGCCAATGTTATATAGCACGCAGGAAACTGCGGGCGCGGCTAAACACCCTAGGTTGCTCCCCTTGAATACCCTCGGTTAGACGCGAAAGCCCCCTAGGGTGTTTGCGTGCTCGGGCGTGACGTTTCCTGCGGCCGGCACTGTATGAACCTTTTGGGGGTCAATATTAATGGAATTGGCTCTCCACAGTAAAAGTCATTGGGGGTAATTCTGTCGCCAGTCAAAAAGTGATCATAGTTGAAAACCATAACGTAGTTCAGATGACCGAAGATCTGACATGATACCTGATGATCGTTTACCAAAACAAAATAAATCACGATCAAAATCGAAAGGTCGCCAAGAACTAACCAATCAGCGAAATGGACACAGCACACGATACTATCACAGATCATGATCATTTTCAGTCTAAAGGCAGTCTATCCAACTTTGCATAATTTGACACAATACACACCAATGGGCCACACGCAGTTGTAAATTCAGAAGGTAAAGTAGCATTTGCTAATATTTACATATGCCCACAGAGTCGGTCAACATAAGCTCTACCAAAGAGTTGACTCACGTGCAAATACTAACACTATCGTAGTACGTACGCCAGGGAAATATAAAGTTCAAAGTGGGAATCATTAGTGAAACAAACACCAGTAAAACTTGAAGCTTATGGTGAGATTCCAATTAAATGTAAAGGTACACTTGACATAAAATGTTACAGTCCGAAATGGTCAACACAGACATTCTATGTACCAGATGTCAAGGTTTCAGCTATCCTTGGGATGTTAGGTTGCACTGACCTTGGAATTATCACATTTCACTCAATGTACAATTATGACACACCTACACCTAACCATAAACCTAAAGAAACACCTATCACAAGTGATAAGGACCTCGAACAAGCATTTCCAGAGCACTTCGATGCTATTGGTAGTTTCAAAGGAAAAGCGATGCTTCATGTCAAGGACATCGCTCAACCTACCATAGACGCACCACGCAAGTGCAGCACACTAATTGAAGGACAAGATCAAGATCAACGTGGAGAAACACAACAAGAATATGTATTTGTTAATGGAGACGGCAAAGCAAGAAGACTCAGAGTTCAACAGCTCCAAGTGCACAATCAAGAAAGAAGCTATCAACTTCTTTGGCTCCAAGTGCACTAGATCAGATATCTACCCAGATCCTAGCAAGGTAGAAGCCAACACATTACCCAAGTACTATTACCCAAGGACAAAGAGGATGTTCAGAAATGCCTAGTATTGTTCAAATACCTAGCAGCATATGTTCCTATTTTGTGGGAAAAGTCAGCACCACTTCGATAACTTCTCCACAAGGAAGTACCGTGTATCTGGGACGATGATCATGAACATTCCTTGAACAGCCTGAAATGTGCAGTATCATCAGGTGCATGTCTACAGTTCTATGACCCAGAGAGAGAGAACTGTCGAGATAGATACATCAATGAAAGATCTAGGAGCCAAAAAGGCTAATTCACGCTTGAAATTTTTGTATAGATATCAAACCTGTTTGAATATGAAGTCTAGACGTATTTTATGCTTTGCGTTAATACAATGTTTATTCGACTATGCTAATGCGGCTTGGTACGGTAGTCTGGGTGTTACGGATAAGAAAAAGCTAAGAATAATTCGAAATAAAATTGTGAGATATATAAATGTTTTAGGACCAAGAGCACATGTCGGATATAATGAACTTGAAAAGGCAGGATTGTTTCATGTAGATCACAGGTCACAACAATTAGTATTACACCACGTGCATAAAATATTCTATTCGGATAAATTAGATCATTATATAGCAAATAATTTCACCCGGGTATCAAATATCCATAGGTACGATACTCGAAATAGTAATTTTAATTTCGTATTACCAAAACGTGAAGGACATATTGGAAACACTTTTTATTTTAATGGCATCCAATCTTGGAATGCTCTTCCTGATAAAATAAAAGCCGTTAAATTCTTTTGTCAATTTAAGAGTGCATTAAAAAATCACCTAAAACTGGAAACTGCCCGAGAACAGCATTACCAGTAAAATAACACATTTTGTACAGTTGGTTTCTAGTATTGTAGATAATGTATACATTAGGATATGTTAAAATATAATCTTGTTTTACATATTAGGAAGATTATTGTTTGCTTCAGATGTTTGCAAATTATATGACTGATGGATATGTTTGTATGTATTTTATTTTTTTCCCCCCAATATTCCAGTACTTGTCGTAGTTTATATTTTTTGTTACAATATGTTAATGTTTTATACTAACTATAGGACCCCATTGGAAATAAGCCTTTCGGCTTTCATGGGCCATCCTGTCAAGGTATTTCCTCAATCTCATTGTAACCTCCTGTGATATTCCTGACGAATAAAATCAATCAATCAATCAATCAATGCCTGCTTCAGGAAGTTAACCTGTTGCGTTTGCATCCAAAGTCTTTCCACTGCACATTACAACTACTCAAACATAGAGGGAGATCTTAGTCCTAATGTTTGGTATCAAACGCTGCTATAATATCTGTTCGCAAAAAAATTCACAGTCATAATCAATCACAGACCACTGAAAATTATATGGAAAAAAACTCTTACAATTGCAACGCCTCATCTACAGCGATCGCTTATAATCAGAAGGTAGTATGACCATCAACGAGTAAGGACGTGCCGCGTACCCGCTCCCGAGCTGTTTTAATCTACATAGGTATATGTCGGGCATTCAGCATGAGCAAACACGCATCAACGAGACAATCCGGAGCTAAGCGGCCTAGGCCGTCGGCTACCCCGTCTACCCCGTCCAGCCCTGATGCCAACTTGGGCGTGTCATCAGAAATGAAGTCATATCTAGATGACTATTTTGGGAAAATTAATGAACGGTTGTCATCGTTGGAACGCCAAATTACTGTACAGAATACAAGACTTGAACATAGAATGGAGGAATTGGTTGCATCGCTAAATTTTTAAGCAAAAGAAATGGATGATTTGAAAGCGAAACTGTGGAAAGTACAAGAGGAAAGTGATATGAAGGGGAAAAAACTTGAAGCTGAAATTGATAGACTTTCCGCTTACATATCGCGAGAGAACCTCGTCTTTTTGGGAATCCCAAAAAGTGGAGAGGGTGATGAGAATACGAAGGAAACTTTGAATAGATTTCTCGTCGAGAAACTGAAGTTGAGACAAGATTTTGTTAAACAAATTGAATATCAACGAGTTCATCGGGTGCAAGCTATACACAGACCACGCCCCATCAAAGCACGGTTCCTTAGATTTGCAGACAAGTTGACAAGTGACAAGAATGCTAAATTGTTGAAGGGGAGTAAGATGTACATTGCACAAGATCTGCCCAAACGAATTCGAGAAGAAAGGAAAGCGCAGGCACCGGCCTTGAAAGCGGCACGGAACGCAGGGAAGCTTGCTTATTTCTCACGGGCGGAGCCGACTAAACTCTTCGTCGCTGGAAAATGGATCCCACGGGAGGACCAAGAGGAGCTCATCGGAATATGGGGGAAACAGAGTGGAGCAGGAATGAATAACGCCTCCCTGCAGATACATCGGGATCAGGCAGGAGTTAGGATGGAGCGGAATGGAGGAATACAACGAGGAAAAGCAGGTGACAGTGCACCGTTTACAGCGAGGAAGATATGGGCAAGGAGTGACGAGGGTCCGACCGAAAACGGCATCGAAGCAATGGAAAGCAGGGCGCTGAAGCAACGCAACATGAGGGATATCTCGCAGGAGCAGTAGGAGGAGAAAACGTCAAAGAATCGTAATTCTGTAAATATTTTCAGTAATAAAGGAAAATTAAAGCCGATAGGATTACTGGAGGTGGAAGCTGTACGGAGGAGATAGGCCCTAAGGAATATACAAGCAGTTACAGAAGCTAAGAAGGAGAAAGTGAAAGTTTGAGGAATAAACAGACCTGATGCCAACCATGCCATCGAAAAGTAAGATTTGCCTCATCTCTTGTTTCTTGTTTAATATACCATTCTCAGTTGCTGATAAATATATAACGAATTACACGTTTCCGTTTTCGCTATACTAGACGAGGAAGCATTCGTCGCTTTAAATGTTATTTTGATGACTATATGTTAAAAAGTCGATGAATTACTCATCTTATAACAATACACCGTCATTTCTCCTAAAGAAGAAGAGAAAAGAATCGTAAAGAGGAATTTGAGCTGAGTATTTGGAAGATATAGGAAAGCGATCATGAATTCGAAGCCAAAATATTAGTTCACTAACATCGGATGCAAGTATCATCATTTACTGAAGGAAATACGTCAACAACAACCAAAAAAAAAAATTCGAAAAGGAAAGAAGAAGAACACTAAAAAGATAAGACGCTGTGTTGAGCGATGTTTGTGATAGTAATTCTTTTAATTTGGATACATTGCATCAGATTTATTTGGTATTGAATATAAGGCTTCACAGTATATAATGTATATGTTTTATTCAATGGCAAAAGTAACCATAGTTATGAAAGGTTTGAATAGACTCCCCCCAAAAAGGAGTTATATGGACGGTTGAAGGGTCGAAGAATATTGTTCCCCATCTCAAATTAAAAGTAAAGCAGAGAGAAGTCCTTTCTTTGTTGATGTGTTTCATTCTTCTCATTACTTTGAAATATTAAAGACATTAAACTGTGGCTTAAAGCCCATGAAATTACTCGAATCTATGGTAACAATTACTCCAATTTTATCTGGATTCAAGGCAATGCCATCTAATTCAAAGCTATAAGAATTAGTCAAACAAAATAATGATTTTTAATTTGTTTAAACAATTTGGCGAGGTAGTTATTGATTGAATAAGATAAGTCACTTGTCCATGAGAAAGAACACGATATACTCTCAAGGAATTATGCACACAAAAAAGTAATGATAAAAAAAAAATAAAGGGTGTGAAGAAAGGAAGCACTTTTTTTTCTTATTATTATTAATCAGAGAAAAAAAAATATATGAAATACAACAAGAAACAGACTGGAGTATAATTTTGACACAATCTTTGGTTCTTGTAAATAAATAAAAATGAGGGGAAAATTGAATGTCATGTCAGTTAAAATTGATCATACCACATCGGATGGAATTTTGCTGTTTATTACGTTATTCGGAAAAATAATAATAATGACGAATGTATTTAGAGGACAAGAATGGACAGAGAAGAAGAATTTGAAGTTTAAATTTCTTGATCTATATATTGGTCGATGTATAGTGACTTTCAAGAAGTTTATTAATTAGCGTGAAAACACATTCCTCTGTGTATAGGCCTATGTGTGTGTGTGTGTGGTGTTTTTTTTTGTTTCATCATGTCATGCCTTTAAGAAGAGTTGAAGAAAATATGAAATATATTTACTTGTTTCATACATAATCATTAATAGATCAGTTTAGGTCATACATGAACGTAAGG
Source organism: Lytechinus pictus (assembly GCF_037042905.1). Taxonomy (NCBI): domain Eukaryota; kingdom Metazoa; phylum Echinodermata; class Echinoidea; order Temnopleuroida; family Toxopneustidae; genus Lytechinus; species Lytechinus pictus. The sequence goes on from NW_026974150.1 coordinate 504,475, forward strand.
CATGTTATTTAAGCTGGATGAAGCCCTTTTTCTTTATTTAAACATGCAAACAAACTGAAGCTTAAGCTTATATTTTAAACACACACACACACTACATAGGAAAGTTATTGATTCATAACGGTTTTTTTTTAAGACGACAGATTGTAACTGATTGGATTTTTTTTTTTTCAAACTAGGTTAATGTTGAAAAATAATGAATAGAAAACCTTCATCTAAAGTTTATTTGATCATAATACTACGTGTAAAATGGAAATAAAGGATGAGAGGAATGGAGGAAAAAATGCCATTGATGACTATTTCGATTTTTGATACTTTTATGAAATATTGACTCATGATTTTTAGAAAAAGAAAAAGGTAATAGGAAATACATGTAGAAAATGAAGGAGGGAAATGAAGAAAAACTCATTCCCAAAATTTGTGGGGGTCTTTTCCGCTCATCATGTCACACCTGAGACGAGAGACGACACTTTCGTGTAAAATATGAAATATATTAATTCTGTTTCACATTATCTAGTTTGATGGAATATAATTTATGTTATTTATGTTGGCAATCAAACTGCATGTAAATTATCAGCAATTAAAGACAGATTAGTGTAATTCTAATACTACATTCGTTGATAAATAACAAAAGAAACTAGGTCAATTATAGATTGTAGTTGATAAGAGGTTGCGGGTGATTTGCATATCTTGTTGTTGTTGTTTTTTTTTTCTTTCTTTCAATAGCATTTATTTAATCATTTGTATAAACATTTAACATTTATATCAAAATATATTAAACATAATCAAATAATACATACGGAAGACGATACAAAGATTTACCAGTACAGTTTTTGTTCATTTCTAGTCTCCTACGCAATTCTGATTTAAATAAAAACGTTAGATTTGATGGTCTATTGTCTACTTTCCTGTAATTACGTAACAAAATTGATTTATACACAGTCCAAAAAAGCTACATTAATGATATCATCTAGTTCTTTGTGCTCGTTATTTTTTATCAAAAAATCGACATCGATAATAACGTATTTATTGAAGGCTTTTTTAATCAGCCAAATTATATATGACCAAAATTTTTTATTTAATTTACAAGTGATCAAGGCATGTGTTATGTCCTCTTCTACATGGCAACTATTACAATAAGCATCTTCACTTATATGCCATTTACATAAATTTCTTTTCACAGGCAATAAATTATATAGTATTTTGAAATTAAATGATCTAAGTTTGTTTTCTTTTACTGTTAACAAGTTTCTCTCCAAACAAGTATTCCAGACTATACTCATTTTCGAAATATTTTCCCAAAAGAAACAACAACGTGAATTTGACCCTTCATGGCGTATAGCATAATTGTAAAAGTATCTTGAAGGTACGTGGTCCAGACATTTTACTGAGTTACCTATTTTTAGTTTGCGTATATCAAGATGCGCAGATCTTTGTAGGTTCTCAATAATAGATTTTGATAGCCAAATTTTAGGTATAGCTTGCCTCAGTTTTGAATAATAAAAAATGACAGATCTTTTACTATTTTTAAACTTCAACATAGATGAAATTTCAGATACATCTTTAAAGCCTCCATTAACATTCAAAATGTCTTCCAAGTATATTATTCCACTATTGTACCATTCCTTGAAAAATAGTGGTGATTTATTAAAAACAATATAATGATTAAACCATAAAATATTTTCTACCTCATGTTCTTTTCTGAATAATATTTCTTTATCAATCAGACTCCAAGCTCGAATTATTTCAACATAAAATGGAGGTATTTTTTAATCAAACAATGGGGTAACATTGTGAACCCGAAAGTCGCTATTCAAGATTAGATTAAGAGTTCCAAAACGCTCAAACCAATAATTTCCAAGTGTTTTCCACATAGAATTTACCTCATTTGTTAACCTTCCTAACCATCTTAATCTAAAACTGACTACTTTCTTTTCTATGTCAACCATTTTCAGACCACCTTGTGTGTAATCTTTGATAACATCACATCTTCTAACCTTTTCCATTCGTGAATTCCAAAGGAATTTGAAAAACATTCTATTTAGTTTCTTAATAATTATTGATGGAACTGAATTAAACATAAGCAAATGGACTACTTGGCTTAGTGCCAAGCATTTCACAATCGTCACTCTACCAAATAATGTCAAGTTTCTTTTACGCCAATTATCTAAGAGACGTTGCATTTTCTCTAACTTATTCCCCCAATTTGCACTGTTAGCAATTTCCACATTATTAGAGATAAAAAAGCCCAAATATTTTAGCGGGTTTTCTGCCCATGTCAGGTCAATGTCTTGTATCACCCATCGATTTATTTTCTTACCTATCCATAAGAGTGCAGTTTTTTCTTTGTTAATTTTAGGACCGGCTACCCTCCCAAAATCTTCTAATTCAGTTAAAATAATTTCTAATGAGCTATCGTCTCCAACAAAAAAGGTAGTATCATCTGCATACTGTAATACCTTTAACTCAAAGTGACCATTGGTTTCATCAAAACATACACCTCTTATAGTATCATTTTTACGTATCTTGTTTGCATAGAATTCAGCTGCAATCACAAACAGGAGTGCCGAAAGAGGACAGCCTTGCCGTATTCCCCTTTGCACTTGAAACTCTTCTGTTATCCTACCATTTACAATTACTGAACTTACTATTCGACTGTAAAGGACACAGATCCATTTGCGAAATTCATCGCCAAAATTTAACTTGTCTAAGCATGTCATTATAAAATATATATCAATACAATCAAATGCTTTGGTGAAATCAACCATCATGACCGCACCTTCAACATTTTTTTCATGCATGTAATCTATCATATCTTTAACAATTCTTACATTGAAACCTCCTAAACGTCCTTTAATATACCCTACTTGTGTTTCCATAATAATACTCGTTAAAACCTTTTGTAATCTTAATGCTAGAACTGTTGCAATTATTTTATAGTCGCAATTGAGTAGTGTTACTGGTCTCCAGTTCTTTAAATCGTCACTGTTTCCTTTTTTATAAATCAAAGTTATGAGACCTTTTCGTTGTGAAGGCGACATCTGTCCATTAATGAAGAAATCATTGAATGCACTAATTAACAACTCGCCTATTTCTTCCCAGAAAACTTGATAAAATTCGATAGGCAGTCCGTCCATACCTGGCGCTTTATTCCTCTTCATTGAGAAAACAGCCTTTTTGCATTCTGCCAGATTCATCAAGCCTTCACATTTATTTCTTTCATCTTGACTAAGCTTTTTCACATCTTGTGAGAACACATATTCATTCATATGATCTGGATTAATATGATTTCTCTTATACAGATCTTCATAATACAGTTTAACTTCTCTTAAGACATGTTGTTGCTTAGTAACTACATGTCTCTTCCCATTTACTCTTAGTTGAGTAATAAGCTTATTTTCCCAATTTTTTTTCTCAATGGATAAAAAATAGTTTGTGTTTTTTTCCCCTTCTTCCATCCATCTGATCCGTGACCTTATTGCGACACCTTTACATTCATTTATGTATAGCGTCTCTAACTTTTCTTTAAGTTGTAGGTATTTTCCTTTTGATATATCATTATTTCGATTGTCTAAATCACATTCACATTTGGCTAACTCAATTTCCAAAAGTTCTTTTTCACATTTTTTCCTTTTTCGTTTGCTGAATTTCTGAGCAAATTCTCTACATTTGATCTTCAAAATCTCTAGTTTCATCATAGAGGTATTTTCATTATCACTAAGGCATTTTGATATAATATTTCTAATTCCTGTCTTAAAGTTATTGTCACTAAGGTAGGAAATATTAAGTTTCCAATATCCTGGACCTTTAATTATTTCGCTCAATCTTAATTTCAAAGAGATTGCATTATGATCTCCCTTAACAACGGGTCTAATGTCTGTAGAGACAACTTTCCTCAACATGTCCTTACTTATTATCCAGTAGTCTAATCTAGATGCAATATCCATATTCATATTTCTCCAAGTGAATTGTCTTACATCTTTGTTAAATTTTCTCCAGACATCTACGAATCCTTAATTTTTCAGCAAAGTTTTTAGTTTGTGTGGAGTTTTATAGTACAAGCTTTTTGATCCTTTAGTATCTTTTCGTGGATCTAAAACAGAATTCCAATCGCCTCCCAAAATTAGATAACAATCTTTATCTTTGTTTTGGATATGATCAATTGTTTTTCGAAGTTTCCTAAAAAATGAATCTTTGTTCCTTTTCTCCGTTGGAGAATACAAATTAATTAAACAATAATTAGCTGAGTTCTTCGTGAATTTGATCACTAATAGTCTTCCAGTGTTGTCTTCACAGCTACTGTCTTTAGTCATGTTGATATTTATATTTTCCTTTGCTATAACTGCGACACCTCTTGCACGATTGCTTCCATGAGAATAAAATACTTTGCCTTTCCATTCAATATTAATGACTGGTTCGATCTCCGTCGACCAATACGTTTCTTGGGCTAAAATGAGGTCAGCTTTTTGGTTTTGACACCATTTGAAGAAGATGTTGCGCTTGGTTTTGTTGCGCAATCCTCTCACATTAACGCTCAAAAGATGACACGTTGACATGATAAAAGAAAATTAAGTTGAGACACCAATAAGATTTTTCCTCACTTTTTCTTTGATTTCTTCTCTTTTAGTTTTCTTTTCTTTGCTGGTTTCTTCGCTGCAAGTTGAGATCTAGTCTTCGGCAACTCGGGTGACTCTATCGATACTTCCGATTCTGGACAATCATCCGTCTCGATTTCTTGACTATCACCATCACTCGATTCATCAGCGCTGGTTTCTGTGTGAACTCGGTCTGCTTGTTTGAGACGCTCGCTACGAATGAATTGCGTAATCTTTGATTGTGTGTTGCCCGACGTTTCATCTTGTGAAAGGGTCTGCAATTCGATAGCATCTTGGTTGTCAGCTGTTCGTCTCGTTGCCTTGGTAGCGGTCCGTTTCGGCATCTCAACTCCAGCCTGGCTGTCAGCTATGTGATTGGTTGTCTTGGCGACGGTTCGCATCGGCTCCTTTTTGTCGTATTGACTTCGCTCCCGAGTATCCAAGGTTCCTTGCTTACCGATCGGCTCCTCTCGGCCTTCTTCGCTTGTTAATCCGGGGTTCGGACAATCTCGTTGTAAGTGCCCTTCCCTCTTGCACAGCCGACATACGATCTGGTTTGTGCATGCTGAACGATGATGTCCCTTATTAAGACAGTTTGAACATGTTATTTGATCTTTGTTGACTTGGTTTGCATGAAACACCTTTCCACGAAAATGTCCGAAAGAGAAGATTCTCGGAACAGGTTGTGCTGGCTTTTCTATATAGATGACTCTGTCGCCCGTTAGGCAGTTTGTTAGTTGGCCATCTACCCTCAACTTTGGGAACGTAACCTTTCCCGACACCTTGTATTTTCGTTTCTCAAGTTCATCAACAATCACTGAGTTCATATCATATATATATATATATGTCTTCTTGTTAGTAAATAGGCATATACTCAACAATTTGGTGATAAAAGTAAACACTTTACTAGCAAGTATATATATATATGATATACAGTGCGTCCCAAAAAAAACTATACACTTTTGAAATGGCTGCCAAATAAAAAATATAGCACTTTGGGGGAAATAACTTATAGATATGGAAAGCCCATAAAGTCAACTTTCAAGTGACACCAAAAAGTTGGAAAACTATTCATGCTTGAGCGAGCACTGCCCACTGAAACAAAGGGTATGAAAATTAGGGTGGGCCGGAATTAGCCTTCCAATTTCTTTCAGGTTTTTTGTTTGGTACTTGCAAAGTTGAGGGTTCTTTGGTGAATTAAAGATCAGTTGTGATAGTTTGTTGTTTGTGAAAATTTAATGCGTTTATTACATTGAAATTTAATGCATGAGTGATCGTGAATTGCAATTTTTAGTGCAGCATTTTGTCTTTATCATGTGGATCTCAACAATGTGTTTATGAAAGTCAGGAGAAGAGGGGGTAATATGACTTAGGTAGGTGAAGTACGTTGATGGGATAGAGGTCAACAGAACATTTAGCAACCCCTCACTCCATCTCAACCCCCCAGCCCCGCTTCTTTCCTCCTCAGACACTAAGCTCGGCTAGGCTGGGCAGGAATTAGCCTTACAGTTTTTTTGAGTGATTAGTCCTTTGGAACTTGCTAAGCTAAATTAATGAGTGAGATAAGTTTTGGTTTCTTAGGCAAATTTCATGAGTTACTAAATTGAAATTTAATGCATGAGTGAACAGGAATTGTAATTTTAGTGTAGCATATTCGTCTTGTGGACCTCAGAAGTGTGTTCGTGAGAGTCAGAGTAATGTGATGGTACCTGTTACAAGCAAGAGGGCGAGATATGCTAAGACTTGGTTAAAAGGGCATTCCTCTTCTTGTTGTCCTTTTACAAATTGAAAGTCATAATTATGTACCCTCCCCACTCCACCTCCATTTCCCAGCCCCCCTCTCTGTCTCACTTCCTGGATTGTAGCCTATTCAAAACTTAGCTGCCAAGTGACCGGTGGCTGATGGTCACTTGTTTATTGAATTATTACCAAGAAATTTAATGATTATGATGATTAATGAAATAATTCATTAAAAAAAAACTGAATGTATGATTGATCACATTGCACATTGAATGAGTTGATTTACTGATAAATTGTTGATGAAATGATTGATAGGAAAAAGTTGATGCCCCAATTCAGAATTAATCATTAAATCAACATTCCGCTCTGGACTTCACGCTTGCATGACAATAGCCATCAGTCTCTCAACAGGAGGGGAGGGCGGGAAAGAGGGAGGGGGCGGGGGCTGAATGTTCTGTTGACCCTTATTCCATCAACCTACTTCTCCCACTTAAGTCCTATCTCACCCCCTATTCTCCCGACTCCCATGAACACACTGCTGAGATCCACATGATAAAGTTGAAATGCTGCCCAAAAAGAGATCCAAATGATAAAGTTGAAATGCTGCCCCAAAAGTGTAATTTGTGTTCACTCATGCATTAAAGTTCAATTTAATAATTTATAGAATTTGCATAAGCAACCAAAACTGGTTACGGTTGATCATTAATTTATCACAACACCCTTAACTTTGCAAGTTCGAAAGGATTTGCCTCTTAAAAACTGACATAAATTGGAAGGCTAATTCCAGCCCACCCTAATTTTCATACCCTTTGTTTCAGTTGGCAGTGCTCGCTCAAGCATAAACAGTTTTCCAATTTTTTGGTGTCATTTGAAAGTTGACTTTATTGGCTTTCCATAAATGTAAAAAAAATTCCCATAATGCTATATTTTTTATTTGGCAGCCATTCAAAAGTGTATAGTTTTTTTTGGGACGCACTGTATATTGCTGAATATCAAAATGCCTAAACAGATACCTATTCATGAGCATAAATGTTTAATGTTTCATTTGTGAACTGATGAGCTTAATTTCTTTTCATGTGCATGCATACTGTAACTTAAGATTGGAAGAAATCATGAAACTGGTAGACACTTTACTAACATGAATATCAGTATGTAGGACAAGAGTGAAATTTCATGGTATCTTTGGAAGAGTTTTAAAAGGTGAAGGAATAAAATATCATCATTGATTTTAACATATTTTGTCAATATCATACTAATAATTAACAAACACGAAAATCAAGTTAAAAAATTATTTGTCCGGGGGTCAAACTCAAGGTCAAAGCAAAGGTCAAAGGTCACGACCTTATAAATCGCTCCAATACATTATTTAATGCAAGTTTTGGATTCCTCTCTGAATTTCCTAATAAATGGTACCAGTTTCATGAAAATCGGTGAACACGTTACGACGCAGTGGCCATTGAAAGTTGAAGGTCACGCCCATTTTTGTCAAAACAAGGAGAAAAGGGCGGGCCGTAGCGCGAGAACCGACGGACCGATTGGACTTATTTTTTTTTTTTTGTGCGTGGGCCATGGTGAATTTTATGTGTACCAATTTACAACGAATTCCGAGAAGGTCGGGTGCAAAATTGCACATTCATTGGGTGAATTGGCATGGAATGACCCCGAGTGGCCACATTAACTCGATTGTAATGGCAATTAGTGAATCCACTGGTATTTTAATAGACGGAATGAAAAGCAAATATTTCGGAGACAAAACACAATAATTCTTGTAAAGAGGGTGTGTTATAATACGCCTCGCGTGTATTCAATAGATTGTTAAAACATAATGCAAATGATAAGTCTGTGTAATGCAAATGAGGTGGGGGAGAACCTCGTCAAGCATGCGTTTAATTTAATTCGAAACAAGTATACGAAGATTCCTTTTCTCTTCCTACAGTGCACCTTTTAGGTGAATGCAATGTCTGCTTAAAGATTCAGTGGTATATTTTATTAGATAATAGGTAACCATGATTACATAACCTTACTGATCATGGTTTGAGAATCTTAATTGAATCGTTGGTGGGATCTCATATACTCTTTTAAAATCAAACTGAATTAGAATGAATGTATCTTAGATGCAAATTTCGAAAAGGTTTAAGGTTCCAATAGTGGTCCTTTTGTATTATCCTTTTCGGTCTTAAAGGATAAGGTTTTCAAAAGAATGTAGATATAGAAATTGCAAATCAATTGGGTTAACATTGAACTTTTAATCCATATCTTAGTATGTGGCTCGCCGGTATTTAGGGCATGAATATAGTCGAGAGGCAATTTCCTCAGGATAATGTTGTAGTCCACAGGTTTTTTTTTTCTCTTTATTTTCCTTTGCTCATTATTGACTTACCTTCAAAATAAATCTCAAGTTAGGGAGAGGGGTTGGCGAGACATCATGAAGATGTCTAAGACATGTAAGAGGGTTTTCGTTTTAGACACTTCCTTTATAGGAAGATCTCCCTTGATAGTCTTGCTTGTTGATGTTTGTTTTATGTGCACTTTGTATTTCGTTTCCTTTTTCCTTTCAGGGTCAGTTGGCAATGGCATTTTGATCATGATCAGATTTACATGTAGGCCGGGCGGACAGGGTGCGGCGCTCTTCCACTTCTCATCCCACGATTTATTATCTTGTCCATACCCTTGGGTTTAATTCTTTAATCTGCAATTTCATATCTTTAAATGTTAAGGGAATTCGAGAACGTCATAAGAGGCAAAATATATTTAAATGGTGTAAGGATAAAAAAGGGCATATTATTTTTCTCCAGGAAACTTTTAGCACTCAAGATATTGTTAGTAATTGGAGTTCCATGTGGGATGGCTTTTGTATTTTTAGTCACGGTACAAACCACGGTAAAGGCGTTATGATTTTAGTAGATAAAGGGTTTGATATCTCAATAAAACATACAATCATCGATACAAGAGGTAGATACATTTTTATTATTGGATCTTTGCAAAATCAGGAAGTAATATTGGGAAATGTTTATTTCCCTGTTAGTAGTAAAGTGCACGAGCAACTTGAGCTTTTGGATTCTATTATTAAGATTTTAGGAAGAAAGGAGTTCCAAAATAAACCTTTTATTATAGGAGGAGACTTCAATATGGTTAGGGATATTTATTTAGATTATGATGGAAAAAACGTAAACAAGAAGCAATCTAAACTTAGTTCAATGTTCGAAAATTTTCTTACGGATTATAAGGCCTTAGATATATGGCGTGTTAAAAATGATTCCAAGAAACAATTTACCTATCATCAAGGAAATCCGTATATGCAAAGTCGATTGGATTACTGGGTGGTTTCAGATATTTTAGAAGAGAAAGTGTTGAATTGTAAAATAATACCTTCATTATCACCTGATCACTCAGCAATAGAACTCAATATTAATTTTAATCATATGGTCAAGCCAACGATTAAGACTGGTTATTGGAAATTTAATAACAGTTTATGTAAGGACGAAGAATATGTTAAAAGTATGAAGGAGGAAATTATTCGTTTGAAACAGATGTTATCAATAGAGATTATGGACAGCAGAATTTTATGGGATTATGTTAAAATGGAAATCCGAAGTTTTACTAGGAAGTACTCAAAGAAAAAGGCAAAATAAAGAAGAAAAAAGATTACAAAGTTGGAAAAGGAAATTGTAAAATTAGAAGAAGAACTGCAACAAAGACCAAGTAATAAAAATAAGGATTCAATTGACATTTTAACCAGGAAAAGAAATGAATTAAAAGCAATTTATACTTATGTTAATGAAGGTATAAAAATCAGATCTCGAGCGCCGTGGTTTGAAAGTGGGGAAAGGGAAACCGCATATTTTAAACAATTGACAGATTCTAATGGGGAAAAAATGTGTAATTAAAAAACTTAAGGTGAATGAAAATATAATTAGTGATGAAATTAATATTTTAAATGAAATCCGAAAGTTTTATTCATCATTATACGCTAAATCTGAGGCAGGATTATGCGACGATAATACGTTTTTTCCCAATAGCTTACCCAAACTAACAAAAAATCAGAGTAATCACTGTGAAGGAAAAATAAACCAAGGTGATTGTATTGAAATCTTAAAAGAAATGCAACTTAATAAATCTCCGGGGAATGATGGACTGAGCGTCGAGTTTTACATTACATTTTGGCATGTTGTAGGTGATTTAGTTATTAACGGGCTTAATGATAGTTTGATTCATAAAGAATTATCGCCCTCTCAGAGGCAAGCAGTAATTACACTAATACACAAGGGGGATAAAGACCCTACATTCATTAGCAATTACAGACCCATTTCACTTCTCAATGTAGATTATAAAATTCTCACTAAGATACTTTCTAAAAGAATAAAAGCGATTCTGAGTAACATTATTTCAGTTGACCAGGTAGGGTATTTAAATGACAGAAATATTGGTGAAGCAGTAAGATTAATTAATGACATGATATTTCATACCTCACATTTTAATAAATCGGGTTATTTATTAGCAATCTATTTTGAAAAGGCTTTCGATTCAATTTCACACGCTTTTCTTCAAAAGGCACTTTGTTCATTCGGTTTTGGAACGATGTTTAGGGATTGGGTCAAAGTAATTTACACTAACACACTATGCTGCGTTTTCAATGGAGCGAGATCAACTGGCTATTTCGATGTTGAGCGGGGGCTAAGGCAGGGGGACCCCCTGTCCCCATATCTTTTTATATTGTGTATAGAGTGTTTAACTCACTCTATTCGAAACGATAATTCAGTAAGGGGTATTTGCTTTGGCGATACAGAAATTAAGCAGGTTCTTTATGCTGATGACATGACAATATTTGTGCAAGATTTAGACTCTATAGATAGATTAGACATAATCCTTGAGAAGTTCAAGAAAATATCTGGACTGAAAATTAATAAAAATAAAACTTTCATTTTGCCTCTAGGGCCTCCTGTTCCACCGGGGAACAGCTTTCCATTCGGTAAAAGAGTTGATACTGTGAAAATACTGGGTATTTACTTTTCACTCAATCCTGATGTCGCTGAAGAAATGAATTTCAAAGAAATTTTGAGCAAAATCAAAAAGTTATTAAATTGATGGAAACAACGAGATCTCAATTTGATAGGAAAAATTCATTTGCTTAAAACGTATGCGTTTTCCAAATTGACTTATGTGAGCTCCCTATCTTCAGTTCCAGACTGGGTTTTCAAAGAAATTGATGATTCATGTTTTGACTTTTTATGGCGGGGGAAAGACAAAATAAAAAGAAATACTTTATATCTGGATTACCGACAAGGTGGGCTAAAAATGCCCAATTTCAAACTATTTATAATGGTACAAAGAGTGATGTGGATTAAAAGATTAGTTACTGGTGACCAGAGAGCAAAGTGGAAAAGATATTTTAAATTTCTCCTGAGAAAATTTGGTGGTCTTTTGATATTTTACTGCAATTTTTCCCCTGATATGGTCGATGTTAAATTACCAAAATATTACCGAGAAATGTTATGTATTTGGTCTGATATGAATATTTTTTTTTTATTAAAAAAGATACAAATAGTAAAAGAAATGAAATTTTCTTTAATAATAAGTGTATTTTGAAGAAAGGAAAAAAGTTTTTTCATGAAAATCTGTTCCTCAAATATATTTTTAAATTTCATCACATTACAGATGTTAAGGGGGCACTTAAGCCGGATAATTATTTCAGATGTATGGGATTGGACGATGAGGACGTATCAGTTATTCATGAAATATTTGCACATACCCCCAGAGAATGGAAAGACAGATTAAGAAGGAATACTTCAGTGGACGGCTTGAATATTGAATTTGTCTTTTATGAGAAAAAAATTCAATTGGACTCGGTTACTTCCAAAAATCTATATAGAGGGTGTATAAAACAAATTGCTGAACAACCAGTTAGTTTTCATAACTTAGCATTATTATATAATCTGTCAAATAAAGAAATTGAGAAAACATTTTATCGTCCTAGATTTAGTACGTTGGATAACAAATTGAGAGAATTTCAATTTAAAATGTTATACAATATCATCTTTCTGAATCATCACTTATACAGGTTTCATTTTATAGCAAGTGATAAATGTTCCTTCTGTAGAAAATACGAAGAAACATATAAGCATTTATTTTTTTAATGTGAAAAAGTAGGAGATTTGTGGGAACGGAGTAGTAATTTGTTTGGCCTTCCAATTCTAAAAAAAACTAAGCTGGATGGAAATCCATATTGGTCTCGAGGAAACAACCGAAAACATACAATTACTTAATCATATCATTTTGCTAATCAAATATTTAATATATCAAGGAAGAGGGAAGGGTAAACCACCAACTCCTGAAGAGATAAAGGAAAAGTTACTTATTAGCAAAGAAGAAGAAAAGAAAATTGCATAAGAGCGTAATACGTTAACGCGACACTATAAAACATGGGAATATTTAAAGGTTTTATAAACATTAACCAAAATAAAAAGGATGTGGAAGGGAGGGGTGCCCCTCGTCTGCCCGTGCGTGGAATCGATCGATCACTGTCGCTGTAAACTGACCTCTGTCCTGTCTGTTATTGGTTCGTGTTTTTTTTTTTATAATCATTTTAATTGTTCCTGTCCTTTGCTTCTTTTTTCTCTCTCTCCGTTATGTGTATGGTGATTTTTTTCTGTCTATTTCTCCCGTTTGTTGTTGTTGGTGTGTTAGTTTGTTCAGCTTTGGGGTCTGATAGGGGGGGGGGGCTCATGGGACGGGAGAATGCTCATATACATTCATTCTTTAAATTTGCGTAGTTGTTACGTCTTTGTTTTATTATTTGCTTTATAGCTGCATACATAAGTTGTTGAAATGTTATTTTTGCATAAGTTCGGATTATCTCTTTTCTGATACAATTTGCCTGCTATGTTTATTACACTGTTATTTAATTTGTGTATTGCACTGCTGCAATTATCATTTTGTTCTATATTTTCTAGATTATGTATGTATGAAATTTATTTGAATGAATAATAAAGATCACTACAAAACAACAAAAAAAAGTCCAAGGAAACAGGTGTCAAATCAATTACCGACCTTGAAACGACATGATTCTTTCCGATCCGTTGAGTCGACTTCCTAATCCCAATGAAGCATGCGATGTACCGTTAGGTGTCAGAGTTAAATCCATCTGCTCTGAGGAAAAAGATTCGCATATGCGATGATCGACTTATTACTCTTCGGAAAACACAAGAGGACAGAACTTCAGAGAGAAACGGCTAATGATCCAATTCCCAGATCATTATGGCAGATTTGGCCTGAGTTGGCCTGAAACAATTCAAGAGTTATTGAAATCCCTTAGGCAGTATTGGTCGTATAGAGATAACATCGGATTATCAAATGGAGTACTCTTCGCGGGAAGTCAAGTCATCGTACCGAAGTCACTGAGGAATGATATCCTTGGACAGCTTCACTTAGGACACATGGGAATCAAAAGTACCAGGCGACTTACTCATGAGACAGAGTTCTTGTCAAACATCAACGAGGACATCGACCAGTTGATAAAGCAGAGTGAAACATGCCAGAAACATCAAGCAAGGCAGCAGAAGAAAAGAAGTGGAATATCAAGCACATTACTTCTTCTTCACACTATCCAAGATCAAACGGATTAGCTCAGAGGATGGTTCGTACAGTCAAGAATCATTTGACAAAATGTTCTCAGACTGGCCAAGACAGTCAACTAGCAATGATGAACCTGAGAGCAACACCAGTCGAAAGTAACTTGAGATCACCAGCAGAAATGTTATTTTGTAGACCCATCAGAACCACATTATCAAGTCACTATTTCTCGAAAGATTCTACTACCACTGATTTTCTCTTGAATAGGCAAGACAAGGTGAAGGAAGTGCATTATCGACATGCAAGTTCTAATCTACCACCTCTGCATGTAGGACAGCCAGTGAGAGTTATACATCCAAGATAACACACTTGGATACCAGCTAAAGCATCCAAAGTCTGTGAGGAACCCAGGTCTTACGAAGTATCAAAGCCGAGCGGAGGAATCTTGAGAAGGAACAGATCACACGTGAGGGAAATTCCACCCACCATCCCCACTCAAAAACATGCAAAAGCAGGGCTCGAAATTAGCGGTTGCCCGGGTGACGTTGGCAACCAAAACTGCCATCATGGTTGCCCGGATGGCAACCAAGAAAATTCCGTGGTTTTTTCTCAAAGAGAATAAAAATCTCTTGAATTTTGCAGCAAGCAAAATTGCTTTTCCAGTCCAAAGTTTACAACTTCTGGATCAGGAATATATCTTTCAAGATCAAATTGGCACAAAGGTTTAGCTCAAAAAGATCGCCCAAATCTAGCACATGAGCCTGCCAATGATTTATAAGATTGACTGTCTGTCTGTCAACGTCCTCCCTGAGAACCATAAAGCTTACATTTTGACATTATATAAGTTAATTGTTGCAAGTTGTAAAATGCAATTTACTGGAGGCCTTTTCCGTGGTACTGATTCGTCACCACATTTTCTACTTTTGAAAATATTAAATAGATTAATAACACAACCATACACATCTCAATGTTCCGAAAAGACCTTCCCCTTCTTTACATTGGTCAACAGAAAGAGGTTTTTGTCATTTTTGGCACTTTAATGTATCAGAATTGTTTAATTCAAATCGTAAAGAATAAAGATAACCCACTCAATTAATTTCTCATACTCAGAATACCTTCAAAACATTTGTAATTTGTTTTCTTATGACGTCGAATTGAAAAGTTCTGTTAAGAGTTTTTTGGTGGCGGCCAAGGGACAATATTCAAGTTTTCAGAAGATCAAAATAAGTTCATTCAGTATACGACTCCAGGATTGAAAAGGTGTAGGTTAGAAAAACTTATCAATATGTTGAAAAGGGGGGTAAAGATAATGACAATATAGTACATTTAAGTCTGTAAAATGCAATAAAAAAACAACAACTCAATTTCTTAATAATTGTATATTATTATATAGGAAAGTTTTTTAGAAAGTTTCAAGACAATTCCTTTATTTTCCTTAGATATATGGTAAATCAAGTATTTTGCAAATTTTCATTTTTTTGGGGGAAACAATTTCAAAATGCACTTTTCTTATTAAGATCTCAGCCGAATTACCTTTTCATCACCTATGAATGATATCAACTTGTAGAAAATGTATTCATCTTTCATATGACACTACTTTTGTGTTCGAAGAATACAGGCCATAGATTCAAAATACAGATAAAGTGGGGGTAGCCTTGACATATGGTTTTCAGCTATGATCACTTTTTGACTGGCGACAGAATTACCCCCAACGACTTTTACTGTGGAGAGCCAATTCCATTTATATTGACCCCAAACGATTCATAGTTGTCTGAGAATGATAATTGAGGTTTTTTCCTTCACTATGAAAGCAAACGGAACAGAGTTGTAAACATAAGAGATATACAATAAACAAAATTTTGGCTCTTCATAAACTTAGAAAAGAGTTAGAACGTGTTGGAAAATAAACCTGATTTTGGAATACAGGCCATAAATTCAAAATACAGATAAGGTGGAGGTAGCTTTGACATGTTCCTTTGAGTTGTGTATTGATGTGTAAGAACTTCATCTCTATTACCTGCAGTGCAAGTGTATCTTATAACTGTTTCCAAGAGACTTCATTAAATAAATTTCTTTATAATGTAACAGAAACACCTTTTTTGCCTTTACATCCTTCTGAATCACATTTCTATTACCATGCACATTACATACTGTACATTACGGTGTGTCAGTCGTACCAACACAATAGATGCGAGAGGCTGATCCGAGCTATTGTATTATTTGAATGGCATACCATTCATCACTTTGCAATCGTTTTCATGGGTATGACTGCCACACTGAGGTTGCTTTTTGGCATCACTTTAGAGCAAAATCGCTTAATACATTCAGCACATTTTCCTTTTATCTGAAGCAAATGAAGATACTTATGGTGGCATGAAGCTTGCCAATATTCTCGTTGATACATTATCTTTCATATCGAATGTTGAGATTGTGAATTTATTACTAACATTCATGATAAATCTGATCAATAACAGTGCATGTGCATTTTTTTTTACCAAAAACATACAAATTTTTGCCAAAAGTCTTAATTCTTTCAGAAACTATATCAACCGACTTTAAATCGAAGAATAAAGGGATTGTAGTAAATTCTACCAACAAAATAATATATAATTTCTCATTTTATTAAGGCCTATCTCCATTTTCTGGGTTGAAAATGTGACAATATACATTAGTGTATCCAAGTCTCCGATATGCAGTAAAAAAGCTAAATTTCTGAAAATTGAATTTTCAAGTTTGAGACATTATAAGTTTGTGACTAAAAACGATATCAATTCGGAATTTCGTCTACTTAATACTTGTATATTAGGAAAGAAATTTCTGAGGCGATTTCTTCATTTTCTTTAGATTTATGGTAAATCATGTATTTCGCAAATTTTCAATTTTTTGGAAAAAATTCTCAAAATTGCACTTTTCTTATTGAAATCTCAGCCGAATTAGCTTTTCATCACCCATGAATAGTATCAACTTGTAGAAAATGTATTTATCTTTCATATGACACTAATTTTGTGGCAAATGAATGTTTGTGTCGGAATCTATGTACGAAAAACCAAATCCCATGAATATGGCGGCCATTTTGGACGCCATCTTGAATTTGAACCCCATGAGACAATATTTCGTTTTGGGAACATTAAAATTCATTCACTACACATCTTACGGATTACAAAAATGTAGATTAAAAAAATATATCATTCGGGTGCATGGGAATTCTATCTCTCTCCCCTACTATGTGTATGAGATATAGATTCACCGAGGAAAGGCGTTGTGGAATATTCAAATCTTATGAGTATTTTGTTTAAACATCGTTTGTTAGATTGAACAGTTAGTACTCGTGCTTGTGTTTCCTTTCATGGATGTGGGTGTTAGTTTATTGGTTTTAATAATGTGTCTTTCAAAAGCATTTATAAGCGCTCCTTACTCCATATCTTCGGTTTATTAAAAAACCGAGTAAAATATAGAAACAGAAGTAGAAAGAAAATGGTATCTATATGGAATTCCCAATAGAATCTCCAGATATAAATGTTTTGTTGTCTTTTTGTTTTCAATTCTCTTTTTATCCCCCTCCCTATTTACATATATACATTATAATGCGACATACTAATACAAAATGGGCCTAAAAATAGGCCTGAATATATACACACAACAACAAAATAGTAACCAGCCTCATATATAGGTATTCACATGTATTAGTACATGCACATATATGTATGTTTATATATTTTCTACAGTTGGTTATATTTTCCGCTGCCTTTTATAAAGGCTAAAATGGCCGGAAAATTTTCTTCTTTGGCGAATAATGTCTTTAGGTTCGGGTTCGTAACTTTCAATTTGCGATAAAGTCGATCCCTTTGTCTGGCATATAAAGGACAAAATAACATGAAATGCTCAATGGTTTCATGTGTTTGACAATCATTACAAAGTCCTGTATCGTGTTTTTTCATTATATAATTATAATAATTTAATCTGCATTTACCAAGACGGAATTGATGCAATATCCGTTCATCTTTCCTGCAAAAACCTTTAATAATACATTTATATTTCACCTCTGGTTGTATGTTAAAAAGGTGCCTGCCCTTTTCCGTGTTTTCCCATGAACTCTGCCATTCATTTTTATAAAGATCTGACCTTTCACTCAAGTATTCTTGTTTATTTTTGTTAATGTAAACATCAATGTTATTTTTTGAAGCCGCATGTTTTGCTAAAGTGTCTGCTTCCTCATTGCCTGCTAGGCCACATTGTGCTGGTACCCATTCGAAATTCACTTCTATTCCAAATCTGTTTATTATCATTAATTTTTCATATATTTCAACTATCATACTACTTTCCTGGAAATTTTTTATGGCTTCTAAAGCAGAACTTGAGTCAGATAAAATTACTACTGCTATTGGAAGATATTCCTCTACCCATTCTAAGGCCATAATAATCGCTGACAATTCAGCTCTCATAATGTTTACTTTACATAATCTGAACTTTTTTCTTACTTGTAACTTCGGTATGTAAAAAGCTGAACCTGTTCTTCCGTCTTGTAACCTAGACGCATCTGTATAGATTCTGAGGACATGGGACCATTTCTTAGTAATTATTTCATTAGCATATGTTTTAGATTCTATCGGTGATGTGAATTTCTTATTAATATGTTCTTTGATAATCGTAGAAACATTTGGTGTTTTGTAGTGCCAAAAAGGTCTTCTTGGAGCACAGTCTACCTGTTTTTCAATATCATCATTTATTTGATTTCTTATCCTTTTGACAAACGGACCTTCTCCTGTTTTTCCTGTAATTATTTCGTACTGGCAACATGGCAATAATATTCTTTTTGTGGGATGAGTTTCTTTTGCCGCCTTTAGGTAGTAATTATATTTATCTACAAACATACTTCTTCGCGCCTGTAGTGAAATTTCATTGCATTCTACTTGTAAAGCATTTAAAGATGTTTGGTGTGCTGCTCCCGTGATGATTTTTAAGGCTTGATATTGAATAGAGTCTAATTTCTTTTTCAGATTACCACAAGCTCCGTCATAGGCCTCGCAACCGTAGTCCATTACTGATCTAATTAAACCTTTATACACCAAAAATAAGATGTCAGATTTTTGGCACCAATCGGTGCCAGCTATACGTTTTAAGAGATTGAGTCTTTTTTTTACATTTTACTACTACTTCGTTTATGTGTTTTGACCAAGTCAGTTTCGAGTCAAACCATACTCCTAAGAACTTGTGTTCTTTATTTATTGGAATTTTTTCATTATTGATTCTTAGGTCAAATTTGAAGTCTCTTTTCCTACCAAAAGAAACTGCTACAGATTTGGAGGAGGAAATATGCATCCCCCATGTTTTACACCATTCCTGTATTAAAACAATTGCTGTCTCCAGTTTCTTTGTAATGAAAGAGGGGTTCCTGTGGGAAAACCATAAACATATATCGTCTGCAAAAACTGAAATCTCTACTACGTCTTGTATTTTATGCAGATCATTAATCATAAAGTTGAATAATAAAGGACTTTTTACACTCCCTTGCATTATTCCCATCTCAACGTTTTGCTGTACCGATAGGTGGTAATGGATCTTGACTTGACACATTCTTTTAGATAAAAAACATTTATCCAACGCAAAATTCTACCATCAAAGCCCAATTCATATATTTTGCTTACTATACCCTGTCACCATACTAAATCATAGGCCTTCTGTAGGTCTAAGAAAATAACGACTGTATATTCTCTATTAATCATTGCCTTGTTAATATCCGTTTCCAATCTTATGATTTGATCTGTAGTACTTCTTTCTTTCCTGAATCCAGATTGGATAGGGGTGATGATATTATTTTTCTCTATATACCAATTCATTCTTTTTTTTATTAATCTTTCCATCAATTTACATAATAATGGTGTAAGGGAAATTGGACGATAAGATGCTGGATTGGAAGCATCCTTTCCTTTTTTAAGGATTGGAATTTGTATAGCTTCTGACCATTGATATGGCAATAAGCTCTAATCCCATATTTCATTAAATAAATCTAACATAATGTCAATTATCTTACCTGGAAGGTTCCATATTATTTTTGCTTGGACATCATCCTTACCTGGCGCAGTGTCCTTGATTTCATTAATAGCACCTTGTAATTCACTCATGTTAAAATTGTCATTTAGTACATTTTCTCGATTAGTACTTACCTTTTCAATATTGTTCATGATTATGTTCTCAAACTTTTTTCTCCTGTTTACTTCTGACTTATCTAGGTTTGAGTCAATACGGTTAAAACATTGAAGAAAAATGAGTGCTTTTTCTTCTGCCGATTTAGCAATAGTTTTTTCCGTTATTTAGGATCAAATCCGGTATCTTAGATTTACAACCTTCTTTTATACCCTTTATCCTTTTCCAAACAGAACCTATACTTACCATTCTATTAAGTTTGGCACAGTAGTTCCAATATTCTCTTTTTGCTTTTCTGAAAACTGCCTGTGTCTCCCTTTTTTTAATCAAGTATTTCTCAAAATCTTCATAAAGAAATGTTTTATATATGAATCTGTTTTTAGCTTTATTTCTTTCTTTTGATGCTCTAAACATTCTCTGTTCCACCAAGGTACCGGTGATTTATCGAAATGTTTTTTTATAGTCTTTTTTCTTTGTTTATCAAAAGAGGCAAGCATTAAGTCTACAATTAAATCGTATTTACCTTGTATATCTAACTCTGGGTATTTGTCTTTTATATCCTCAAATCTGGATTCCATTTCCATCTTACACCACTTCCAATTTATTTTTGCCTGTTTTCTACTCTGGGAACCACTGTATGTATATTTTTTTTCAAACATGTCCTTAATACCTCTATTGATACTAAAATTGATGACAAAGTGGTCACTTCCAAAGTTATGTCCAGAGACCGCCCAGTGAGTATAACCGCTGGTTTCCTTGGATATAAAAGTAAGATCCAAAGAGGATTTTCCCCCACTTCTTGGGTCCAACCTGGTTGGTGAATCATCATTAAGAAGGTCAAGATCATATTTATTCTTGAAGTCTTCGACAGTCTTACCATTAACGTCCAAAGTGGTGCTCCCCCACAGTGGATTATGGGAGTTAAAATCTCCACACACTATAACCTGTTCTTTACAATTTTTCATTATTTCATCAAGCAGAGTGTGACTGATTTTTTTACAAGGGTTGTAAAAATTTACGAGAGAAAAAGTATTGTTTTGTAAATATATATCCACAATAATATATTCACTGATCTCTGGGGTATTTATAACCCGGAATGCTATAGATTCGTGCAGATATAAAGCAAGACCTCCACGTTTGTCGTGTCTATTCTATCATTGCGAAACTCCGCTATTTAAAGTCTCCGAGAGCTGCCTTACGCAGTGCGATCATTGAGTTCTAGCACGCCAAAGCTATAGCGCCATCTACGTTTACTGCATTATAACCAAAACCGTAGCGGACGGGTTCGCTAGACAATTATGGATTAACCTAAACATGTAAACATCTACCCTTGATTAAAATTTGTTGGTGTCTTTCATAGCAAATGGTACTTTGTTAATGTCAGTTATTATACAAATAATGAATGTGTATGCGTGCAATGGGGAGAATATTTTCATGAGATGAAATATGAAAAGTTCCAAGGAGGTTAAAGTTGCCAACTCCTTATTACACGGAACGCCTATCCCTCCTAAACCGGCTTATTATATTCACTCGCGTTCGTAATCACTCGCGTCGCGTTGGTAATCACACGCGTTTTTGATTTTTGGCGATTTTTTTTCATTTCGGTGCGATTTTTTTCTAACGGTGTCTTCAATGGGACAAACACGATGGGAAAATAAAATGAAATTGAAATTCGAGTTTCGTTTTAAGCCGGCAAGTGCCTTAAATAAGATGTACTCGACTACTGTTTTAACATAACAAACAAGCAAATCAGCCATGTGGCTCAACTAACTTAGAATAGATCCGGACTTCTACTGTGTCTTATACGAGGACTCCGAGTCGGAACTTGCCATATCTGCCACATCGATATTACATCGTATCATTCCCATATGCGGACATGCCTGCATGCAATGTCCCCAAGGCGGCCGGACCCGGCCGCGGTCGGAAACGACGTGCATCGGTAGCATGGAGCAAGCTAACGTGGGTCGAGCTGAGTTAGATCGCACGTTACATATGAGGCGCCGATTGTACCAATATTATATAGAACAATTATTTGTTACATAATCATTATTCATTAAATAATAACTATTATTTATACATAGTTTACATTCTATTTGTAAATAATTACTATTATATAAAATAACATTTCTAATTATTTATATATAATTCCAAGTAATACTTCATTATTTGTAAATAATAATAGTTCGACATTCTATTATTTATAAATAATGATTATTTGTTTATCATTATTTATAAATACTGATTGTTTGTTATTCATTATTTATAAATAATGATTATTTATTTTTAATTATTTGTAAATAATGATTATTTTTTTCTCCATTATTTATGAATAATGATAATTTGTTTTTCATTATTTATAAATAATGATTATTTGTTTTTCATTATTTATAAATAATGATTATTTGCTTTTCATTAATTATAAATAATGGTTATTTGTATATAAATAACGAGTATTTGTATATAATGGCAAACTGTAAAAATCGTTTATAAATAATGATTATTTATAAATAATGGGATATTCAAACCAAAATGTTATTTATAAATAATGAAACTCGATGAATTTTCATTATTTATAAATAATGGGAAACTCAACAAATTATTTATAAATAAAGAAATGTGCACTGGCATTGTTAATATATAATTATCATTTACAAATAATAGAAAACTCGACAAACTTATTTATAAATAATAAAAAAACGAATTGCAATTATTCATAAATAATGAAGTTAAGTGTCATTATTTATAAATAATGAAACACAAAAAATATTATTTGTAGATAATGAAAAACAAATAATCATTATTTATAAATAATGGAATGTCGAACTATTATTATTTACAAGTAATGAAGTATTACTTGGAATTATATATAAATAATTAGTAATGTTATTTTATATAATAGTAATTATTTACAAATAGATGGTAAATTATATATAAATAATAGTTATTATTTAATGAATAATGATTATATAACAAATAATTGTTCTATATAATATTGGTACAATCGGCGCTCATATATAACGTGGGATCTAACTCAGCTCGACTCACGTTAGCTTGCTCCATGCTACCGATGCACGTCGTGTCCGACCGTAGCCTCTTGTCGAGGCCCTGGCGGCTGCTTCCCGAGCGAAGCGAGGGCTTTCCTAATTCGCGAAGCGAATTAGGCCTTTGCCATGTTCGCTCGGAAAGCAGCCGACAGGGCCTCGACAAGAGGCTAGTCCGACCGCGGCCGGGTCCGGCCGCCTTGGGGCCATTGCATGCAGGCATGTCCGCATATGGGAATGATACGATGTAATATCGATGTGGCAGATATGGCAAGTTCCGACTCGGAGTCCTCGTATAAGACACAGTAGAAGTCCGGATCTATTCTAAGTTAGTTGAGCCACATGGCTGATTTGCTTGTTTGTTATGTTAAAACAGTAGTCGAGTACATTTTATTTTAAGGCACTTGATTGCCGGCTTAAAACGAAACTCGAATTTCAATTTCATTTTATTTTCCCCATCATGTCTGTCCTATTGAAGACACCGTTAAAAAAAATCGCACCGAAAAAAAAAAAGTCGCCAAAAATTCAAAACGCGAGTGATTACGAACCCGCACGTGACGCGAGTGATTATAAACTGCCCCTAAATCTACCCTCTCTCTATAATAGACTAGTTTACCTGCGAATGTCCTTTGTAATAAAGTGCCTACATAGACATTATGACGTGCCTATTTCTCTGTTACCAATTCCATGCCATAGACGAATTCACACACTCGTCTTGAATCATCAACTTGCACGATCAAATTGTTTAAGATTTACTTGTTTCCATGTTTTCCCCAGATTCTGGGAACATCTATCAGGGGCAGACAGAGACTTGTGTGTAGGAACCAATGTTTTCCCCTTCCTCAATGTGTAAACGAAATTTCCTCTTTGAATTATCTCCCCCGTGTTACGTTTGCTGGTCCGGACAAGCTCTTACTGTTACCTATCCTAGACAAACTCCCACGTAAACCTCCTGAATCTTGTTCTCCATTCAGACACTCCTGAACTAGCAAACAAGCCACGCCGTGTAAAATCGTTTAAAAATAGTTTATTTATAAATCTACACATGACGATTCCAATTTACACAAGTCCGTTGTTCACTTAGCGATATCCTTTTTTCTAGTCTCTACTTCAGGCTTAAACGTATTATTATCTCGTCACACTCCCTTCCTTAAAAACATGCTTATAAATTTTCAAAGAAATTGCAATAAGTATGTTCGCAACTCAAATTTTGCTTGTTAATATAAACGAACATTGTCACAATGAATATAGTGCTTAACCAAACACAGTTAATGCATTAAAACATATCGAAATGCCTTTTTTTTCAATTTCACGCTCTTTGTGCAGCAATTTTGCATACTTTGGCAAAAGATAAGCATAATATAAAACATAGTATAATGAAATGAGTAAAACAGACATGTATTGATAGCGCATGCATGTAGTAAAACTTATTCATCAAAAGGTACACGCGTGTTCTGAAATACATGTATGTTCGTAATAAACATAGTCATAAGAAATTTCACATGAATAATCAACATAAAAATACATGATATTACTTCCAAGTGTGATGAGAAAAGCAATATAAAAAGCATTGCTTCACTGAGTCCAAAAGTCAATAATATGAGAAATCATTCAAGATGTAAGTTCAAACTTCTGATTTCCAATATCTTCTTCCAATTACAGTTTCAGTTCAACGAAGTTCAACATCATCGCTTCAGTTAGGGTTCATTGAATGTTCATGAAGATTCACAGTAGGTTCAGATTACTTGATCCAAGATAAAGTGTAAACATGAGCACAGTTGGCATCCAGAAATTCAGAAAAAAAACACAAGTTCAGTTCACTTTCAAATCAAACATGGTAAAGAGTCCATTCCGGAGTATCCATTAAGTTGAGATGACAAGTAAGCATTTAGGTATAAATTCACACGATGATATGAATTTCAAGTTCAACAGTTCACAGAAAGTACAGTTTCGAAATTTCACTTTGATTATACACAATATCAAACGTTCACGGATTCAAATGTCACGATGAATTAACACGATGTCAAACGTTCACTGTTTATCACATTGATGATATCAAACTTTCATTGTCCGAATTTCACATTGATACACACGACGTTAAGCTTCCATTGTCCAGAGTTCAAAGTTCACACAAAGTCCATGTTATCAAATTGGTCAAAGTTTAGGATTTAGTGTACACTCGCGACAATGTGTCTGCAAGAATGCTGTATTTTCCCGGTAGATGTCTAATGTTCAAGTTGTACTCTTGGAGCAGTAGACTCCACCTTGTAAGTCTTTGATTTTTGTTTTTCATCTTACTTAGAAACGTCAAAGGATTATAATCTGTCCATATGTCCAATGCATGGTGAGATCCACTCACATAGATTTCGAAGTGTTGCAGTGCAAAGATTAACGCCAAAGTTTCCTTCTCCACAGTGGAATAATTTCTCTGACTGCTCGAAAACTTCCTTGAGAAGAACGATATGGGCCTGTCTGTTCCCTGTTCATCTTTCTGCGTAAGAACAGCTCCGGCACCCACATCACTAGCGTCAACCATCAGAGAGAATGGCTGACTAAAATCTGGAGCCACCAGTGCAGGATTGGTAGATAGGAGTGCTTTCACTTTGTCAAAAGCACTCTGACAGTCACTGGACCAGATGAACTTCACCTCCTTGCGTAGTAGATTGGTCAGCGGTGCGACGACATCAGAGAAGTTATGGCAGAACCGTCTGTAGTAGCCTGCCATGCCAAGAAACCTCATCAGTTCCTTCCGGTTGGTTGGAGTCGGGAACGCCATAATAGCTTCTACCTTCGCTGAGAGTGGTCGAACTTGACCTGAACCAACAACGTGACCCAAGAAACTAACAGTAGCACCTCCAAACTCACTCTTTACCAAGTTGACTGTCAATTTGGCATCAGACAATCTCCTGAACAAATCTCTGATTCTTTGTACATGAACTTCCCAATCTTCACGAAACACATCAAGTCATCTATGTAAGCTTCACATCCTTCAAGACCAGAGACAAGACTATTCACAAGTCTTTGGAATGTAGCCGTGCGTTTTTCATACCAAATGGCATCACAGTGTAATGGAATATGCCTTGGGGTGTAGCAAATGCAGAGATTTCTTGCGCTCTCTTAGTCAACGGAATCTGCCAATAGCCTTTAAGCAGATCAAATTTGCTCACATATTTCGCCTTGCCCATACGGTCAATACAGTCATCTACGTGCGGTATCGGGAAAGAATCGGTCTTTGTACTCGAATTGACTTTTCTGTAGTCGGTACAGAAACGATACGACTTATCTGGTTTCGGAACTAAGATGCATGGTGACGACCATGCGCTGCTACTTGGCTCGATGATGCCATTCTGCAGCATGTACTCTATTTCTTTTTCAAGATTCTTCATTTGTACTGGGTTAACACGATAAGGTGCCTGCTTGATTGGGGCGGTATCTCCCACATCAACATCATGTTCAACAACATCAGTACGAGATGGGATATCTGCAAAACACTGCGAATTCTCATTCAACAGCTCTTTCACATCCCTCCTCTCCTTCTCAGACAAGTGGGTTAGTTTGTCATTAATGTGTGTTACAACTTCTGAATTTTTCAATTTCACACATGGTTCATCTCTCTCAATGTTACACATCTCTTCACTTTCATCGTTCAGCTCAGATTCTACAGCACTCAACACTGGTTGTGCTCTCTTTTCATCATCTCTTCGAACATAAGCTTTTATCATATTCACATGACATAAACGCTTCTCTTTTTTCTATCTGGAGTTTTGACGACATAGTAAACATCACCAATTTTCTTTAGAATGGTATACGGTCCAGAGAATCTAGCCTGCAAAGCATTACCAACTACTGGTAACAAAACCAAAACTTCCTCACCTGCCTTGAAATTCCTTTCCTTGGACTTCTTGTCATACCAAGACTTCATTTTCTCCTGAGAATTAGACAAATTCTTCTTAGCAACTTCACAAGCACGATGCAATCTCTCACGGAAAGACGATACGTAGTCCAACATATTAACATCTTCCTCATCTGACAACAACCTTTCACTCAACAATCTGAGAGGTCCACGGACTTCATGTCCATACACGAGCTGAAATGGGCTGAAACCAAGGGATTCTTGAACAGATTCTCTCAAAGCAAATACCAACAATGGAATTCCCTCATCCCATTGTTCTCTGTCTCAAAACAATATGTTTTGAGCATGTTCTTGAGTGTCTGATGACATCTCTCAAGTGCTCCTTGCGATTCAGGATGGTATGCACTAGAAACTACATGTTCAATCCCTAACTGCCCTAGCACTTGCTTAAAGACTTTCGACATAAAGTTTGATCCTTGATCAGACTGAACGGTACGCGGTAATCCTACAGTGGTGAAAAAATTTGATCAGCGCCTTGCTCACATTGTTTGCGGTGATGCGTCTAAGTGGAATCGCTTCGACATACCTGGTACTTGCGCACATAATGGTAAACATGAATTCATTACCCGCTTTCGTCCTCGGAAGCAGACCTACGCAATCTATGATAACTCTTGCAAACGGTTCATCGAACACTGGCACTGGTTTTAATGGCGCGACTGGTATTTTCCGATTCGGTTTACCTACTACCTGACATACATGACAACTTCTGCAATAGTTTGCAACGTCCTTTTGCAATCTCGGCCAAAAGAAATGAGAAAGGATTTTCTCCCGAGTCTTATAGACTCCCACGTGACCTGCAAGTGGTGCTTCATGAGCAAGACTAAGTATTTCCGGCCTATAATTAGAAGAAACTACAATCTGGTTGACCTCTTTCCAAACTTCATCAGCAGGAACATCTATCGGCCTCCACTTTCTCATCAAAGCATCTGACTTCGTATAATAACAAACAGGCACGGTCAATGCCTCCTCCTCAGAGATCGCTCTCTCAAACATGGATACTAACTGAGGATCTTTTTGTTGCTCCTCCAACAACTTACTCTTACTTATCGGCATTGGTTCACATTTACTTTTCTCTTCTGTACTTTGAGCTTCTCCTGCACCCTCATTCACATTTGATTCACATTCATCATCAACCAAACGACAAAAGAAAGAATCTCCCAAGTTAACCTCATCTAGCTCACTAGACTTCGATTCAGACTCTACTTTCTTTGCCATCGAATGAGTTACAGCACAAGACGGAAACACAGTGGGAAATTCTGCAACCAACTGCTCTTTTTTACTACTCTTACACGGAATAGCACTCACAACTGGACATGGCACAACTTTATCACCAGCAAGATCATTCCCTAAAATGATGGAAACATCTGCCATCGGAAGTGATGGTCTCACAGCGATTTTCACACTACCAGAAACAAGGTCTGATTTCAAGTCTACCACATGAAGGGGTGCTTTTACAAAGCCATCTCCTATTCCGTTGAGCAAAACACTAGCTCCAACACAAGATTTATCACCAAAAGGCAACACACTCTCCAAGATCAAAGACTGAGAAGCACCAGTATCACGCAACACTTTTCTTGCTTCGACACTACCAGCTAGGGAAACATATCCTACAGAAACAAACGGTTCATATTGCATTTTCACTTTCTCTTAGTTAACTGGCTTAATCCTACTCTCTGAACTTAGCAAATTTTTCACAAATGCATTTGTATGTGCATTACTTCATTCAATTGTTTTTCCTTTAAGTGTAGGACACTTTGCTTTAAAAGTTAAACTTCGTAATTCCGAAGGTTCGTAATTCCGAAACACGTAAATTGCCTATACCTCGATGTTCGTTAATCCGAAAATGTAAAAGGGTTCGTTAATCCGAACATTTGTGGCGTTATTCCGAAGGTTCGATAATCCGAAAACGAAATAAGGTTCGATGTTCCGAAGGTTCGTTAATCCGAAAACGAAATAAGGTTCGTTGTTCCGAAGGTTCGTTAATCCGAAAACGAAATAAGGTTCGTTGTTCCGAAGGTTCGTTAGTCCGAAAACGAAATAAGGTTCGTTAATCATTTAGTTTTCGGACTATCGAACCTTCGGAATTACGAACCTCATTTCGTATTCGTATTAACGAACCTTCAGAATTACGAACCTCACTTCGTTTTCGGACTAACGAACCTCCGGAATTACGAACCTCATTTCGTTTTCGGACTAATGAACCTTCGGAATTACGAACTTTCGGAAATACGAACCTTCGGAATAACGAACCTTCGGAATATCCGAACCTTCGGAATAACGAAGCTTCGGAATTACGAATGTATGCGGCTTTAAAATGACCAACCTTGTGACATGCATAGCATTTCTTTTCTTGCTCGTCATCTTTAGATTGTGGTTTTACTTCTTTCTTGTTGTGTGCTGAAGCACCATTTTTGTTTTTGTTTTTCCACTTTCCAGATTTGTTTGTCTCATCTGATTTTTGTTTGTGATTTTGTGAGTTAGCGCATAATCATATGCAAGCTTCGCTGCTTCATTAAGCGTTCCTATTTGCTGCTCTTCAAGATGCAACCTAACATCGAAATGCACACTACGCTTAAACTATTCGAGAAGAACTATTTATCTAAGCTTATCAAAGCTATCTGCATGGAGTGACGAACTCCATCTATCAAACAACTGTTGTTTGCGCCTAGCAAACTCAAGATGAGTTTCGGTCTCATCTTTGCGCGTTTTCCGAAATTGTTGACGGTACGCCTCCGGTACAAGCTCATAAGCACGCAACACTGCTGTTTTTACAACGTCATAATGACCCGCATCATCAACTGACAAAGCTGTATAAGCATCTCGAGTTTTACCCTTCAACTGAGATTGTAACAAGTGTGACCATTTTTCTTGCGGCCAACTCAAACTAACAGCTACCTTTTCAAAGTGAAGGAAATATTTCTGTATCTCCTCCCCCTCCTGAAAAACGGGAACCATTCGAACATGTTTCGCAACATCAAAATCAGACTTCACTTGCCTAATTTCTTCTCTTTCTCTAGCATTCTCATGCTCCCTTCTCAAAACTACTTGTTCTCGTTCAAGTTCAACTTTCGCTATCTGTAGTTCCAACTCTTTCAAACGCAATTTCTCTGTCAAGTCCACATTCACAGACTCAATCGGAACCTTAGATAAAGCTTCAAGTGGCAGAACATCTTCCTCTTCCACTAACCACTGAATTACAGCTTTCAGATTTTCTAATTTACGCCAAGTATTCTTTACCTCAGCAACCTGGTAATGATGAGCAATCTTCAAGAGATAAACCTTCTTTAGAACCAGCAACTTCTCAACACTGGGAGAATCAACGAAATTGTCCAAAGAAAATTCCGCCTTGGTCAACAAAAGACCCCTAATCTTCAACGCTGAAAAGATTAGAAACAGCTAAAGAAAACCTTTAATTCTTAGCCAAGACAATAACCAATACGGTTATCACAGTTGAAAATTATATTAACCACAGAAGAAAATGTCAACCTGACCTGGCTGACCCTGTAGATATGACCTCAACCTACAGAAACGGTAACCTGACTCGGTCACCCCAGTTGAAAATTTTTCCAACCACACTGTCAACTTGACTCCAGTCGACACTGTCAGTTACCATTAACCGACACACACAGCAACCCTTAAAAAATGGTTTAACCAGTTAAAATATCATCAACCCAAATTTCATTCAACACTACGTGAACAAAACACATCTCACAGCGAGATACACTGAAATACAAGAAATTGCTTAAGGGACAAACGGCTCGCCATACTCAACCTTGTGCGCCACCACACAGCGTCATACACAACACTGACAGCGATATCCACACACTGGCATTACATCTACGTGTACACACACCCATGCAAATGTCTAATGACAATCCTCGCGTTGAATACGATTGCACACGCATCTATATTACGTTCATGCGACTTTGCCGCGCCGGCATTATACGGTATACGATACTTCGATACAACATACGCCGAGAGTTCTGGGTCGACTCTGACCAAGCCCCCACTGTTACGCGGGGGGATTGATTCCCGGACAAGCCCCCACTGTTACGTTTGCTGGTCCGGACAAGCTCTTACTGTTACCTATTCTGGACAAACTCCCACGTAAACCTCCTGAATCTTGTTCTCCATTCAGACACTCCTGAACTAGCAAACAAGCCACGCCGTATAAAATATATATAAAAGTCCGTTGTTCACATAGCTTCTTCTTCTTCTTCTTCTTCTTTCCTTGGTTGGCAACCAGTCAGGATTGACTATTTTTGCCACAGCTTTTGTTCATTTTCAGTAGCTTATTATAATTTTTTTTCCTTCTCTCTTTTAATATTTTTTTTCTTTTTCCTTCATTTTCTTTTCTGTTATTTTCTTCTTTTTTTTTCTTCTTTTTCCTTTTCATGTTATTTTTTTTTTCTTTTTTGTCTTCTCTTATCCTTTTTTCTAGTCTCTACTCCAGGCTTAAACGTATTATTATCTCGTCACACCCGTAAAAGCATATTGATTTGTTAGCACCCATACCCTTATAACGCTAGTAACATTTTTAGTTTGTACATTCTCACGCAGTATCAAAATTGTCTTCTCTTCTAAAGGCTTCCCATGTCTTAGATTTTTTTTTTTTACATTTAATATGTCACACCCTTGTTTGTATCTTGATTAATTATTTTGGTTTCCTAATAATTTGCCGTACGTGTATTTCAATCCACTGAAATTCTCTATTACACCTTCATTTAATTAATTAATTACCTTTCCACATTTTGTGTAAAGCTCTTAGTTCATGTCACAGACCAATGCTTTGAATGTGTGTTTGATTCAAGATTGATTATTTGATTTTCTAATGCATTACCATACGTTCCCATTTTTTATATTGCTTAATTTTTCTGTTACACATAAATTTAATTACTTTTCTTTACATGGTAGCTTAAATTCAGTTGATATCTAAGAAGTCGTTTGGGTATGAATCTGGATGGGTTTTTTACCATTATTTGTTATATATTTACTTTGCTGTTTTTGTTAAATTTGCATATAACCGTGACAAATGCATTTCAACCAGGGGCCGTATGAATCTCATGAAATGTTTGGTAATTCAATTGTGAAGGTGGACTAAAATATTATGGCATAGAAAGTTATATCAGAGTGCTCCAAAATGCGATGTTTGAATGTCTTGTTTTAAGTCCCTACCGTGAAAGGGGATAACACCCTCCAATCGCACGGTCGAATCGCTCCCTCGCCGATCATACCCCCAATCATCTAAAGAAATCGATACCTATGAGATACATGCTGGGGTAAGAACTAAAATACGAACAATTTTGGCGCAAGTTGGTGAAACAAACGCGAGAACGCTGCCTTGTGGAGTTTTGGCCCGTTTTAAACAAGACTCCCTCTTGGTGGTAGGCCAGCTGGGAGATATGATTGTGGTGTCTACCCTAGGGTACCAAGGGTTAAATAATACTTTTGGATTAAAAAGTCTTAAAGATGGATTAAAAATGCGTCAAAATTGAGTCCCATTAATCTAAAACTAGTCATAGTTACGTGAAAAAAGGGTGTCTACGCAATTGTAGTTTATTGCGTGTGGACAACTAACAAGGATGGTAATTTTCCCTTTTTTTCGAAAAAAAATCCAAAGTGACTTTTGAAATTGCCTAAAAATGAATGTTGTTCCCTGCTAATTAAACCATAGAATAGTCCTTAGTACTAAAATGACATATCTTGAAGTATTTATCCGCTTTTTAATGGTAGTTTTTAGGTAAAAGTCTACCTCATTTTTTCGGGTTTCTACATGTAGATATTGTTGCACCAGCGTCTAATTTTGTACTTTGTAACACCTATTTAAGATGCTTGAAACGGGAAGTGCTTGATTTGAAACTCCTTGGTTTTAGATGTCGTCACACGCTTGTGTTTATTTTCTTTTTTTCAGAAGGGAGATACAAACCGTCAGACGTCACGTGGCTTTGTTTAGCTCCAGGGGACGGGGACCAAATGTCATGTTGCTCTGTGCTAGTATTTTCGTAAGTATGCATTAATTGACCATTTTTCATCCTTATGCCTACCAAAAAACACAAACCCACAGGCACATGCCCCCTGACACACACTCAAACTAAAGGTTGTTGATTGATTTCAACGTTTTATTATCACATTTGGAATAAAAGTGGCTTATATTTTAAGTTTTTAACGTGATGAGAGTTGTTTACCTAGTATAAATGTATAATAAGTATGTGCCGCGGTCGGAACCCCATATTCAGCCCAATTTTCCGTTCGACCCCATCACCAATTTAGAAAGCCCTATAAATTCCTTTTTTTCCTCTTCCAGAGATCCTCACATATGTGTTCCAATGGTGTTACGTTTGCTGGTCCGGACAAGCCCTTACTGTTACCTGTCCTGGACAAACTCCAACGTAAACCTCCTGAATCTTGTTCTCCATTCAGACACTCCTGAATTTAATAGCAAACAAGCCACGCCGTGTAAAATCGTTTAAAAAACCGTTTATTTACAAATCTACACATGATGACGATTCCGATTCACAAGTCCGTTGTTCACATAGCGATATCTCCTCTTTCTAGTCTCTACTCCAGCCTTTAACGTCTATTATTATCTCGTCACACCCCCTTCCTTAAAAACATGCTTATAATTTTTCAAAGAAATTGCAATAAGTATGTTCGCAACTCAAATTTTGCTTGTTAATATAAACGAACATTATCACAATGAATATAGCGCTTAACCAAACACAGTTACCGCATTAAAACATATCAAAACGCCCTTTTTTCAATTTCACGCTCTTTGTGCGGCAATTTTGCATACTTTGGCAAAAGATAAGCATAACATAAAACATAATAATAAAAAGTATAATGAAATGAGTAAAACAGACATGTATTGATAGCGCATGCATGTAGTAAAACTTATTCATCAAAAGGTACACGCATGTTCTGAAATGCATGTATGTTCGTAATAAACATAGTCATAAGAAATTTCACATGAATAATCAACATAAAAATACATGATATTACTTCCAAGTGTGATTAGAAAAGCAATATAAAAAGCATTGCTTCACTGAGTCCGAAAGTCAATAATATGAGAAATCATTCAAGATGTAAGTTACAATGTAAATTCTTCTTCCAATTACAGTTTCAGTTCAACGAAGTTCAACATTATCGCTTCAGTTAGGGTTCATTGAATGTTCATGAAGATTCACAGTAGGTTCAGATTACTTGATCCAAGATAAAGTGTAAACATGAGCACAGTTGGCATCCAGAAATCCAGAAAAAACACAAGTTCAGTTCACTTTCAAATCAAACACGGTAAAGAGTCCATTCCGGAGTATCCATTAAGTTGAGATGACAAGTAAGCATTTAGGTATCAATTCACATGATAATATAAGTTTCAGGTTCAACAGTTCACAGAAAGTGCAGTTTCCAAATTTCACCTTGATTATACACAATATCAAACGTTCACAGTTCAAATGTCACGATGAATTAACACGCTGTCAAATGTTTACTGCTCAAACGTCACGATGACATAACACGATGTCAAACGTTCACTGTTTATCACATTGATGATATCAAACTTTCATTGTCCGAATTTCACATTGATACACACGATGTTAAACTTCCATTGTCCAGAGTTCAAAGTTCACACAAAGTCCATGTTATCAAATTGGTCAAAGTTTAGGATTTAGTTTATACTCGCGACAATGTGTCTGCAATAATGTTGTCTTATCCCGGTAGATGTCTAATGTTCAAGTTGTACTCTTGGAGCAGTAGACTCCACCTTGTAAGTCTTTGATTTTTGTTTTTCATCTTACTTAGAAACGTCAAAGGATTATGATCTGTCCATATGTCCAATGCATGTTGAGATCCACTCACATACACTTCGAAGTGTTGCAGTGCAAAGGTTAACGCCAAAGTTTCCTTCTCCACAGTGGAATAATTTCTCTGACTGCTCGAAAACTTCCTTGAGAAGAACGATATGGGCCTGTCTGTTCCCTGTTCATCTTTCTGCGTAAGAACAGCTCCGGCACCCACATCACTAGCGTCAACCATCAGAGAGAATGGCTGACTACAATCTGGAGCCACCAGTACAGGATTTGTAGATAGGAGTGCTTTCACTTTTTCAAAAGCACTCTGACAGTCACTGGACCAGATGAACTTCACCTCCTTGCGTAGTAGATTGGTCAGCGGGGCGACGACATCAGAGAAGTTATGGCAGAATCGTCTGTAGTAGCCTGCCATGCCAAGAAACCTCATCAGTTCCTTCCGGTTGGTTGGAGTCGGGAACGCCAGAATAGCTTTTACCTTCGCTGAGAGTGATCGAACATGACCTGAACTAACAACGTGACCCAAGAAACTAACAGTAGCACCTCCAAACTCACTCTTTGCCAAGTTGACTGTCAATTTGGCATCAGACAATCTCCTGAACAAATCTCTGATTCTGTGTACATGAACTTCCCAATCTTCACTATACACAATCAAGTCATCTATGTAAGCTTCACAGTCTTCAAGACCAGAGACAAGACTATTCACAAGTCTTTGGAATGTAGCCGGCGCATTTTTCATACCGAATGGCATCACAGTGTAATGGAATATGCCTTGGGGTGTAGCAAATGCAGTGATTTCTTGCGCTCTCTTAGTCAACGGAATCTGCCAATAGCCTTTAAGCAGATCAAATTTGCTCACATACTTCGCCTTGCCCATACGGTCAATACAGTCATCTACGCGCAGTATCGGGAAAGAATCGGTCTTTGTACTCGAATTGACTTTTCTGTAGTCGGTACAGAAACGATACGACTTATCTGGTTTCGGAACTAAGATGCATGGTGACGACCATGCGCTGCTACTTGGTTCGATGATGCCATTCTGCAGCATGTACTCTATTTCTTTTTCAAGATGCTTCATCTTTACTGGGTTAACACGATAAGGTGCCTGTTTGATTGGGGCGGTATCTCCCACATCAACATCATGTTCAACAACATCAGTACGAGATGGGATATCTGCAAATAACTGCGGATACTCATTCAACAGCTCTTTCACATCCCTCCTCTCCTTCTCAGACAAGTGGGTTATTTTGTCATTGATGTTTGTTAGAACCTCTGAATTTTTCAATTTCACACATGGTTCATCTCTCTCAATGTTACACATCTCTTCACTTTCATCATTCAGGTCAGATTCTACAGCACTCAACACTGGTTGTGCTCTCTTTTCATCATCCCTTCGAACATAAGCTTTTATCATATTCACATGACATACACGCTTTTTCTTTTTCCTATGTGGAGTTTTGACGACATAGTCAACATCACCAACTTTCTTCAGAATGGTATACGGTCCAGAAAATCTAGCCTGCAAAGCATTACCAACTACTGGTAACAAAACCAAAACTTCCTCACCTGCCTTGAAATTCCTTTCATTTGACTTCTTGTCATACCAAGACTTCATTTTCTCCTGAGAATCAGACAAATTCTTCCTATCAACTTCACAATCATGATGCAATCTCTCACGGAAAGACGATACGTAGTCCAACATATTCACATCTTCCTCATCTGACAACAACCTTTCACTTAACAACCTGAGGGGTCCACGGACTTCATGTCCATACACGACCTGAAATGGGCTGAAACCAAGGGATTCTTGAACAGATTCTCTCAAAGCAAATAGCAACAATGGAATTCCCTCATCCCATTGTTTCTCTGTCTCCAAACAATATGTTTTGAGCATGTTCTTGAGTGTCTGATGATATCTCTCAAGTGCTCGATGCGATTCAGGATGGTATGCACTAGAAACTACATGTTCAATCCCTAACTGCCCTAGCACTTGCTTAAAGACTTTTGACATAAAGTTTGATCCTTGATCAGACTGAACGGTACGCGGTAAACCTACAGTCGTGAAAAACTTGATCAGCGCCTTGCTCACATTGTTTGCGGTGATGCGTTTAAGTGGAATCGCTTCGACATACCTGGTACTTGCGCACATAATGGTAAACAGGAATTCATTACCCGCTTTTGTCCTCGGAAGCGGACCTACGCAATCTATGATAATTCTTGCAAACGGTTCATCGAACGCTGGCACTGGTTTTAATGGTGCGATTGGTATTTTCTGATTCGGTTTACCTACTACCTGACATACATGACAATTTCTGCAATAGTTTGCAACATCCTTTTGTAAACCCGGCCAAAAGAAATGAGAAAGGATTCTCTCCCGAGTCTTATAGACTTCCAAGTGACCTGCAAGTGGTGCTTCATGAGCAAGACCAAGTATTTCCGGCCTATAAGTAGAAGGAACTAAAATCTGGTGGACCTCTTTCCAAACTTCATCGGCAGGAACATCTATCGGCCTCCACTTTCTCATCAAAGCACCTGACTTTGTATAATAACAAACAGGCACGGTCAATGCCTCCTCCTCAGAGATCGCTCTCTCAAACATGGATACTAACTGAGGATATTTTTGTTGCTCCTCCAACAACTTACTCTTACTTATCGGCATTGGTTCACATTTACTTTTCTTTTCTGTACTTTGAGTTTCTCCTGCACCCTCATTCACATTTGATTCACATTCATCATCAACCAAACGACAAAAGAAAGAATCTCCCAAGTTAACCTCATCTAGCTCACTAGACTTCGATTCAGACTCTACTTTCTTTGCCATCGAACGAGTTACAGCACATGACGGAAACACAGTAGGAAATTCTGCAACCAACTGCTCTGTTTTACTACTCTCACACGGAATAGTACTCACAACTGGACATGGCACAACTTTATCACCAGCAAGATCATTCCCTAAAATGATGGAAACATCTGCCATCGGAAGTAATGGTCTCACAGCGATTTTCACACTACCAGAAACAAGGTCTGATTTCAAGTCTACCACATCTCCTATTCCTTTGAGCAAAACACTAGCTCCAACACAAGATTTCTCACCAAAAGGCAACACACTGTCCAAGATCAAAGACTGAGAAGCACCAGTATCAAGCAACACTTTCACTTTTCTTGCTTCGACACTACCAGCTAGGGAAACATATCCTACAGAAACAAACGGTTTATATTGCATTTTCACTTTCTCTAAGTTAACTGGCTCAACCCTACTCTCTGAACTTTGCAAATATTTCACAAATGCATTTGGATGTGCATTACTTGATTCAATTGTTTTTCCTTTAAGTGTAGGACACTTTCCTTTAAAATGACCGACCTTGTGACATGCATATCATTTCTTTTCTTGCTCGTCATATTTAGATTGTGGTTTTACTTCTTTCTTGTTGTGTGCTGAAGCACCATTTTTTTTTTTTTTTTCCACTTTCCAGATTTGTTTGTCTCATCTGATTTTTGGTTGTGATTTTGTGCGTAAGCGCATAATCATCTGCAAGCTTCGCTGCTTCATTAAGCGTTCCTATTTGCTGCTCTTCAAGATGCAACCTAACATCGAAATGCACACTACGATTAAACTCTTCGAGAAGAACTATTTCTCTAAGCTTATCAAAGCTATCTGCATGGAGTGACGAACTCCATCTATCAAACAACTGTTGTTTGCGCCTAGCAAACTCAAGATGAGTTTCGGTCTCATCTTTGCGCGTTTTCCGAAATTGTTGACGGTACGCCTCCGATACAAGCTCAAAAGCACGCAACACTACTGCTTTAACAACGTCATAACGAACCGCATCATCAACTGACAAAGCTGAATAATCATCTCGGGCTTTACCCTTCAACTGAGATTGTAACAAGTGTGACCATTTTTCTTGCGGCCAACTCAAATTAACAGCTACCTTTTCAAAGTGAAGGAAATATTTTTCTATCTCCTCCCCCTCCTGAAAAACTTTACTTGCCTAATTCTTCTCTTTCTCTAGCATTCTCATGCTTCCTTCTCAAAACTACTTGCTCTCGTTCAAGTTCAACTTTCGCTATCTCTAGTTACAACGCAATTTCTCTGTCAAGTCCAAATACACAGACTCAATCGGAACCTTAGATAAAGCTTCAAATGGCAGAACATCTTCCTCTTCCACTAACCACTGAATTACAGCTTTTAGAATTTCTAATTTGCGCCAAGTATTCCTTACCTCAGCAACCTGGTAATGATGAGCAATCTCCAAGAGATGAACCTTCTTCAGAACCAGCAACTTCTCAACACTGGGAGAATCAACGAAATCGTCCAAAGAAAATTCCGCCATGGTCAACAAAAGACCCATAATCTTCAACGCTGAAAAGACTAGAAACAGCTAAAGAAAACCTTTAATTCTTAGCCAAGACAATAAACAATACGGTTATCTCAGTTGAAAATTATATCAACCACAGAAGAAAATGTCAACCTGACCTGGCTGACCCTGTAGATAGGACCTCAACCTACAGAAACGGTAACCTGACTCGGTCACCCCAGTTGAAAATGTTTCCAACCAGACTGTCAACTTGATTCCAGTCGACACTGTCAGTTACCATTAACCGACACAGCAACCCTTAAAAAATGGTTAACCAGTTGAAATATCATCAACCCAAATTTCATTCAACACTACGTGAACAAAACACATCGCACAGCGAGACAATCTGAAATACATGTGATTGCTTATGGGACAAACGGCTCGCCATACTCAACCTTGTGCACCACCACACAGCGTCATACACAACACTGACAGCGATATCCACACACTGGCATTACATCTATGTGTACACACACCCATGCAAATGTCTAATTACAATCATCACGTTGAATACGATTGGACACGCATCGATAATACGTTCATGCGACTTTGCCGTGCTAGCATTATGGTAAACGGTACTTCGATACAACTTACGCCGAGAGTTCTGGGTCGACTCTCACCAAGCCCCCACTGTTACGCGGGGGGATTGACTCCGGACAAGCCCCCACTGTTACGTTTGCTGGTTCGGACAAGCCCTTACTGTTACCTGTCCTGGACAAACTCCAACGTAAACTTCCTGAATCTTGTTCTCCATTCAGACACTCCTGAATTTAATAGCAAACAAGCCACGCCGTGTAAAATCTTTTAAAAAACCGTTTATTTACAAATCTACACATGATGACGATTCCGATTCACAAGTCCGTTGTTCACATAGCGATATCTCCTTTTTCTAGTCTCTACTCCAGCCTTAAACGTCTATTATTATCTCGTCACAGTGGTCACTGATGCGTAAAACGCAATTGGAATATGTGAAATGATACAATTGGCAAATCCTGAAAATATGATATCAAAATCAATTCAAACGAAGAAGTTATGGCAGTTTTACTATTTTTTTCGACTTTGCAAAAGAGGGAACTATTTTCAAAGGTAATAGTCACCGATGCGTACAAAAACATTTGGCATTTGAGGGGTGATACCCAAAGCAAAACCTGAGAATATGACACCAAAATGAAAGAAAACAAGGAAGTTATAGCCATCTACTATTTTCGACTTTTCAATAGAGGGCGCAATTTTTAGAGGTAATGGTCACTGACGCAAAACAAACTAGTGAACTATGTAGGATGTTAGCATAAGCAGGCCTTACAAAATAAGAGACCAAAATGTATGAAACCTAGGAAGTTATGGCAATTTTACATTTTGAGACTTTCAATTGATACTGGTTGCAGTCGATTGGGTTCGGTATGGACCTGGGAAGCGGGGGTGCTTCAGCAGCCCCAAGATTTGGCCAGGGGGTGCTGCGTGTACTTTTTTCCATGATCAGCACCCCTTGGAATTCTGGTTGGTGTGTCACATAGGAGAAATGTATGAAAAATGATCAACATCTTGTGCTGAACCCATTTTTAGGTCTAAATCTATTTTTTTTCGCCCACGCATTGTTTAGTTATATGCCTATCCTGATAATAATTATAAAATATGCTTAGAATTTCCATGTTTTTAGGTTGAATTGTCAAATATTTTCAACTCGCGCTTCGCGCTCGCTTTATATGATTATTGGATATGTATCGCTTTATTGATAACTACAAATAGTCCCCAACATATCCCTTTTCGAGATTTATAAGATTACTCTGTTTTATAAGAATGTATAAAGCAAAGAACTGACTATTAAGAAGAAACAAACATAAATCATCTTTGAGTGGCCGATCGGGGTATGGGTGCTAGCACCCGCCCGCCAGTCATGGCTGAACGATGCGGCGAAGCCCGGGGTGAACTGTCATAACTTTTGTTATAAATTTTGTCATTTCTCTCCGAGATGTGACACCGCTATGATTGTCACAAATCGGTATTCTGAACATTGTCTTTTCCCTGTCATATATCTCAAAGTTCCCGCCCATCTTTTCGGAAGCAATCCAATCAAAATCATCGTTATTTCTTAGTGGGAGCCCTTCTAGCCAAAATGAAGGCCCCGTGACAGGTAGGGCGTATACTCAATACGGTTGTTGGCATCGCGCAACTACCCGAATATCGATGCGCTTAATTACAAAGAGAGACAGGGAGATGTGAAGGATTTTAGGGGAGAAGTAGAAAAAAGAAAACAGAGAAAAAATTGAGGAATTAATATGTAGGGCCTAACTAATTGTAGCATGAAAAAATAATTTTGAAAATTGTCATGGATCATTAGTGAAACTAATACCACAATCTAATCTAAATAATATAGTTATATGCTTGACATTCAGTCGGCTGGGTATCGGGATATTTGGTACTAAAAGATATGACAAAATTTATGACTGCTACCCCCTGTCATAACTTTTGTCATATCTTTTGCTTGTAAAGAATGATTACGCGCATCTGGAGCCCCGTATTTTTGGTGTGCACTAACGAAATGAGACGAAATTTATGACAATTTGTGTGACAAAAGTTATGACATCAACCAGGATACCGATTTTGTCATATCTCTGAGAAAAGAAAAAATATGGAGAAAAGACAATGTTCAGAATACCGCCCCCGACGGGCTGACTGTGTAAGACGAGCAGTTGTGTCACGCTGCGTTAAACCAACTGAAACCCAGAAAATAAAAAATCGGTGTAAAAACCGGTCCTGGGTTGCATTTGGGGTAAGATCTGATAGCTCTCTAGCAATGAACATATAGATATGAATATATCTATAAATATACCAATGAATATATGGACAATAGACGTGTCCATATATATAGGCCTTATAGGAACTGGCCTGTGAATTATCCAGACATTAAATTTGACAGCAGAGCAAAAAACTTTTACGTCTACGTTTTGCAAATCCACAATTAATTATGACTCAGTTCCCACGTGTAGCCACATCATTAAGCGCTGTATTGTAATTGAAAAGCCTCCAGACAATACGCTTCGTTTTCTTTAAAGTTTTTTTTCCGGCTAGACCCGGGAACAAGGAAAATACAAATGCTAAGCCAGCCCACAGCTCTAAATATTATTAACGCTTTACGCATCAATGTTTATTACCCCTATAGCAACGAACGTAAAGGGCAGCAACATACAGGCGTCAGAGTTATCAATAGACAGATACCGTGTTTACACTTAATCGGCATTTGGTTCTGAACCAATTGCCGATGCAGAATCGGCATTTGGCTTGCGTTTACACGTTGTTACAGCTCGCGGTTCAGAACCGCGAGCCGATGCAAAAACCTAAAATGATACGCATACCTACAATATACGTCATAATAAAGACAACGCTGGATCAGTGCGCTTACAATTACGTCACAATGGTAAAGTAAATTAAATGCGCACAAATTGCCGGTGCAGAATCGGCTTTCTGTTTACACGTAGTAAAAAAGCCGATTCTGCATCGGCTCGCGGTTCAGAACCTACTACTTTGGTGGTGCAAATTGCCGGTTCTGAACCGCGAGCCGATTCAAGTTGCTCGCGTTTACACGCTATGAAAAAGCCGATGCTGAATCGGCTCGCGGTTCAGAACCGCGAGCCGATTCAAATGCCGATTAAGTGTAAACACGGTAAGAGTGGCGACACGCGCACTGAAAACAGGATACGCGCGGTCAAAGGTCAGCCATGGGGGGGGGGGGGCTGATTAGTTCCCTCTGCGCGCACATGCAATGATTTGGCAATCATCGCTAGCTATTATCATTATTGATTTTCGACAAACTAGCCTAGGTCCGGAAGAAATGAAAATGAATCTAATGTAATTTCTTCTATTTGGTTTAGAGCTTCGTTATAGATCCCCCATTTCGGTTAGTCTGGCATTATCATTAATATTATTCAAACTGAATTCCACTTTTTTATTGAAAATTAATGTGATGAATTATAGAGACGTGATTTACTCGATGAATGAAGAATTGAAATAAAGAGGAAAATAGGCAAATAAGGAATATGGGAACACGAACAATTAACAAGGTGATGATGAAGACATAATGGACTGGAAAACTCGGGGGAAGGGGGCAGCAGGGTGACCAGATTTCATAAAATGAAATACGGGACAATCGACAAAAAAATTAACATAAAAGGCTACACAGTGTTTTATAGACTTGTGAAAAATATAAAGAATGGGAAGGAAGGGTGAACGAAAGAATGGAGGAGAGAAAGAAAATACGAAAGAAGGAAAAGATATTAATTGAGAATAAAGAAATAAAAAATGAAGGGGAAAATGAAGGAAAAAGGAAAAATAAAAAAAGTTATAATAAAAGGATAAAAAAGAATAAAAGAGAATAAAAGAGAATAAAAGAGAGAAAAAGGTTTCCGTCATTCTTTGAAATGAATGTAAAATTAAAGAAAAAGAAAGGAAGGGAAGAAGAACAAATGTGTGAAAGACGAAATAAAGGAGAGAAATAAAAAAAAAAAAGAAAAAGGAGCGGAAAGAAAGAATGAAGGTAAGAGAAATGTTTCCTTCATTCTTTGAAAGAAGAAAACAATAAAATAAGAAAAACAGGAAGGGATCGGGAAGCTAGGGAAGGAAGGAAGGAAGGAAGGATGGAAAGAAAAGAAAGAATAAGGGAAAGGAATTAGAAGGGAAAAAATAAAGAATGAAAGAACTAGGGAGAAAAGAGAGGGAGGAAAGAATGTAGGGAGAAAAGAATAAAAAAAGAGAGAAAATAATGGAAGGAGAAAAAGAACGAAAAGAAAAAAGGGAGAGAAATGGAGAAGGAAGCAAAGAAAGAAGGAAGGAAATGATAAAAAGGAAAATTGATCAAGAATGCAAATAAGAGAAAGAAGGAACGAAAAAAAAATGAAGTGCACAAAGCGAGAGAAAGGATCATGAAAGAAAGATAAGAAATAAAGATAGATGGAACAAAAAAGTGTCAGCAGCGCGAAGGATAGAATAATGAA
The DNA here is from genome assembly GCF_037042905.1 of Lytechinus pictus. Classification (NCBI taxonomy): domain Eukaryota; kingdom Metazoa; phylum Echinodermata; class Echinoidea; order Temnopleuroida; family Toxopneustidae; genus Lytechinus; species Lytechinus pictus. The sequence continues at coordinate 548,625 of NW_026974150.1, forward strand.
GAAAGAAGGATATAAAAGAAGGAGGAAAAAAATTCAACTTCCAGCAAACAAAAACAACCATCTGACAAAAATAATAATTATATATGGTGTGTTTTCAATGTATTTTAAAATTTTTAAAACTAAAAAAAAACTTGCAAAAGTTTAGTAATCGATTATCTGTTGGTTATTTGGTGAACATTTGTCACTTTTAAATGTATTAACTACATTTTGTTTAATATAATGAAATATGGGACAAATAGACGTCCCGGGAGGGGTTTGTCGGACAAAGGAGCAAAATATGGGACCATACCGGGAAATACGGGACGTCAGGTCACCAGGCCTGGGGGTAGTTTTCTTCTTCTGAATCACTGCATTGAAATTTTGTAATCACACCACCGGTATCGTACGTGGAAAATAAACAATTAAGGAGCAAAAAAAAAAAAAAAAGTCCAGTGATCACAAAATATAAAGGAAAAGCATATATTTTGACTTTTCAAATGATATGTTTTATTAAAAGTTAGAGCATAATTTAATATAGTTCCCTTACAAAATGGGCTATTGATCTGTGGTGATTTAGGGGGACGGGCCCAGGTGGCAACTCCTAGCTTACACTATTTTCACTGCACTGACTGTCAATCAATAAAGGAAATAGGAACATTGTACTCAGATCGAATTTCATGATCTCGAATAATTTCAACAGTCCGAATATTTTTATGCAAAAATTTAACCAACCTTACCCTTTTTTATGTCACATTAAAATTAACCATTTATCTTGATGTTTTGTATAACGAAAAGGGGAATGTTACTGGTAAATTATTTTTTTTGTTTTATTGTTGCTTTCATTACTACTACTATTAATATGACGATCAATATTGTCACTATTAATTATTATCATTGAAATCAATATTTTTTGTTATGATCATTGTCATCGTTATAATTACCATATCATCATCAGGGCGGCGAATATCCTGCTTTCTTTCTCTTTCTTCTTTTTTAACTAAAAAAAGTTGAGGCAGGTGTTGCCCCCCCCCCTAATCATCACTATCATAAATTTTAAAAGATAAATCTGAAAGAAATGTCAAGATTTATACACCTTTATCTTGTTAATTTCACAATAAAAGATTGAGCTAAAAGAATTTTAAAAAGATAATTAATACATTATTAAATTTTTAGCCAGATCAAATAATTGAATTGGTTTTTTTTTTGTCTTGTATTAAATATCTGCGAAACCTGTGTATTTCATTAAAAGAGGCCAATGTGATCAAACATGGATAATACAATCATGTCAAATGCCTGTATATGCTCTTATTCTGCAGAACAGTTTCATTTTCAATATACAATAAAGCAAATTAAGCATTTACATTCTGGAACGTAGTCTTACTGTGCCTGTAAACAGTAAATGGTGTAACTTAACATGAAAACACAATCTGGCTTTTTAATGCATTTCTATGAACAGAAATTTGCTTAAAACGTTCACACGGCTCCTCTTTTTTTTTCTTTAATCACATGCATTTGCAAAAGCATTATCTTTGCGCTTCATGTAAATGCTTGTGTAACCTAATATTCTAGGTATAAATGTGTACGTGTGAGCTCGTTAAGAATTTTCTTTTTTGTAAATGCAGTACTGTAATAAAATTCATTATTACCGAATACGATGTGTATTATTGCTGAGAGAAAATGAAAGCTGTTATAAGATATCATAAATATGTGCGACCTTTTTTTACTTCGATGATAATACAAAAATATTGAAAGAGCTGCTTTCACAATTTGCAACAAGTTTAATATAAACATGCTTGGATATTTAAAGTCGTATAGACTGTGTGATTTTCTAGATTGTTATTATCAGGGATTCGGCTTTATTCATCAAATTCCCATTAAAAAAAATTAATCATGCTTATTATTCCACTCTTACTGATCGGTGAAAACATACAATCATGATTTGAGTTTCGATATTAACAATTTTTGGACGCAAATAATTCTTCTTTTTCACGGAAAATCGTTAAACCTGTTTCACAAGAAACCTTTGTGAGTGTGTAATTGAAATATACGTATCATCTATTGAGTGATCTCAATTCAGTTTGGCCAAAGTAACATCTTTTTGCTGGACATGCTTGTTTACATTAATACAGCTTTTCTTAAACAACATGATCATTCAAAAGCGCTGCTTTTTACACCTTGTTTAGAATCGCTCTGTATACTCGGCAATTCAAGGTGTACATGTCTTGTGATAATTTTTACCTTTTTTAATTTTGTTTTCAAAAGAAATATAAAACAGATGGTACTTCCATTAGAATACTGAATACACTCTTAAGGAAAAAGATAAGCTTTATTTATGTACACACATCGTGACTTTAAATATTCTTAATAACTATGTAAACGTTTCGATTATTTTTTTACTTGTAATTTGCAGGTTACATGCTTATATGAAATATCACTCCTATAATCGGTGATATACACGATTGACATGTTGAAAATATGAGATTCTCTTATATTCTTTTCAGAAAAAAACTGAATAAATTTCTCTGTTATCGAATGCACTAAAAAAAATTATGGTATTGCTTTTCCATAAATGCTTGTTTTTTCACTGTCATAATTTACGTTATGCTGATATGACTAGTGTGTACTTGTTTCGAGATATTACTCCCAAATATTGTTCCGAAGTTTTCTTTGCCAAACATATCCACCTCTGTGTTTCTAATGAGGAAAAGAATGTTGCTAACATTATACGCTTACATGAGATACACTGCATGATTGAATCTATGCGAAAAAACAATAATTTTACTCTTTCTCCTTCAATCTTGCCAGTTATTTCTTGTTTTTTTTGCCAGGACAAATTTGCATATGTCATTTTTTGTCCCATGCTATAAACATGCTAATGGACGCAAAATAACTCTAATTCTATTTGTATGGAAAAAAAAATGTCCTTTATAATTGTCTTAAAAGTTGCTTCCAAAAATATACTAAAACATATCTAAAATATTACAACTTCTTGTATATTTTCTCCAATGAAAGTGATCTCACTTTGTATCATTGTTTATCATTGTTATCATTGTTTATCCAACTTCAATTCTGTCGAATTAACACGATTTTTATTTTCATTGCAACTAAAATCACCTCCTCTAACAGTTCAGTGCAATGAATACAGTGGAATGCCTATGCAAATGATCATCGCTTATACAATTCAAACAGTTCAATGTCCTGCAGAGAATTGCTTTTTTTTTCTTATTGCAAGTAAAATCACCTTCCCGAACAGTTAAATACAATGAATATATATAGTGGAATGCCTATGCAAATGGTCATCGCTTATTCGATTCAAACAATTCAAAGTCTTGCACTGAACTGATTTTGTATACAATGTCATTATCATTTATTTGGTTTGTCTGTACATTCTTATCTAACTTGCAAGTAATTTAAATTACATGTACATTTAAATGAGTGTTAATAGAACAGGTTGCATTGCAAGCAAATATCTACATTATTCCAAGTGCACTATTGTATTTTAACAACACCTTGTCCCATTTCGGATTTAATTGTGACATCTTATTTGGTCTTTATGCCTTGTTTGATTGTTTGAAACAGAAAAATTCCAGCATAAACAGATAAATGAGGATCCCATATAATCATGTTTCCGACACATCACATATTGTCTACTGTGTTTACCATGCACTATAATTGCATTCTTTCGTATATCTGTCATCATTCCATAGCAAACATTTGGAGTGTTTCAATTATGGTCTGACATAAATACCTTTTTTGTAGTTATATTGCACTCATTGATCAATTAGAATTAAATAAAATTGAATCGGTTATAAAGTATACGTATAGGTGTATCGGAATCCCATGTAAATGAGGATCTTTTTGCTCTTTCAACGACTTTTTTAAATCACTATTTGTATAACAATTGAGACGTTGTTTGTTGTTATGTATATATTTGATCTCGTACTTTTTTTTTCACAGCAATGCCTGTATTGCCCTATTACATTCTCAATCATTCATGGCTTGCTGACATAGAAGTAAATGCTTTTCTATATGCATTCCAATCCCATTCACAATTCGATGGCAATTTCCTATTTTTTTTTCTTTCTAACTCTGAGAGGCAAGAAACTTTCTATTCAAATTGAAGACGCCTGTTTATTCATGTACAATCACATTTTGCTCTTGATTATTGTATTTGTTGGAGTTTATGACTCTATAGACTATCCCCTATTCACTGTATATACATATAGATATGCCTATGCAGAAGATAGGCCCGCTGTTAGTGAAGAATAGAATAATGTAAAGCACGTTAATCATTTAAGGCACTATGATGTAATGAAATCGCCATACCGTCTGGAAAAAAAAAAATTTAATACCAGCTGTTAATTGTATTAAAAGGTTTAAAAAGTCATTTCAATTTCATATTATCTTCAAAACTTATTCTACCAAACATTGGACAAAGATATATCAATATTTTCAAAGATCCATCATATAATTTATTTTAATGACAATGATGTAAGCACCAGCCCGAGTCTGTCAGATCGTCGCACGTAAGTGAACATGTAAAACACTTTCTTCAATGCTTCTGGCATACACCTTTACTTGCACTCACATGCACCGTGCACCTCGGTTACTTCTTCAACGATTGCAAACAAAATCCTATTTATTCTCTTTCAATAGAGCAGATATATTAAACGGTGAAACCTTTACTCCCCAGTGTAAATATTATACAGCCAGTGAATATAATAAGGCTTTTCATAAAGTAGCTCAAAGTGATATTCCCGACTACTTTAGTTTAATGCATTTAAATATAAGAAGCTTACAAAAGACCTTTGATACTTTCTGCGAATTTTTATCCACATTAAACACATTTCCATTTTCTATTATTGGTCTCACAGAGACATGGTTGCATCCAATGTCTCCTCCAATTTACAACATTGATAATTACAACTTCCTCCATACAGATCGAAAAGTTGGTAAGGGAGGAGGTGTACTATGTACATAAAGATCTTAATTACAAAGTAAGACATGATATTGAACTTCAAAATATAGAATCCTTATTCATTGAAATTTCTAACGCTAAAAATAAGAATAAAATAATCGGTGTAATCTATAGACCCCCAACCAATAATGCTGATATATTTTTTAATGAATTGGAATCTAGTCTCGAATCAGTTTCTCGAGAAAACAAAAAAAAATCTATATCACGGGCGACTTTAATATTGATTTGTCCTTTCCCTATACTACAATAGGTCAACATTTTACTAATTTATTATCATCAGTTGGCTTACAACATCTCGTTAATAAACCAGCTAGAATTTCTAACATATCAAATGCAATACTTTATAATATTTTTTCTAATGCACTTGATAAAAATGATAATGGAATAATATACTATGATATTTCAGACCATCTGCCTATTTTTGCAATGTATCAAAATGATAAACACCCTCACCAAACTAGGGACAAAGAAAACATAACCAGACGAAAAGAAACCCAATGTAATATAGAATCCCTGAAGGTAGATTTGGCTGAAGAAGATTAGCATGATATTTACCTAGAACAAAATACAAATGACTCTTACGTAATATTCTTAAATAAACTTCTTTATTATTATGATAAAAACGTGCCATTACTAAGAGTTAAATCGAGCAAAAAGAAGAACAAACAACCGTGGGTTACACAAGGTATAATTAAATCCATATTTACTCGGAATAGACTCTATAAAATATCCATTAAATCGCCTACAATTCAAAACATAAATAAATACAAAAAAATCCGCAACAAATTAACTTCAGTTATCCGCCTAGCTCGCAAATCTTACTTTTCTGATAAAATTGAAAATAACAAAGATAATAAAAATTCATTATGGAAATCTTTAAATGAGATATTAGGTAAGAAAAAAGAAAGCTATGATAACATTAATTTCGTAGAAAATGGTCAACACTTGCGAAACCCAAGTGATGTTGCTAATGCCTTTAATAACTTCTTCAAAAATATCGGTCCAAATTTAGCTTCAAAAATAGTATCTAATGATAATGACTTTTCTGAATACTTAAACGACTTTCCGGAAAATTCTTTATTTTTTAATCCGACTAATACTCATGAGATCTTAGAAATTGTTAGGTCTTTGAAACCGACTAAATCTTCAGGGCATGATGGAATAAGTGTTTATTTATTAAAACAAATAATTCACTTTATAGCTTCACCGCTCATGCATATTTTTAACCTTTCTCTGTATCATGGCATTGTTCCCGATCCACTTAAGATTGCAAAAATAATACCAATATATAAGAAAGATGACACATGTCTTACTTCCAACTACCGACCAATATCTTTATTATCGAGTATCTCTAAAATTCTTGAAAAAGTAGTTTACAAGCGATTGTATTCCTTTTTGAACAATAATAATATATTAATTCCAAATCAATATGGTTTTAGAGAGAATCATTCAACCGATTATGCTATTTTACAATTATTCGACAAAATATCTGATTCTCTCTCTAAAAAAGAACACACTGTTGGGATTTTTATGGATCTATCGAAAGCATTCGATACAATGGATCACCGCATTTTACTTTGTAAATTAAAGAGATATGGAATCAGGGGGGTGGTTTTCACTTGGTTCAAAGATTACTTAAGTAATCGACGCCATTATGTTTCTTTCAAATAAAAAACATCCGATATTTGTACCATGAAATGTGGAGTACCACAAGGATCGATTTTAGGTCCCTTGCTATTTTTGATTTATATGAATGATATTGTAAATGCATCTCGAGAATTAACATACATTTATTTGCAGACGATACAAATGTCTTCTATTTCCACAAAGACTTAAATATACTCGTCCCGACACTTAATTTAGAATTAAAGAAATTATCAAAATGGTTTAAAGCTAATAAACTCTCCCTAAATATAAGCAAAACAAATGTTATGTATTTTAAACACATTCAAACTAAACATATGTTCCTTAATATATACATAGATGACATACCTATCATTGAAAAACAAGAAACCAATTTTTTAGGTGTATGGATTGACTCAAATTTAACCTGGAACAGTCACATTCACAATATTTGCATGATGGCATCCAGAGGAATAGGAATTTTGTTTCGATTAAAATATTATCTCTCCAAAAAAAAATCATTATTTATGCTTTATAATTCGTTCGTTTTATCCCACTTATCTTACTGCAACTTAGTATGGGGGTATATTAGTAAGGTAAAAATAGAAACGATTTTCCGTCTCCAGAAGAAAGCACTCCGCATATGTACTCATTCACATTTCATTGCACATACTGATCCAATATTTCACAACTTAAAGACATTGAAAATTGAAGATATTAACATTTATCAAACGGCCATATTTATGTTTAAATTTTCATCCAATATTATCCCGATTCCATTTCGCAATTTTTTTGTTTACAACAAAGACATTCACAAATATCCAACACGACATTCAACAGATCTTCACTTAACCAACCCAAGAATATTACTCGCTCATAAGACGATACGCGACCATGGCCCAGATATTTGGAATGCATTGCCACATGATATTAAACAATGTACATCTCTCTATTCGTTTAAAGCTTTGTTGAAAAAAAAATCTTATTTCTAAGTATACCCAATTTGATTCACCTGCACTCACCCACATGCACACACTTGCACTTCTTTTTACCATTTTTTCTACCAATATATCTATATTTTTTAATCTTATATTTCGTGACGATCAATTTATCAAATATGATTTATGATGGTTTTCATGTAGCCCCCTCTCATGGCTGCTATTGCTTCAAGCACCTCTGTGCTTATAATAGCTGGCCCCTGTATTTTACCGAACTATATCACATGCTTAGGTATGATTTAATTATCAGTCTTTTCTGTATTATTTACAATGTATCTCTTTAATTGTCACATTTAAATTGTATTCATTCAATTATGTGAACATGTTAATTTATCATTGATTTATGAATACAATGCAGAAACTTCTGCAAAAAAAAATATATATATATTATTTGTAATATTTAGAATGATCCAATATGTGTGGATTCTAATCAATTAATTTTGAAACTTGAAACTATCTTCTTTTTAATAGGGGACAAAGGACCCAAGCGTTATATATTATAATAAGGGGTATAATTACTTAATTTCTCTTCTTTGTTTGAACTATTTTAATAAAAAGTAGGGGCGATCAACCAGTGGCGTCCGATCATCATTATCATAATATCTTGTAAATATCTGAAGAAATGTAATCTATAGTTGTTAATATCCTAACTTTCATCAGCGCCTGCCATGTTTTTATTCTAAGTGAAATCATCTTGGCTCATTCTGAAATTATTATCTATATAATAAACTCTTACACTTTAACACTCTATAGAAAAATTTGGTGAAAAGTAAGCCATGTGGGAGGGTAATTATGTGTCCATCTAACATCTGGCATTTCTTTGGGGCATTTTTATTTATCCAGTGTGATGATTTTTTTGCCCATTCAATAGTAATTGCTGATTATTTTTTTAACCTCACTGGACAATATGCTTCCCGCATTGGGTAAACATGGTAAAATACTTTCCAAAATAGGTTGGACACATAATTACCATCATGGTGGTCAATTTTTACTCATTAATTTTTTACAGTGTATTTTCGGCACTTTTTTATTTTTCTATAGTAATCGTGATTTCACTTGATTATGAATTTGCTGATTGGCAATAGTTGTCACATAACAAAAATGTTCTTTCCATTCCCTCTGATTGATTTAATATGACAATTCTGGCAAATGGTGGAAACTGTCAATAATCTTTTATTTGTGAATATACCCCTCCCTTTATCTATCACTCTCTTTGCCCCTCTCATTTCTGGATCTCTCTCCCCCTCTCTTCTGTTCTTTCTATTGTGTGGTGTAACACTGTGTAATGAAAAAAAGAAAAAAAAAAGAAAAACAGAGTCTCAACTAATTGAACGCTTGTAATGCATATTTAAAATGGAAAGCTTATAGCTTTAACAGGATCAAGGACGAATATTGAAAATGATAGACAAAATAACTAGACTGCATAATCTGATAGGATTTATCTGAAAGAGAAAACAATAAGATATCATAAGTGATTTTTATGTAAGAAATATATTTCTCTATGCACAAGAAGGTGCATCCAAACAATACTTTGTTTGTAATATTGTGTTATGCCACTCCCTCCTTCACATCCACTAAAGGTCAACTGACTATAATAATAAATAACTTTGATATGCGCGTGCACATCCTATATATAAGCCTATAACCTATTTAGAATGACAATAAAAATGAAAATAAATTTCAATTGGAAAATTACATCTTGGTGAAAAGAATAAGGGTGAACAATTTATTTTTTCAATTTTCCCATTTACATTATCACATGCAGTGAATTAGACATTCAGGCTGTTGAATCGATTTTAAATAATTTTTTATTAATGAATTTAAAATTTGAATAACAAACACTATATGGAAATGCATTTTGATATAACCTAAAAAAGATGGGTATATGGAAATAAAAATGTACATCCTGCAACATAAGGTGATGACAAGGAAATTTTATTGAAAATGTAATACAGTAGTCCCAATGACATGATGCATTTGTGGAAAAAAAGGAAAATACCATAACGACAAATTTATGAAAATTAAAAAACAATTATACATAAAATTGATATCAATATAAAGTTGTTTCTATCAAAAATTTCTATCAAAATTGCACAATTATTACAAAGGGGAATGAACATATATTTTACCTAAGTTCGATATTGCATTAGGTTCTGATTGTGTTAACATTCATTCCTTGATAAATTGTTTTAAAACATTATCAGCTAAGATATTTCATTTCAATTCATTTATTGGTTTCAGCAACACTTTTTCATAAACACATAAACAAAGAAAATACAATAATAATATACGAATAACTGACAAGCAAAACATTGAACAAATTGCATTTTATATTAATACATATTGATATTTTTCATTTCATTTATTTATTTATTCATTTTTCCAAAAAAAATTATAATACAATAATTACAATAAATAAAACATATCAGAAAATACAAATGACATAAATCTTCAAATAAACCAAATATGATTTTTAGAAGGTTGCAGGGGTTTCCACTTTAAGCTAAGCTTGACTGCGTGGCAACCCCAGAAAACAATGATAATTATTGATTACAGTCTATGACTTATCAGAAACCACCTTTAAATGAATAAACTCTGTTCCCGGGACTCTGTTCAGCTAGTTGTTTCCAAAGTTGATGCTTAAAACTTGTAGTCACTGAAGTCATTACCTTAATTGCATGACCTTTGAAAGCACATGCCATTATGATAACAAAATTAGTGAGCAAGTACAATAATCAGCAGATAATCCATAATGTGACTATTAGACCTGTGCCATTTTCCTCATCAGTCCAAGCAAGTGTTGTTGTCACAGTTATAAGGTCAAAGCATATACATACGTTAACACATATTGAATTAATTACACAAAGCTAACATACTCTATGAGTGAATAAAGGTACGGTAGTGAGTACTGTCAGTATAGGCCCTGAACTTGTACTATCATAGTAATAGCTAGATGAACTCATGACAATCACCACATACCAAACACAGATGGGTTACATGCATGCAGCAAATATGTTATTTGTAGATGTAGATCATTATTGTTTGTGAGGACACAGGTCAAAGCACTTTGAATCATTATTTCTTCTGTTTGCATTAATAAAGTAATATTAATTGAATCACTGGCTGTCTTGATAGGTAAGCTCTGGTCTTGGACTTGGATTTTGTTATCTACTAGGACTAGACTAGGTCTACATCTACTATAGATCTTCACTAGACCCTAGTCCAGAGTAAATTTACTCGAGCACTGCAGTTCCTTTGTTAGATTAAAACATTTAATGTAACAACTCAACTGCACTGCATGCAGTGCTGCCTTCAGTCTTAATATTAACTCTAGTCTTAGGGTCTAAATTAGACCTAGGCATACGGGTTTTCTAAAATCAGGAGTTTTAACACTTTTGCCTTAATAACAAAATAGTCTAAATATATATAGGGATACTTTCCTCTCTAATGGGATATTTCCATCTATATATTAGAAAAATTCAGATTAAGACTAGTACTAGTAGATCTAACTTTAGACCAAAACTTCAAAAGCTTCATTCAGTCTCTGTATTTTGGTTGTTCCGCTGAACTGTGTTGGCTCACTCACCAATACCTAAATGGGGATTATAGTAAAATGTCAGGAATTGTTGAATACAATCCCAGAAACGACGGTTATTCCTGTCTAATATAACTTAGTCTTAGACTAAGTTGAAAACTGCCTTCACCCGTTGAGTTGGTGGCGCCATCCCTGCAATTAACCGCCTACGGCCTATAGAGTGGGCTAAGGTTTCCGCCGCCGAAAGCTCCGGCGGCGCAGCTCCTTATCTTTGGCTAGGGTCTTATGAAGGGTAGTCCCATATGCTAAATTTTATGAACTGTTTTTGGTAGAAAATAAATGGATTTCTCCAAAAAATAACATGAAACAACTTGTTAAAAGATCATTCAACCTTGACAGTCATTGTAAAACACTATTTTCAACACGTTGAGGTAATTTTTTTTTCCATAAAATCACGACAAGCTCAGTCACTTTGCTCTTCGCTTTCGGATATCTCTTTTTTTTTTAATTTCGATTCGATTTTTTTTCTAACGGTGTCTTCAATGGGAAAAACACGCTGGGAAAATAAAATGAAATTGAAATTCCAGTTTCGTTTAAAGCCGGCAAGTGCCTTGAATAAAATGTACTCGACTACTGTTTTAACATAACAAACAAGCAAATTAGCCATGTGGCTCAACTAACTTAGAATAGATCCGGACTTCTACTGTGTCCTATACGAGGACTCCGAGTCGGAACTTGCCATATCTGCCACATCGATATTACATCGTATCATTCCCATACGAGGACTTGCCTGCATGCAATGACCTCAAGGCGGGACCCGGCCGCGGTCCGACACGACGTGCATCGGTAGCATGGAGCAAGCTAAAGTGAGTCGAGCCGAGTTAGATCCCACGTTACAGTGCCAGTCAGTCCGCAGCTCGTCCGAAAGTATTTTATTCAGCGATATGCATAGTTCCTACTGTGTGTTATTATTATCAATGTAACATTGTACATGTATTTTGTCATTTCACTTTTTGTTACGCATGGTTCAAAATCAAATAATCAAGCTCGGTCTTATTGAGCCCTCGCTTTCGAATTTCTTCAAAAAAGTTTAGCAAAATTCTAAATCTATTGTTTTTATTTTTCATACTAATTTCCCTATTCGTTATTTCCTTTCATGTTCTATATCTTTTAGAGCCCGTAATCCAGAAACGGCAAGAGCCTATCGGAGGGTGATTGATAAGATCTATGATTGGCAAGGTGAATATATAAGCCTATTAAATATTTATTCAAACTAATTGTTAATCTCATTCTAGAACTTGATTGTCTGTGTTCCTTGTTTATTTGCACCTGACAACACTGCTATCACTGTGATTGAATGTAATTAGAAGGTGTTACATGCAGAAGTATTGTATGTGAATTATTATTTTGTTATTTATTTGGTTGTTCGCAACACCAGGGAGAGATTACAGGTGAGAAATTGTCATTGTTAATGGAATAAATTACATGTATAGAACTGCTATGTTTTAAGTCAGCGGGGCTGTTCAAGACACTTGAACATCTCCACTGTTCAAGAAAGAATCATTTTTTAACTACTGATTAATTTGAAACTTATTACAAAATTGAAATTTTGTAATAACAGACTATGAAATTCTTCGTTGAGATCAGAACTCAGATAGATTTAAGATGTACGTGCATTGTTTACCTCGATGTGAAGGACAGGACTAAATTAGGGGCTAGGGGAGCGCCGAATTAATTATCGACATTGGGGGCGCCGACTTTATGTTCAACCAAGGGGCGCTGAAATGATATACAACCTACGGGTGCCGCATTGATGTTCGACATATATAGAGGCGCCAATTTCATATGTTGAACCCAAGAAGGGGTCGCCACATTTATATACGATCTCTGGGGGCCGATTCTATGTTTTTCTGGGGGCGCCAAATTGGTTTTCGACCTTTCGGGCGCCAAATTGATGTTTGACTGGGCTCGCAAAATTCATGTTTTTAAGGGGAGGGGGGGGGGGGAGGGCGCGCCAAACATACGTTAAATATGAGTTTGGTGCTCGCGCTCAAATGCTTAGACAGCGGCGTAACAGGAGTCGGTGGCCGGGGCGGGGGGCAAGAGCCAAAAATTTCCCTGTCATATCATGGTATGAACATGCGTAATGGTGTAATGAGGCGACTATTTTGAGAATGCCAGGTATAACGTAGTGGGCAGAATTTATCAATTTTGTGATAGATTTTGACATAACTTCCAGCAAATTATATCTCACTCTTATCTCTTTAGATTCCTTTTTTTGGTCTGTATGCCACTGTGAACAGGATTCTTTGCGGCAGTAAAGAGTAAAAAAGAGGGGTGCAGTATAGCACATGTGCTAAAAACTGCTTTATATAAGTCCCTAGCGAACGAAGCGAGCGAGAAAAAAATCACCTTTTCATGAGAATCTAACTTTGAGTTATTTTTTGACAATATATTCAGTGAATAAAATCATATCCTACACTTTTCCCTTGCCTTTATTTCCTCATGTTTTGTGTTCTTGTTTGTGGAACTTTTTGGGGCCATTGTCCAACCCTTCAATACGCAGTGCTGTGCTTTTGGGGTCCGGGGCGTAGCCCCCGGAAGTTCTTGATATCAACACCATTGAAACCTCGCAGATTGCCGCTGTTTTAATCAAAACGCAATCGTATACGGACTATAATTTTTAGACAACACATTTATTCAACCCAGTTGCGTAAAGTCGGTTTTCCACTAGGGCGCGGACAAGACCAGAAAGGGTTGCGGAAGCAACTTTTGTCATTTCGGCATGCTGTCCGCAACCAAATTCCGTAAAAGATTATGCAAATGATCTTGTTCTAGGACACGACCAGGACTGTCTGCGTATTGTCGAAGGACATTCCTGGGACTGTCCTTAGACAAGATTATCTATATAAATTTGTCGGCGTTCTGCGCGGACAGCATGCAGATCGTATTAGGACAGAACCGGAGACATTTAGGACAACGTCACGAGTGGTAAATTTAAGGACGAGGACAATAAGAATTTTGTTTGGACAAATTGCGAATACTCCAAGAAAATTATCGTTCTTATATTTTTTTATGAATTTAGGGGTGTTATTTGGGGTGCGTTTTTAAAAAAGAAACGTTACTTTTAGGAACAGGCAAGAATGACGTAATTCGTCATGAAAGTACGCTATTTAAAAATAATTCGACTAAAAAGGCAATATACGATTTTCTTTTGTTTCAAATCAAATTGCATACATTGGTGGAAATCCCAGGGGGACAGGGAGACGCTTCCCCTCACTTTTTGGAAAGAGGGGGGGGGGGCATTTGATATCAAATGCCCCCCACACTTTTTGGAACGAGCAAACAAGACAAGACAAAAAAAGAGAAAAGAGAATAGAAAATGAAGAGGGAAAATAAGAGTAAGACGAGTGAATAAAATAAAATGAGGGGGGGGGGGGGGGTTCATGTCCGCATACATTCGTAATTCCGAAGCTCCGTTATTCCGAAGGTTCGGATATTCCGAAGGTTCGTTATTCCGAAGGTTCGTATTTCCGAAGGTTCGTATTTCCGAAGGTTCGTTAGTCCGAAAACGAAATGAGGTTCGTAATTCCGAGGGTTCCTTAGTCCAAAAACGAAGTGAGGTTCGTAATTCCGAAGGTTCGTTAATCCGAAAACGAAATGAGGTTCTTAATTCCGAAGGTTCGTTAGTCCGAAAACAAAATGATTAATGAACGTTATTTCGTTTTCGGACTAACAAACCTTCGGAACAACGAACCTTATTTTGTTTTCGGATCAACGAACCTTCGGAACAACGAATCTTATTATTCTAAATATCAACATTTCCCGCTCGGGCTGTGCACTAGCATTATTTAATTCGTCAAGTAACTATTCTCTTCGTGTATTCCATATTTTTTTGAAAAACATCCCTTTTTAGGCTGGTCTGATTCTTAATAGTATCAGCTAAAGCTGCGCACTTGTATTTTGATTGGGGAGTTATGTATACCTATATCAATTGTAACAAATTATTTTAAATTCCTCTTTCATGACAGTTTATCAAAATTTTCGGCTCGCAATTTGCGCTCGCATTATTTTTAAAGTATTCTTTAAAGTATATTAACCCATGCATCCTATACATGATTACAAAATATCCAGTTTTCTGACCTTGATATCAATTTCGAGACCTCATTGGGCTTATTAGATTAAAAAGTAAGATAATAATATTTTCATTATTTCCTAATAATCATTGTCCTTTTTTTTTCCGGAACGGAATATCGACAAGTTTCATCTCTCGACAAAAACAAAAATTTCCTCATAATGTCCCGGTCGTAACTGGAAATATATGTATTGATAAAAATATCAACTTGCGCTTCGCACTCGCATCATTTATTAAGCGCGATCAATATCCAATTCGTAATTGCGCTTAAGTTAACTTTTTTTTAGATCGGAAAATCAAATATCTTTAGCTCGTGCATCACGCTCTTATTATTAATATTATGATAAAGAATGTAATTAGAATGTCGAGATTCTAGGTTTGAATCTAAACACACGCACGCATGTTTATTAAGATACGAATCTTGTTCCGGTTTCAGATCAGATTATCAAATTATTAATGTAGGAATGTTATCCATTTATCCACTTATCCATCCTTTTCCTGATTTACAAAACGTGAGATTTCGAATTTCGTTTCGGCTCGCGCTTCGCGCTCACATCAAGTGTATAGTCATACCCCGATCCTGTTCGTGATTTTAAAAGGTGCTTAGAATGCCCTGTATTTAGCTGGGAATGTAAGAAATATTCAGCTCGCGCTTCGCGCTCACATTATTTGATTGATGAAATATGTAGGCTAAAAACAATTGTGTTTGTCGATGTAATAGTATTCACTTTTTGAAAGCAGATTTTGTGCATTTTTATACATAACAATAAATAATCTCGGATCTAAGGTAACTTTAAAAAGACTGCATATGTTAATAGCAAAGTCGAGGCTCACTTTATAACATTACTTTCTAATAGTTTTTCCACAAATCAATACATACATTACAAAAGAGGAAGAAAACGGGAAGTTAGGATGCAAATTGCTTTCGACAGGCACATGCAGACCAAAGGGCGAGGTGGTCTTGCTTCCCCCTTTAAAAAAAGTACAAACAGAAGAAATATAAGTGAAATGGAAAGGGAAACTTAAAAATGATATGGTGGAAAAGAAAAACAAAGGGGGGGGGTGCCGTGCTAATACGGCCACAAAAGAAATAGGAATTAC
This sequence comes from Lytechinus pictus, assembly GCF_037042905.1. Lineage (NCBI taxonomy): Eukaryota > Metazoa > Echinodermata > Echinoidea > Temnopleuroida > Toxopneustidae > Lytechinus > Lytechinus pictus. Next base: position 564,974 of record NW_026974150.1, read on the forward strand.
AGGGGCCGCGGAACCGGGGGGGGGGGTTCCTCCTCTTTTTTTTTTGGAGGGGTGGGGGCGACCGCACCCCCCCCCCCCCTGGCTACCAGGTTGATTTCACATTGAAGTCCATAGTGGCGATAGTGGCCTCCTCTTGTACCAAACAGAAGGAGCAGCAATGGGTAGCCCAGTCTCAGCGGTTGTGGCTAACCTATATATGGAAGGTTTTGAACAGAACGCTTTGCCCAAGTGTCCTTCCACATGCCGCCCTCGGGTGTGGAAGAGATACGTCGATGACACTTTCATAATTGTAAATACAGTAGTTCCGAAACAGACAGCCTACTCGCATACATGAATAGCCAGCAACCGTCCATCCAGTTCACTCTGGAGACTGAGCAAGGAGGGAAATTAGCATTCCTTGACACGCTAGTCCAAAGACACGAGGGCGGGAAACTCTCCACCTCTGTCTACCGCAAGCCCACTCATACAGACCAACACATACCATATGATTCTCATCACGACAAATCGGTCAAGAAGGGTCTTGTTAAATGCCTGTTCGACAGAGCAGCACGTATTATAACTCACCCACCTGAACTCCCGAAAGAAAGAGCACACATACGTGGCGCCTTGTACAGCAACGGCTACCCACGCCGTTTTATCAAGAACACTTTCAAGAAAAAACAACCACCAAGGGATCAGAAGGTTTTCAAGACTTGCACAGTCTTGCCATACATAGATGGCCTTTCACAACAACTTAAACGCCGATTAGAATGTCACGGTATCCAAACGGTTTTCCGCTCGGACACCACCTTACACAAACAGCTTGTACACCCCCAAATACCCTATCCCTGATCACAGACGTGATGGCGTAGTATACAACATTCCTTGCCAGGGATGTGACGGGTCTTACATCGGAGAAACAACCCGACCGATAGTTGAACGCATTTCTGAACACAAGCACGATGTTTGGTTACAGCGAACCGACACATCCGCGGTGGCAGAACATGCTTGGGAGAAGCAACACCACCCAGATTGGGAGGGTGTACATTGCATTGCCATAGAGAGACATTAGTATACACGCATGATTAAGGAGGCTATTAGTATACGTCTTTGTCCTAACAACTTCAACAGGGACAGCGGGATCGACATCCCCGACTTCTGGATGCGAACCATCCGACAGCACAATACCCCCTTACCTAGCAGTAAACGCCGACCCGATCGTTCCCGGCCCCGAACGAGGGACCGCTCAGCTAGTCAACCCCCGCCCACGGGAAACTAGCGAGCCCGCCAATTTGGTCTAATTTGCATATTGCCGACCCAAGGCGTATTTGCATATACCCCCGGCTTATTTGCATATACGGATTACCGGCCGCACCACACACCGACGCAACGGATCAATGCCCACCTATTGTTCTCGCGTTCGCGCGTACGGTCCTGGAGATTAGTATAAATAGAGTACGTTATCAGATAATTTTCGTCAAAATTTCGTCAAAAGAGAATGAGAATGAGATCATGAGGTGGACTTGACGTTAAAGCTTCCATACTTAAGCAATACGATCAAAATGTCTCATTTACTCAGAAGGATGTCACTGTAGCGTGTTGTCTTTCCCTTCTTTGTTCTTTCAATGTGAATGATGATATTCAGAGGTCATTGACCTCTAGAGATCAGCGGAGGTCGAATTTGACTTGCATCATGATTTCAAAATGAAGCCTATGGTAAGATATAACACTGGAGGATGTTTAATGATTTTATCATGATATTTTGAAAGTGCTATGATCAGAAATTTGTTTGTACTACTATCAATAATCATGAAAATTTATCACGATAGCTGCCATTTTTAATTTATGCAAATTAGACATCTTTTCACCAAATTGATTTTTCTGGACTTTTCGTATGTCATTTCGGGGACTTCATAGAAATGCATTGCGTTGAAATAGTGTTATTGCAATTTGTTTGCGGTCAAACCTTGTTTTTCCTGGACTACTAGAATATCAACAATTTTCAGCTCGTTCCTAGCGCTCACATCAATTAGTTAGTTATCATTATAAGTACTCTATCGTACAATTTTTTTTCTACGAACGAGAGGCACGAGCGGATTTTTTAAATATTGTAAACTGCCTCTTTCACTTTATTGTAAAAAAATAAAAACAAATCTGCTAATGCATCGTTAAATTGTTAAATCAGATCCTGCATCGCATTCGCATTATCTATTTCGGCCTTGTGATATACTTCCTTGTGTTTTTTAGAGAATAAATATCTGATTTTATTCGGTCTGCACCCCCCCGGAATATATTATTTTGGTGGTTCCTACAAAAGAACAAGCCTCTTCTACCAGTGTGACCATGTTGAACAAATCCCAGCTACGCCACTGATGAAGAGATTGAGTAGATTCCTTTCGAAATTTGGTTATTTCCATGCGATTATCAATAAAATTATTAAGGAATATTCTAATAGTAAGGAAATCACAGCGCACAATTTAAAATGGGTCTACACTCTGATGAGAAGGTGCACGAAATCGAAACCCCTACATGCTTAAAACAAAATAAAGAAAACTGCTCGCGCTTCGCGCTCGCATTTGTGACCTACCACCCCCAAAACCACCAATAAGTCGCCAGGTTCCAGGTTCTCTGTAAATACCCAAAATAGTAATTTAGTCTTCAAAAAACCATAAATTGAAAAGTGCAATTTGTCCTTATACTGTGAGGGTTGAATAGAAAAAATGATAATACAACAGTTTTTTAGGCAATAATTTTTCGGACTGCTTGAATGAATCCCAAACTTAAAATAGTATTTTCTCCATATTTTGTCAAGCTCTAGACGAGTTTTCTCTGCATTCAATCAAGTATTTTTAATGGCTTTTGCAGGTTAATTTTAGCATGTCATATATAATTTTTAAGCACAGGAAGTAAATCTTCAAGCTCGATAAAAATCTTAATATTCACATTGGTCGAGTGATTGTTTGTTTTGGGGTGGCAGGTCACATTTACTACTTCACAGCATGTTTATATAGTATATCCAAATTAGACCCCAAAATAGCCAATCTGGAATAAAATTATTGGAAATGGTTTTTCAGCTGATTTGAGTAGGTATATGCGTCAACATTTACCAAAAAAAAAGTTAAGAGGAATACGGGTTGGGGAAAGTGATTTTTTTAAGGTCAAAGGTCAATTACCTTTTCATATATACTGTATATGGTAATGTAATGGTATCCCTGAGATGGAAAGGCGCAGGTTGGTGATAATGGTGTCAAAATGCACAAATTCTTACCAAAATATCAAATGAAATAAAACTGAGTACCTGGAATGCACATTCACCGATAAAAATCAAGGTCAAAGTCTTTCAGAGGTCAATAACCTTTTTTTACATTATATACCATACTGTATAATGGTATCTCTGAGATGATAAGGTACAGGTTGGTGATCATGGTGTCAACATGTACAGATTCTTACAAGAAGATAAAATAGAATAAATTTAAGTACCTAGAATTAGGCGAGCGGCGAGAGGCCAAAATTTGGGACTTTAATCCCCCCGACTGGATCAAAGCAAAAACATGCATCATTTTGAAGGAAATTTTCTGAATTTTTTACAACTGAGAATTAAAAGTGTCGCACAGTGTAGCTTCGCCATGGAAACCAGCCTTGAATAGGCCACGCCCATTTTTGTGATAAATGCAAAGCAGTAACTTATCATTTATATTTGTTAATTAATTACACTAATTTATATATGAATATAGACTTTACGAGGATAAAATCACTACAGATTGAATGATATGATAACGGCTAGCAACCAGATATATATTTCATCTATATTTGATTTCAAAACTGTTGCCTAGCAACATTTTTTCCCTAGCAACCATATTCATTTTTCAATATTCTCTTATTTTTTTACCAGATTAATTCATTTTATCATTTTTGTTTGTTTTTAATTTGTAAAAACTAATGAAGAGGGTGAATTTTGATGAAAAAGGGATAAAAGATGAAGACTAGGATGTATAATGCATTAATGATCATGAAAAAATTACATTATTGCCATGTTTGATTAACCCCTGCATGTGATGGATATCACTAATATGTTTGTGTGTATTTACGACTATATCGGCATCATTTTATGGATTTTATAATATTGTTATAAATCATTCTTAGATACCGTGCTGTGTCATGTTATCTGTTCTAATCTAAATAATAGAGTACTTCATAGATTTTTCCGTTACCTATGGAAACCATTATGTTGCCTAGCAACAGCATTTCCCCTAGCAACCATCACTTTTTGGTGATATTTCAAGCCTGTAACCTCCCAAAAAATTCCCTTTTTGGTCCTCAAAATGCATCTTATACTATTCTAAGCATTTATGACAATTAGTTCACCCATCTGGTCAGGCAGTCGGCATATTGAGAGAGGGCATGGCTGTATGCATAATTTTTTTCCTTGGGGTGGCAAAACGATTAAAAAAATTCCAAGAAACAAAGCGAGAGAGTGAAAACTACTGAGTTTGGCAAGGGGCGCTTTTTTATAGTAAATTGAAGGATATCTTGCACACTTTTGGTGAATTTTGTGAAAATTTTCAGTTTAAAAATGTAACTTTTCACAGCATACGGCAATGGGAGAGGAAATGGGTAGTTTGTTATTTGGAACTTTTTATCGAACATGTTAGGAAGGGAAATACATATCCAAGACGATTCAATAAGTCTTAAAGTGTCTGCAATGAGAAAACGAAATTATTTATCAGTATGGCAAATATAATTACTAAACTGTAGTGATTGTGAACTCAAAAGCTAATTACTTATGGGGGTACCTACTAAAATGTGTAAATCACAATGCTCTATCAAAGTTTTTATCTGCAATTCTGGCAATTTTAATGTGTTGCAAGGTTTTTTTTCTCCCCCCCCCCCCCTTTATCATACCAATGCATGGGCAATGGGACAGTTAACACAATAGACTACTTGCAGACCTTCAAGCTGTATTGCTGGTTTATCTGCACAACCTGGTGAAAAAAGCTTTCCAATGATCACCTGCCCTGATTTAAACCCAGATCAAGAGATCCTCAGAGGAGTAAAAACTAAAACCGGTTAGTCCCTATACATTCTGTATGGGCATTACTGATTTCAGCAGTTAATTAGCAGGTCAAATATCTGTTTAAGTAGAATTAATTAGGAGTAGGCCTCTCATCAAGCTAACGGGCAAAGTCCTAACCATTGAACTTATGAGTATTTCTTTAAGTTCTTTCTATAAACCTCCTAACCAATCTTCCTCCCTTCCCCGAAAAGCCACCTCCGATCGAGGAAATGTAATTATTGGGGATTTAAACAGTCACAGCATTATCTGGGGGTATGGATAAACCAATGAGATGGAAAACTTGAGGAGAACTGGTCAGATGCAAATCAGATTGCATCACCGAACAAAATGTGAGAAGGTTTTGCTTGACCGTCTCCCGCACACTCAACATCGACCGATTGGGCTGAAGGTGAATGCAGCCATTACATCACTCCACGCACAGTTCCCTTTCACAGACGTTTCACCCTGAAGAAAGCAACCTGGGAGCAGTTTGTCATAGATCCGAATACCTACCCACTGGATCTTCCAGCACTCCGTACTCATTACGACACATTTGGAAAGCTGTTGAAGAAATCATCACAGAAAAATATTCCACGAGGATGCCGTACAAACTATTCTCCTGGCTTGACGGATGACAAAGCTGCTGTACAATACATTTTTCAGGAGCTTTGAGAATTACCCCTTTGGTGCCGATACACTTTAATGTGGGGGGAAATAGACAACTGCCATTATGGATAGTAAAAAAAGAAAGTGACAGTGATTTAACAAATCAATGGATATGACTCACTACAGCAGAAAAGCCAGGAAAACAATTCGGATCCTTGAAAACGACTATGCGAGTCTCAAACTATACCCCTAGTGACCACCGACCAAGTGACCCACTATCTTCTTGTGTACAGTCATGGTCACCCTATTTATTGCCCGCGAAGGGCCAACCTCCCTAAAAGAGCAGATACAGCGTCCCAACTGAAGAGTCATTTGAAAACACAAGACAATTCAGCATGAACGTCTTGCCTGCTTGTGCTATGCTATTAAAGAAAATAATGAAGAGCAACAAGGAACCTGGATTAGATGTCCTCTGTGAGCAGATCACACTTCTTGGACCTTTTGCAGCCCAATGTCTGCTGACATATTAATCGACTGTTTGCATGAAAAAAATATGGCAAGAGGAAATTGAGGGTAGTTGCCTAACTCGAGCTAGGCAAAGACCCAATCAGCCCAAGGAGTTACAGAACTATCTCTCTACTCTGTCACACACACAATCCCTTTGAAAGGCTCCTGCTTAACCGCATTGCTCCCTTTGTGACTGAGTTCCTCATTCAAGTAGGCAAGATTCAGGCCAGGAAAGTCCTTTACTTATCAAGTACTGAATCTGACTCAGTACATCAGATGGTTTGAGGAAGGTCTGAAAACTGGAGCAGCCTTTGTTGACTTCTCTGCAGCTTATGAACCAGTTAATCATAGGGTAGGCCTACTTACGAGGAAAGTCATTGTGATGACAAAGGACGTCAAGTTGACAAGGCTAATTCAGAACATGCCCCCAAACCGGTTGTTTGTGAATCTCAGTGGTTCCAGCAGCAAATGGTGGAGGCAGAAAAATGGTCCCCCACAAAGAAGTGTCCTTGTCCAAATACACAAACGACCAACTAATCCACCCAAACACCAAGAGCTACCTATGCTGATGAACTGTGCATTGCCTCATAAAAGCAGAAGAGGTGGAAAAAACATTCAGTGATGCTCTGGCATATCTGACTCTTTACTATCCAGAGAAAACCCAACTTAGCGTCTTCCACCTTAACAAAAGAGATGCAGACCGGAAACTGCTGGTCAGATGGTGTTGAAACTTGAAAGTGAATGAAACATGCCAGCAAGCCTGCCTACCTTGACGTCACTATTGCGTACAAAGAACATATTGCCGAGACAAAGGCAACAGCTGGAGAAAGGAACAACATCAAAAAGAGGCTTGCTAACACGATATGGGGAACAGATGCCAAACCATCCGTTCAAAAGCTCTGCTGTATGCTTCAAGTTTAACCCAATCCTGAATGCTGCTTGCAGAGCAATTTCCGACTGTCCGCTACCAAAAGAGAAGATGATCTTTACCTAGTGTGTGGCACAGTTCCCCACACATAGAGGTATCAGAATGGGTGGAAAAACAAGCAAAGAAAAATATGTCCTTCTTCCACTCTACTATGAACCTGCCAAAAAGAGACTCGAATCCTTCACTTCACTTGACTGAATCCCGTGATGGCTATGCACACAGTCAAAGGATCCCCCTATAATGGTCAAACCACCTCCAGTCTGTGACGCAAAAGCTTTCCATGAAGATGATCTTTACCTAGTGTGTGGCACAGTTCCCCACACATAGAGGTATCAGAATGGGTGGAAAAACAAGCAAAGAAAAATATGTCCTTCTTCCACTCTACTATGAACCTGCCAAAAAGAGACTCGAATCCTTCACTTCACTTGACTGAATCCCGTGATGGCTATGCACACAGTCAAAGGATCCCCCTATAATGGTCAAACCACCTCCAGTCTGTGACGCAAAAGCTTTCCATGTGACCTAGCGAATCACCCCCCCAGGTTCAAGTGACGAATGGTCATCCTGACTATGTCTTAATCGCCTATGGTCTGGATCAGGAAGGTGCAAGTCCTTAATATGCAGTTCGGGGCTACAGCAGGGATGCAGACACTATCTACGACTGAGGGGAGGATCAGACAGTGCATCACCTTTTGCAAATATTGCCCTTTAAAACCATGCAGTATACTATGACCAAAGAGAGCCTAGGTGTGCAGGAGTTTGTCTCTCCAAAAGGTGGCTTTTTAAGGGGGTATGTAGATATGGGGTAAGATTGTTAGCATCGAATGTCTTTGCTCATTCACTGGCAAATTGTAATTTTCACCTTAAAACAGTAACAATCAGAATATAGGCACCTTTTCAGCAAAGTGTTAGCCTAACCGACAACCCCATCAGGAACCAATTAAGTCCCTGCCCCCTCCCCCATCCAACAACCCTTGAGCAAATAATCATTTTTCCCCAAATGTCAGATTACCATAAATAGGTGTCTTCTACCAGTAAGATAATTAATGACAAACTTCTTCTTAGGTCACTAAAGATGTCATGTCCTGTTAATGGTACAAGAATTACATGAACTTTTCCTTTGAAAAGACTCTCGTGCAGTGGCAAAGGCAGTGGCAGTTCATAGCTCTGGTAGGAGGGAGCAGACACAAAAGTGAACATAAAATCACTACAGATTGAATGATATGATAACGGCTAGCAACCAGATATATATTTCATCTATATTTGATTTCAAAACTGTTGCCTAGCAACATTTTTTCCCTAGCAACCATATTAATTTTTCAATATTCTCTTATTTTTTTACCAGATTAATTCATTTTATCATTTTTGTTTGTTTTTAATTTGTAAAAACTAATGAAGAGGGTGAATTTTGATGAAAAAGGGATAAAAGATGAAGACTAGGATGTATAATGCATTAATGATCATGAAAAAATTACATTATTGCCATGTTTGATTAACCCCTGCATGTGATGGATATCACTAATATGTTTGTGTGTATTTACGACTATATCGGCATCATTTTATGGATTTTATAATATTGTTATAAATCATTCTTAGATACCGTGCTGTGTCATGTTATCTGTTCTAATCTAAATAATAGAGTACTTCATAGATTTTTCCGTTACCTATGGAAACCATTATGTTGCCTAGCAACAGCATTTCCCCTAGCAACCATCACTTTTTGGTGATATTTCAAGCCTGTAACCTCCCAAAAAATTCCCTTTTTGGTCCTCAAAATGCATCTTATACTATTCTAAGCATTTATGACAATTAGTTCACCCATCTGGTCAGGCAGTCGGCATATTGAGAGAGGGCATGGCTGTATGCATAATTTTTTTCCTTGGGGTGGCAAAACGATTAAAAAAATTCCAAGAAACAAAGTGAGAGAGTGAAAACTACTGAGTTTGGCAAGGGGCGCTTTTTTATAGTAAATTGAAGGATATCTTGCACACTTTTGGTGAATTTTGTGAAAATTTTCAGTTTAAAAATGTAACTTTTCACAGCATACGGCAATGGGAGAGGAAATGGGTAGTTTGTTATTTGGAACTTTTTATCGAACATGTTAGGAAGGGAAATACATATCCAAGACGATTCAATAAGTCTTAAAGTGTCTGCAATGAGAAAACGAAATTATTTATCAGTATGGCAAATATAATTACTAAACTGTAGTGATTGTGAACTCAAAAGCTAATTACTTATGGGGGTACCTACTAAAATGTGTAAATCACAATGCTCTATCAAAGTTTTTATCTGCAATTCTGGCAATTTTCCTGTGTTGCAAGGTTTTTTTTCTCCCCCCCCCCCCTTTATCATACCAATGCATGGGCAATGGGACAGTTAACACAATAGACTACTTGCAGACCTTCAAGCTGTATTGCTGGTTTATCTGCACAACCTGGTGAAAAAAGCTTTCCAATGATCACCTGCCCTGATTTAAACCCAGATCAAGAGATCCTCAGAGGAGTAAAAACTAAAACCGGTTAGTCCCTATACATTCTTTATGGGCATTACTGATTTCAGCAGTTAATTAGCAGGTCAAATATCTGTTTAAGTAGAATTAATTAGGAGTAGGCCTCTCATCAAGCTAACGGGCAAAGTCCTAACCATTGAACTTATGAGTATTTCTTTAAGTTCTTTCTATAAACCTCCTAACCAATCTTCCTCCCTTCCCCGAAAAGCCACCTCCGATCGAGGAAATGTAATTATTGGGGATTTAAACAGTCACAGCATTATCTGGGGGTATGGATAAACCAATGAGATGGAAAACTTGAGGAGAACTGGTCAGATGCAAATCAGATTGCATCACCGAACAAAATGTGAGAAGGTTTTGCTTGACCGTCTCCCGCACACTCAACATCGACCGATTGGGCTGAAGGTGAATGCAGCCATTACATCACTCCACGCACAGTTCCCTTTCACAGACGTTTCACCCTGAAGAAAGCAACCTGGGAGCAGTTTGTCATAGATCCGAATACCTACCCACTGGATCTTCCAGCACTCCGTACTCATTACGACACATTTGGAAAGCTGTTGAAGAAATCATCACAGAAAAATATTCCACGAGGATGCCGTACAAACTATTCTCCTGGCTTGACGGATGACAAAGCTGCTGTACAATACATTTTTCAGGAGCTTTGAGAATTACCCCTTTGGTGCCGATACACTTTAATGCGGGGGGAAATAGACAACTGCCATTATGGATAGTAAAAAAAGAAAGTGACAGTGATTTAACAAATCAATGGATATGACTCACTACAGCAGAAAAGCCAGGAAAACAATTCGGATCCTTGAAAACGACTATGCGAGTCTCAAACTATACCCCTAGTGACCACCGACCAAGTGACCCACTATCTTCTTGTGTACAGTCATGGTCACCCTATTTATTGCCCGCGAAGGGCCAACCTCCCTAAAAGAGCAGATACAGCGTCCCAACTGAAGAGTCATTTGAAAACACAAGACAATTCAGCATGAACGTCTTGCCTGCTTGTGCTATGCTATTAAAGAAAATAATGAAGAGCAACAAGGAACCTGGATTAGATGTCCTCTGTGAGCAGATCACACTTCTTGGACCTTTTGCAGCCCAATGTCTGCTGACATATTAATCGACTGTTTGCATGAAAAAAATATGGCAAGAGGAAATTGAGGGTAGTTGCCTAACTCGAGCTAGGCAAAGACCCAATCAGCCCAAGGAGTTACAGAACTATCTCTCTACTCTGTCACACACACAATCCCTTTGAAAGGCTCCTGCTTAACCGCATTGCTCCCTTTGTGACTGAGTTCCTCATTCAAGTAGGCAAGATTCAGGCCAGGAAAGTCCTTTACTTATCAAGTACTGAATCTGACTCAGTACATCAGATGGTTTGAGGAAGGTCTGAAAACTGGAGCAGCCTTTGTTGACTTCTCTGCAGCTTATGAACCAGTTAATCATAGGGTAGGCCTACTTACGAGGAAAGTCATTGTGATGACAAAGGACGTCAAGTTGACAAGGCTAATTCAGAACATGCCCCCAAACCGGTTGTTTGTGAATCTCAGTGGTTCCAGCAGCAAATGGTGGAGGCAGAAAAATGGTCCCCCACAAAGAAGTGTCCTTGTCCAAATACACAAACGACCAACTAATCCACCCAAACACCAAGAGCTACCTATGCTGATGAACTGTGCATTGCCTCATAAAAGCAGAAGAGGTGGAAAAAACATTCAGTGATGCTCTGGCATATCTGACTCTTTACTATCCAGAGAAAACCCAACTTAGCGTCTTCCACCTTAACAAAAGAGATGCAGACCGGAAACTGCTGGTCAGATGGTGTTGAAACTTGAAAGTGAATGAAACATGCCAGCAAGCCTGCCTACCTTGACGTCACTATTGCGTACAAAGAACATATTGCCGAGACAAAGGCAACAGCTGGAGAAAGGAACAACATCAAAAAGAGGCTTGCTAACACGATATGGGGAACAGATGCCAAACCATCCGTTCAAAAGCTCTGCTGTATGCTTCAAGTTTAACCCAATCCTGAATGCTGCTTGCAGAGCAATTTCCGACTGTCCGCTACCAAAAGAGAAGATGATCTTTACCTAGTGTGTGGCACAGTTCCCCACACATAGAGGTATCAGAATGGGTGGAAAAACAAGCAAAGAAAAATATGTCCTTCTTCCACTCTACTATGAACCTGCCAAAAAGAGACTCGAATCCTTCACTTCACTTGACTGAATCCCGTGATGGCTATGCACACAGTCAAAGGATCCCCCTATAATGGTCAAACCACCTCCAGTCTGTGACGCAAAAGCTTTCCATGTGACCTAGCGAATCACCCCCCCAGGTTCAAGTGACGAATGGTCATCCTGACTATGTCTTAATCGCCTATGGTCTGGATCAGGAAGGTGCAAGTCCTTAATATGCAGTTCGGGGCTACAGCAGGGATGCAGACACTATCTACGACTGAGGGGAGGATCAGACAGTGCATCACCTTTTGCAAATATTGCCCTTTAAAACCATGCAGTATACTATGACCAAAGAGAGCCTAGGTGTGCAGGAGTTTGTCTCTCCAAAAGGTGGCTTTTTAAGGGGGTATGTAGATATGGGGTAAGATTGTTAGCATCGAATGTCTTTGCTCATTCACTGGCAAATTGTAATTTTCACCTTAAAACAGTAACAATCAGAATATAGGCACCTTTTCAGCAAAGTGTTAGCCTAACCGACAACCCCATCAGGAACCAATTAAGTCCCTGCCCCCTCCCCCATCCAACAACCCTTGAGCAAATAATCATTTTTCCCCAAATGTCAGATTACCATAAATAGGTGTCTTCTACCAGTAAGATAATTAATGACAAACTTCTTCTTAGGTCACTAAAGATGTCATGTCCTGTTAATGGTACAAGAATTACATGAAATTTTCCTTTGAAAAGACTCTCGTGCAGTGGCAAAGGCAGTGGCAGTTCATAGCTCTGGTAGGAGGGAGCAGACACAAAAGTGTTGTATCCTATGATCATCCTTACAGTTACAGGTAGTTTCTCCTTCCCTATTGTAGCCCCATAGGCGATTCAAACAGGATCAGGTAGGCCATTCTTCACTTGGACCTGGATAGTGATGTACTAAGTCCATAGGTGAGATTGTGCATCACAGACTGGAGATTGTTAGACCAGAGGGTGACGCTTTCATGCGTGCAGAGTCATCAAGGGATTCTGTTGAGCGGAGAAAACTGTGTCTAGATTTGAGTCTCTTGGCAGGTTCATGGTTGACGAGTGGAATACTATGTTCTTGATTTTTTTTCTTTCATCTGTGCTGATGACTTCTCTTCTGACGTACGGTGGGGCAATAATACAGAGTAGGTAAAGATTACTCACTTCTCTTAGTCGCAAGCAGCCAGTGATGGCTCTGCAAGCTCCATTCAAGACTTGGGGTCAATATAGCACCAAGGGCTGCATACTCAGCAGTGGAGAAGCATAGAGCAAGAGCTGTGGTACAGATAGATTTGGCATCTGTCAATTCCCAATCTGTCTCCCAGCTTCTTCAGAATGATATTCCTTGCTCCAAATTTTGCATTTGTTTTGGCAGCATGTTCTTTCTATGAAAAAAGGTCTAGAATGACGCCAAGGTAGGTTGGCTTGTTACCACCTGACCCTCAGTTTTTGATCTGCTCTCTGTTTTAAGGTGGAATACACTATTATTTGGGGGTCTTTTTGGATTGGCTCAGAGATGATTTATAGGACAGTAAGGAGTTAGACTTGCCAGATCATCACTGAGTTCGTTTTGGCACACTGATGATTGATTATTACTTTAGAGATTATTGCACAGTTCAATGTTTTCCCACTCCATTCAAGCAGCGATACAAAATTATGGCTGTAATTTAGATGTTCCAGCCTTATTATATGAACAAATCATCATTACAAATACAGATTAGTATGTTTTAGCAATACTGTGGGGGTATCATCCGAATTACATCAGTTTTAGATATATTCTCAGACATATTTCTTATACCATGGATGTCTTTAAAGATTTACATTACTTGATACTTGATGTAGTGATCCCTTTGGCAGCTCATACAAAAGCTATACTGGGATGATGAATAAAGTGAGCCACTGGAAGGAGCATCATGAAGTGCAGAAATGGTGATGGATAGACATAGCAATTTTGTATATGTACAGTAAAACATGCTATGCTGAGTGCAAGTAAAAACCAAGCTTTTGAATTTAAATCATTTGGGATCCAACAGGGGGCTGCATCATTCTGATGGCAGTGAGAGCAGCCTCCTTGAAACTGGACATTCCTTTGGTGTTGGCAGCTGAGCTGGGTAGGTTGTTCCAGTTCCTTATCGTTCTTGGATAGAACGAGAACTTGAAGGGGTCGATTGTGGCTTCAGGTATGATGTACTTCAAGTTGTGATCATGTCTTGTATAAAATGTTGCTGGGGTGACGATAAGTGGAAGAGTTATGAAGACATGATGGTAGTGGATTTTGTGAAAGAGGGAACATTGGGCAAGGATTCGGCATGTGTGTAGTGCATCCAATTCCAATGACGTCACAAGAGATGAAGGTGATGTGGAAATCCTGTAGTCCGAGTACACGAAGCTAGCCGCTGATCTTTGTACTTGCTCAAGCAAGTTCATGACTGTGACTGTGTATGGATTCCAGGCCTCACAACCATATACTAGTTGGGGGCGCACTAAGGATGTGTAGGCCCTCGACTTCACATCTCTTGTACAAGAGGAAAGAGTCCAAGAGTACGACTTGCTTTCTGCCGGACGAATTGACAATGCTTGTTCCATCGCAGATCAGAAGAAACTGTAACACCCAAGTACTTGTAGTTGCTAACTCTAGGGATTACACTATTTGTCAGATGATACTGCTGGATGTTAGGAGTACATTTGCGTGATCTAAATCTCCTTGGAACGAACAGTAGCGTTAGTGTACGCCCTACAATTCAATAACATTGGTGTATTAATCCTTGAAATTTAACATCTCAAACGTATTTTGACCTCATGCAATTTATTCCATCAGTTTTGTCCTATGAGGGTCATTTGGCGTACTTTAGACATAACTGACCATTCACGCAGTTTTGCATAATAAACTGCACATAGGTCTTCAGCATGTTTTATCTTCTTCCATATAAAATTGAAATGCATTCAAAAGTCCATCTTGTGTAAGTTTGATGCTGATTCCAAATATATCAGTCCTAATGACCCTATTCAACAGCTTAAGGTATTTTGGCCACTTATGGCCCTTAAAATGGCCAATAACATCAGTTCAATTTATCCAGAAATACTTCGAATGTTACCAGAATCTTAACAAGGGTGTGCTGTAATACCCAACACTGGTGAATGAATCCTTAAAATTGAGCACCCCCGAAGTTGACTACCTTGGTCATTTTGGCCACCTTGACCCCCGGCTAGCCCTGCTAATTGTGTATGTTAATTCAGGTTATATCGAACATGGTGAGGAGAAATTTTGGATTGCGTTAATATTAGCATCAATTATTGTTATATGGGGAAGTTTGAAAGCTTCTTGGTGGAAATCAATGAAATTATTCCACACAGACCAGTGTTATTGGTATAACTATTGGACCCTCTGGTCATTTTGACCACGTTTCTCTCAATATTGACCAGTGACCATGGACCCTAGCAATCTCCAAATAGTGGAGGGATCAGCTAAGAGAGAGACCACACATGCTTTGATGAGTCAAAAAGGGCTCAAATGCTGGTCAGTATCATTATCAGCATGAGTTACCAATGATCGGTGAAGAGTGTTCATAATTGTGATAAAATCCTTTACATCGAGCAAACATAAGGTTGTTTGACCATGCACTGTGGTCATTTACATGATTTTAGCCACCTTGACCACACAGTAAATGTTTATGGAAACCTCACATATATGGGGCAGCAAATTCAGGAATGAGACATTTTAGCATCATTTACATGTTATGTTAAGACACTTTTCTAGATTAATGTAGATTAATGATTCCAAATATATTAGTCTTAATGACCATTTATGAGCTAGTGGTCATTTTAGTCGCTTTTGGTCCCGACAATGACCAATCACATTTGCATGTATCAAAGAGGATTCAAATGTTGTTGTCGCTCCGTATTGTTAGTAAGATGTATTATATCAATTATTGATTTCAATATGATATGACTAACAAACTTTTGAAACCAATTTGGCCGTTTTGACTATTTATCGCATGTATGACTTTTGTAAAGAAACATGACAGGAGCAATTGTGGAAATGCGTTCAATCCCTTTCGATTGGAAATATTACCAGCTCACCTTGAGTACAAAATTGTGCCAAATACCTCACCACTGTCTAATATGGCCCAAGTGGTCATTGTATGGTCATTGAGTAGCCATAACATCATTCCCTCCTTTTTAATTTAAATTATACAGATAAATATATTCTAGAGGAAGGCACTAATCCTGAATTCAAAGGTGCGTCATTACAAAGCTATTGGTCAAAGTGAATTTCACGAATAGATTTGACCATGATGCATTTTTATTACCTTTGCCATTTTGTATAATGTTTCACAAACCTCACATTGGCATGATTGGTAAAGTTGAAAGTGGAAAACTTGCCCTAAATTGTTAAAGAGTGACCAAATTCAGCACAGAGAATAATTTCATATAGAGAATGTGTTTTATTACCCAGTACGTCTTCAAAAGAATTAAGGGTAAATTTGCTGCTCACCAATCATCCCAATGTGAGGTTTGTGAACCACTGTACAAGAAAAAACAAAGATGGTAAAAATGAATGATAGTCAAAACTCTTTGTGAACTTCACTGTGACATATTTTGCTTTGTAAAGATTCTCAGTACAATTTGACTTTAAAGAAGGAACATAATGCTGGCTATTTAGGATCATACAGTGATCAAAGGGACCACAGTAGACAGTCACATGATATTTGGCACAATTTTTACTTAAGGTGATCCTTTAATATTTCCCATCAAAATGGATTGAACGCATTTCATCATGTTCATAGACCTACAATTGCTGCTAAGTCATGTTTATTTCAAAATTCACACATTGGATAAACGGTCAAAGTATAGCCAAAATGGTCACATTTTGATTATATACTATTAGTAATATCATATTGAATTAAATAATGTCACTGATTATGATTGATACAACAAATCTTACAAAAATATAGAGCAAGAACATTGGAATACTTTTGATACATGTAATTGTCATTGCTAATTGTAGGGACCAAAAGTGACCAAAATGACCACAAAGTAGTCATTAAGACTGATATATTCTAAATGATTATATTAATCTGGTGCAGAAAGTTTTTGTAATATGTCCTATCTAACATCATTCTTGAATTCGTTTCCATGAATTACAAAATGGTCTGGCCAAATTGACCAAGATTGTCAAAATATTTTTGGGACACTCAATTTAAATGATTAATACACCAGTGTTAGGTGTCACAGCACACCCTTGTAACGATTATAGTAACATTCAAAGTATTTTTGGATAAATTGAAGTATTGAACAGATGGTATTAGCCATTTGGGGGCCAAAAAGTGGCCAAAATTACCATAATCTCTTAAATGGGGTCATTAAGACTGACATATTGGGAATCAGCATGAAATTCTACACAAGAACGACCTATGCATCATTCCCATTTTATAAAGGAGGAAGATAAAGCACACTGAATACCTCAAATTCCTACCGATTTGCACAGATATTATGCAAAATTGCACGAATGGTCAGTTACCCAAAATGGCCCTCATAGGTCAAAAGTAAAAACTAATGATATAAATTCCATGAGGTCAAAATAATTTTGAAATGTTCATTTTAAAGGATTAATACACCGATGTTAGATGTCACTTAGATGTCACAGCACATCCTGGTAACGATTCTGGTAAGATTGAGGTGTTTTGGATAAATTGAATTGATGTTATTGGTCATTTTTATGGCCATAAGTGGCCAAAATGACCATAAGGTGTTCAATAGGGTCATTGAGGCTGATATATTTAGAATCAGCATAATATTCTATACAAGATGGACATTTGCATTCCCATTTTATAAGGGAAGAAGAAAAACATGCTATCAGTTAAGTACCCCCGAATGACCCTCATAGGTCAAAACTGATGGAATGAGGTCAAAATAATTTTGAGATGTTCAATTTAAAGGATTAACACACCCCAATGTTAGGTGTCGCAACACACCCTTGTAACGATTCTGGTAACGTTCGAAGTATTTGGGGGTAAAATGAACTGATGTCATTGGTCATTTTAAGGGCCATAAGTGGCCAAAATAACCATAAGCTATTGAATAGGGTCATTAAGACTGATATATTTTGAATCTGCATAAAATTCTACACAAGATGGATTTTTGAATGCATTTGCATTTTATATTGGGAAGAAGATAAAACACGCTATAAGATCTCAAATTCTTATCTACATGTAAATGTGCACTTTATTATGCAAAACTTCGTGAATGGTCAGTTATGTATAAAGTACCCCCAAATGACCCTCATAGGTCAAAACTGATGATATAAATTACATAAGGTCAAAATACTTTGTGAGATGTTCAATTTAAAGGATTAACACACCAATGTTAGCATGGTTAGGTGTCGCAGCACACTTGTAATGGTTCTGGTAACGTTCGAAGTATTTGGGGGTAAAATGAAATGATGTCATTGGCCATTTAAAGGGCCATAAGTGGTCAAAATGACCACAAGCTATTAAATAAGTTTATTATGACTGATATATTTGGAATCAACATACAATTCTACACATGAAGGACATTTCAATGCATTCTCATTTTATAAGGGAAGAAGAAAAACATGCTGAAGACCTCAATTTCCTGCCTATTTAAACAGTTAATAATGCAAACTGCGCGAATGGTCAGTTATGTCTAAAGTACCCAAAATGACCCTCATAGGTCAAAACTGACAGAATAAATTACATGAGGTTGATGGTTATGATCCAGCGCACATTTTGAAAATAAATGTGGATTTCTAAAAAACATCCAGTCGTAGCTCTGATCAACATTTGTAACACATTTCGGCCAAAAAATCATGAAAATTGTCATTTTTATGGTGATTTTTCTATGGTGATTTGGCAAATGAAAGCACTTTATGTGGAATCTGTGTGCATTTTTACTTAAGATAGACCCTTTTAATTGCATGTGGCTACAAAAGCAGTCTGTTAAGGGACCATTTTCCAAAGAGTTGTCAAAATTGTCATTTTTGGTCAAAATTTGGCCAAAATGACCGAAATGGCGTGAGTACGGTCAATAAGAGTGACATTTTGGAATCAGCGCGCAATTTTACCCCAGATAAGCTTGTCAAACCTTCCCCACCAAAAATTCTGAATAAAGCCCCCTATCTCCTAGACTATTTGAAAAAAAATTTCCAAATCGCTCGCTCATTATACTCTCTCGCGAAAAATAAAGCCTAAATATACATCTTTCCATAATCAAAAAGGCTTTTCTCTACTTCATTACTATAAAACACACAATGACTTCACGCAGATGATAATCTCTAGGTGAAAATGTCACCAAAGTGCCCATTTTGACGGACGAGTGTCCTTTGCGCCCTAAACGAAAATTCGTTCGGCCGCCCTTTCCTTCCCATCCTCATAACAATTATTAAACAGCAACGGTGTTTCTCCCCTCACCACCACCACCACACTTGCCTTCCCTCTGCTTTTCTGTTTTTATTTTTCGGATGAACGAACCTTCGGAATAACGAACCTTATTTCGTTTTCGGATTAACGAACCTTCAGAACTACGAACCTTATTTCGTTTTCGGATTATCGAACCTTCGGAACAACGATTTTTTTTTTCGTTTTTGGATTAACAAACCTTCGGAAAAACGAAGCTTCGGAATTGTATACGAAAATTTCATGGCGCTTACAAAAGATCATAAAGAAAAAGTGAAGACAAATACAGGAAAATGCAAAACCATGTTGATCCTTAAGGATGCTGCAGATTTCGAGTCTTCATTGTCTATTTTATCTCGCCTAGGACTAATTAATATTTTTCGACTGACCCAACATCCTTCCATTTACTATGCGTATCGCTATACGTGGGCCTGCAAAAAAAGGATAATCAACACATAATCCGAGTTTGGACTTAAATTTTTGATAAAATGAAAGTGACAAAAACGTTTCAAGACTATATATATGATAACCGACATTGAATGAACGAAAACACACCAACTCCTAATTAATCAAATTCTCACCCCCCCAAAAAAAGTAAATAAATCATGGAAATGCAGAGTTTATTATAAAGAGTAGTTATTGTATGGACGAATGGCGGTCGAGTGTTTACCGGATCGCTAGAGGGCCTGGAATGGCGTTGTCAATTAAGCTGACGTGGTTGCACGGGCTTAAAACATTTCCCAAACCGTCCAAAATTTCAAAGTGGCTGATGTATTTTCCCAAAATGAGAAAAGGATAGGAAAAGGAAGTTAAGTTATGAACTCAGTTGTAGATGAATAATCATATTCATACACTCCTAAAAAAGTATGGAGATCTGACTTTAATCGATAATCCCTCCTCGGTTTTAGTTAATATCAATGTATAATTCAAGACCATAAATAGGACATTTAACTTTCGTTAAACCGATATCCTACATGATATGATTAGGGTTCACATGGACGTGCAGTGCCTTGAAATGTGGGGCAAGGTAAAAATTAAAAACTTGCAAAATGACACAATACTGAAGTCACTGTTCTTTTTTTTCCGTGGTGATTAATATCTCAGCGGTTTGTTTTGACTTTGATCGATAATCCCTCATCGGTTTTTAGCAAATATCATTGTGTAATTAAAATCAATGAATAGATTATTGAATTGCTTTTAAAATGATACCCTACATGATGTGATTATACATCTGGGCGCTGTTTTTGCTGCTGCTGCCTTCATTTTTGCTCTCCAAAATCTCACATTTTTCAACTGTTTTGTCAGTGCATTGGGATATCATTTCTATGTCAACTGTTTCAAGTGGAATCACTGATTCTGGTGAACTACTTTGCATTCTGGATTGGTACCTACTTTTTTCAGAATTTTGAGAGAAAATTTCTGCTCAACTGCTTGGTTTTGAGAAACCTAAGTGTAGCTGGATATAGCTCTTATGCACAGAGCCAATGTGGACTTTCAGCCCTTTGTTATTGTGAAACCAGCCCAGATGGGAACAATGGAAAGTGATCCTGCCTGTGGACTGTGTCTATTGTGAAAGGATTATAATCAATGGTAGAAGAGATTATCATTGACTTTCATAGTGTTAATGATGCCCAGGTCAGCCTTTCAATATAGCAGTGCTGAGCTTCATTCACTGAGACACGCATGTGGTACCAAACATGTTGATGCACATGTGTTTCAGACTTTAAAAGAACTTAACTTGCTTCATCTTCGTAGTCGACGGGCTGGATCTCACTTACATAAACATCATCGGGAGAGGCCCCACGTATCAGCAAGAACACATAGGTCTACATCTCGACCTGTGAACCAAAGGAATATCTGCCCAACAGTGTATCCTTTTAAAACTCAAGCAAAGTTCTGCTCTATCAATTCTCAGTCACTGCGAAATAAAACAACACAATTTATTGAATTTGTGTTAGACAATAAACTTGATATCGTGGCCATTTGTGAAACCTGGCTCAAGACTGGAGACGATATTGTCATCGGAGACATCACGCCAACGGGTTATACGTTCAAGCATTTTCCACGCACAAACAACAAACGAGGTGGAGGCCTTGCTCTCTTATACAAATCTACTCTGAATGTGCGTTTTCCTGAATCTATCGCTAACCCCAAGGCTTTTGAGGTTTTCTCAGCTGAAATTGTCAGTTCAACATTATCACTCCTACTTGTTGTAGTGTACCGCCCACCAACTAGATCAACAGGTTCTTCCTTCGATGCGTTCACTGCAGAGTTTGAGTCACTTATTGAAGATGTATGTTTGAATCAAATGCCTATTATCATCACAGGTGATTTTAATGTTCATGTCGACTCAGCGTCAAATGCAAATGCCTGTGCCTTCAAGAATCTCCTCTCTAGCCACAACCTTAGACAAAGTGTTACCTGTCCTACGCATATAAAAGGTCACACTCTGGACTTACTGATCACCAGGGAATCAGACCCAACCTTTTTGATGATCTGCATGTCATCGACGGGATAGCTGATCATTCAGCAATAACCATCAAGCTGTATCTTGAGCGCCCTCAGAACCAGAAGGTTGAAGTAAAAACAAGGAATGTATCAGCCATCAGTAAGGAGACTCTATGTGATGATATAAAGTCTTCCAAGCTTTCCAGTACAGAGTTGAAACTTAACTCATTGTCATCACAAGCTGAGCAGTATAACACCATCCTTGAAAATATTTTTGATAGTCATGCTCCAATGAAGACACGTACAGTGGTTCTGAGACCCCATTCTCCATGGTTCAAGAGCAGCTTTCATACTGAAAAGCGGGAAAGACGTCGCCTAGAGACCTTGTGGAGAAACTCTGGACTTGAGATTCATCGGCAGATGTATACATCGCAGAAGCAGAAGGTCAATCGACTCATTCGTCAATCAAAGTCAACATACTACAATGACCTGTTCACAGAGAATGCAAAAGACCAGAGACGACTCTTCAGTATTGCTGACAAAGTCCTTCATCGCAAGAGCAAGTCTCCTCTCCCACAGCACCAGTCAAAGGAACAGCTATCCAAAGAATTTTGTAAGTTCTTTGATGAAAAGATCTCAAACATCCGCCAAGGATGCCAGATTGCTGATGACCTAAGCCTTCCTTCTGCTGGAATATTGTCATCACCTAGTAACTTGTCGGTTTTCGAAGAGGTAACAGAGGATGAGGTACGACGCATTGTATTATCTTCACCACCAAAATCATGTGATCTGGATCCTATCCCAACTCTGTTGCTCAAATCCTGTTCTTCTACTGTGATCCCTATTGTGACATCAATCATTAAAACCTCTTTACAATCTGGAGAAGTCCCAGAAGTTCTGAAAGTTGCACAAGTTAATCCAGTGCTGAAGAAGTCAAAACTCGATCCAGAGAACATGAGCAACTATCGCCCGATCTCCAACCTCAGCTTCTTGAGCAAGACACTGGAGCGCGTCGTGATGAACCAGTTGAGTTCCTACATCACAGATAATTCTCTCCATGATACATTCCAGTCTGCCTATCGTGCCAATCATAGTGTCGAGACAGCAATCCTCAGAGTCCAGAATGATCTACTTTCCGGCATGGATCAAAAGAAGATATCGCTTCAAGTCCTACTGGATCTTTCAGCAGCGTTCGACACTGTCGACCATGATATTCTTCTCCATCGACTTAGTGACCTATATGGAATCAGCGGAGTCGCACTACAGTGGTTTCGATCGTACCTGACAGGAAGGACGAGCTATGTTTCCGTTGACGGTGCCAGATCCGACTCATCAACGCTGAAGTATGGTGTTCCTCAAGGCTCTGTCCTCTGCCCGCAGTTGTTCAGCATGTACACTTCGCCCATATCTCACATCATCAAGAGGCACGGACTCCAGTATCACCGATATGCAGATGATACACAGATTTACTGTACCGTCAACTCATCTCAAACTGAGGTCAATTTAGGACTTCAGCGCATTGAATCCTGTGTAGCTGACCTCCAGCAATGGCTGTCTAATAACTATCTTAAGATGAATAAGGACAAGACGGAATTCCTTGTTGTGGGATCTCGTCAACAACGAGCCAAAGTTACAATAAACCATCTAAGAATTGGCAACTCTTTAATCAAGCCTTCTGATCAAGTGAGAAACCTTGGAGTAGTGTTTGATTCCTCACTTACAATGGAGCAGCATGTCACAGGCACTTCCGAGGCTGCCTGTATCTCTATCCGTAATCTTGGAAGGATCCGCAAGCATGTAACTAAGAAAGTTGCTGAACTCCTTGTTCATGCCTTTGTAACAACCCGACTGGACATTTGCAACTCAATTTTGACTGGTTTGACTCAACATCAACTGCACAGACTTCAGCGTCTGCAGAACATGGCCGCACGTCTTGTGTCCCTTCAAAGAAAGAGAGTCCATATTACTCCAGTTCTGCGTGACCTACATTGGCTGCCTGTCAACCAGAGAATAGCCTATAAACTTGGGGTCCTCGTATTTAAAGCGCTTAACGATAAATCTCCACTCTACATATCAGAGCTCTTATCTCAGCATAGACCAACACGCAGTCTCAGATCAGCAGATCAAGCATTGCTGACAGAATCTCTCAGCCACACAACTTGGGGTGACAGAGCCTTCTACATCTCTGGACCAAAGCTGTGGAATAGCCTTCCTCAATTTATCAGGAAAGCAGAGACCCAATCAACTTTTGAGTCTTACCTGAAGTCTTTTCTGTTCCCCACTCCAACATTATTGCAAAAATAACTCAATTGTAGCATTACTAGGACAGTACTTGAACTGAATGATGATCCTAAGCACTGTTTAAAGACATTGAAATTTGTGAGATATCTCCTATTTTTGAGCAAGCGCCATGAGCGCCCAGCTGAGGCGGATACCGGCGCTATACAAGAACCCATCATCATCATCATCGTTCACATGGAGGTGCAGTGCCTTGAAAGGCGGGGCAAAGTCAAAATTCGATCGTTGCAAAACGACGCAATATTAAAAGTAACTTCTTTTTTCAGTGGTGATGAGTGATTTTCTAACGGTTTGTTTTTAATTATTATTCTCATGCACCTTAAAATCAACATCAACTTTGTTTTAAACAAACCTCTGCACAAGCAAAAAAAAAAAAACATGCATGGGTATTTCAAACCACGACTCAAACCAGTATATCTCATAGAACCATCACTACAGAAGCCGGGGCTTGATATGAATGGATTTTTATCTCTATTGACGCGGACATAACAATCATGTTCTGTATTGACCCTTCATCGCGACTATTTCTGCTCGTTTTGCAGTTTTTCAATTCAGACCTCATCCAACACTTTTGAATCCTGGGGAGCGTTTCATGAAAGGATTTTATCCGACAAGTCCTGTTTTATCCGACAATTACCATAGCAACAGTACCTCTCAGCCAATCAGAATCGAGGAAAGTTGTCAGATCTGACAACTTGTCGGACATAAATGTTGATGAAACGCTCCCCTGATCTTTTCGTGATTGCATGATCATAACAATCATGGTATCATTTTAAAGAGAATTAAATGATTATTTGAATAATATAAAATATGCATTGTGTCAAATTAGGAGTTGGGAAAAATTAATGGGCAAACACAAATTTTCCAACCCCTTTTTCAGGGGCTTATATATATATATAAAGGTCTTGTGGATGATTTACTGTGCTTTTCTCTGCCCCCTTCAATCCGCCACAATTCAGAAAAATTACCACCATTTATCTATTAACCATTTTAATAGTGGCAATGGATCAAGGCATATACCTTTCAAACATGATTTTGTAATAGGTGTTGTAGATAAAACAGCAGAGCGAATCCATACGTGCCGTAAAAGGACATTTTGTCAACAATTTCTAGTCCCTTAGCTGATTGCTTGAACAATTATTTTTAGTCAATAATAAAGTTATAGTGGGTAGTCTTGTGAAAAACTGATTACCAACAAGAAATATTTGAGTATGGATGAATTAAGGACGAAAATGTTGTGTGTCGTACGGGACTCAGAATTATCCCCTACGACACGCAACATTTGGGAGATTCCGCAAACCTCTGAAACCCTACATAAGGGTCCCGTATCATAAAATGTAACGATTAATCTACAATCATGGCTAAGCTTTGTGTTACACAGGCCCTACATGTATATATCTGCTTTTCGTGTGCAATTTTTTTTTCTTCACGCGGCACCTGTACCATGCTGTGAGATTAAATTCCGTTTTCGTGCATGTGCGACGAGCCTCTACTATGACAGCTGGCTGGAAGTTTTCGAAATGCTGGGCCTGCAATAGATTATGACATGGATAAGAGAGTGCGTTTTTTTAAACAATTAGATTACATGATAGCCACATTTTGCAAACCTCACAGACGGTAATATGAGGGTCCCCTGACACAAAAGTTAAAGCTTAATCATACTCTCGATTTTTAAGATTGATTGTACATTATATTCAATAGAATCAATCGTAGCAAACTGCTCTACAATCATTGCTAAGCTTTGTGTTGCAGGGGGGTTATAGCCCCTAAGGATCTGCTTTTCGTGTGCGAAATTCTTTCCCGCGACACCCGCACCATACACTCATGTACATTACGACTGATGGTCATCTTCGTATATGCCCCCTGAGCCGGCGGCGAGCATCTACTATGACAGGGCCTACAGTAGATTGTGATATGGATAAGAAATGGTTTTCAAACCAAATCAGGTACATATTAGGTGGTTTTCCGACCGCCTGGAAGTTCGTCATTTCCGAGTATTTGGGTAATGTCTAAGCAAACTACGCGTAATTTCCCCAAAAGAAAGTACCCGCTAAATAGTAATAACTGTAATTATACCTGCTTATATAGCGCTTAATACTTACTTTGTCAGAGGTCTCTAAGCGCTCTACAGTTTATGCAGCATACTTACCCTGGCTTTAGCAGTGCAGCTGTTACGCGCGCTGCGTTTCAAGGAATAAATTCCTGCCAGGTACCCATTTACCTCACCTGGGTTGAGTGCAGCACATTGTGGATCAATTTCTTGCTGAAGGAAATTACGCCATGGTTGGGATTCGAACCCACGACCCTCTGTTTCAAAGTCCGGAGACTAATCCACTGGGTCGCAATGCTCCTCCAAATGGAGGAGTGGGCAAGCCGGCGCGCCAGCGCCAGTACATGTAGCGATAAGCATACGTACACTTTTCATGCAACGTGGCTCGGGGTTCGACTTTGACTAGGCGGTTGATTCTTCTTCTTCAAGAACTTAGTTTCACAAATTAAGGGTGATATTTACCGGTATTCTACATTTTCATACCAAGTGACATCGCACTGGATTGAGGAGGCCACCAAGACCATAATTTCAATGTAGAGAGAAATATAGTGCAATTGCAGATTAGGACCATGGGAATAAATGATTTGCGCATACGATCGAGTATAGTTAGTACGTACTAGAGTTAGGCCTGGCGCAGGGGGATCTCCCGCCCTGGCCGGCTGGCCGTCCCCCGATCGGGATACGTACCTCTGTGGAAAGCGCATGCTTCTTCATCTGCTACCAGACAGTACTGCGCCGAAGAGTGTGTTTCGGGGCGGTCTGAATGCGGAATAAATATCTGGTACGTTTTTTTTTAGCATAAACAAGTTCTCGTAATTTAACGGGGATTCTTGTGATCGAGGCGGTTTGAAACCACCTATAGAATGATGAAAAAGGTTACTGTCTCCAGCCAAAACCATTTCGCATGCGTTGATATATACACGGCACAGGCAACAGGCCTAAACATGGTAAATGTCTGAACACCAGCCAAATTTGCGGGTTTATTATTATTTTTTTTTGCTGACTCCTCCTACTCAAATGATATGCCTCTACCACACAGTGTAATGGGCATTATGCTTTACTCCCCCCCCCCCCCCCCCAAACTGGGAGATTAGATTCAAATTCCCGGTGGCCACTTCCAATACCAGGCGCGACCATGGGGTTTCGAAAAGCACCCTAAACAAGGGAAGCAAGTCATTTTCAGATTATGAAAATGCATCTCTTAACAAATATTAACTCCTTAAGAGCCATTGGCAGCTATAGTTGCCCATAGCCCTCTAGTGCCACTGGCAGCTATAGTTGCCCAAGTAACTTTTTTTTGTTTAATCAATTTTACAGCCAGAAAATCAACACCATATTCTGTGTTTTTTATGTTGTTATATTGGCAAGGAATTCACAATTGATTTTGTTATATAAAAAATAGTGGTTTACATAGACATTTTTTTAGTAAAATGGCATTTTTGCATCATTATTTTGAAGAGTTGATTTCGGTTATTGATTATTGCCGCGATCTGAATCAAGATTTCTCCTATAGACACGTGTGATATAAAGGTTGTGTGTAGCAATACACGTACTTCTATGGGCAGAGCAAGGGCGAGTGTGCGAATGCATTCAGCTCAGAATTGACCAATGACAGAGCGGTACGATGTCTTTTACCCAACGCTACTCACCCATTCACTATTGTTTTATGAATATCCATGAGCTATCGATCGGTTCTTTTGCAGGCTGGTATGGTAGTATTCTTGTGTCAAGGCTTTTTTTCTGCCTGCAGATGTGCACGGTTTGGGGGGGGGGTTTATTTGGGGGGGTGGGGGAAAGGTCTTATACTTTGTTTTTTAGCATTCTCACAAAATTGTTCTTGTTATAAATATATGAGTAAAGAAGGCTGACATTTCCAACTCTCGTCGCACTGCAATCATCATCGTCATTATGATTATTATTCAAAAGTAATTGTTGTAATCATATCGATTGCATTCCTTCTGCAGCCAAACTCTCTCTTCATAAACTTAAGATCGGGTAAATAACGGTTCATATTCGTTTGTGTTTTTACAGCCCAAACCATTATATGAAAAAAAGAATGATTGACATTGTTATGCTTATCAATATAATATTCAAACTTCTCACAAAGATATGAATCGTTCAATATTCTCCTGGAATAAAATAGGAAGAAGCAAAAAAAAATAAATGTGATAATTAAAACCGCCGATAATACCGCTTTATTCGTCTCGAGATTTTTTTCTTTTTAAGGTAGATGTTTTTCCTTTGCTAAATCAAACCATTGGTCACAGAAAAAATAAACAGAGTATATGCAGTAATATCAAATGTTTTGAGGAAAAGAAAGAAAGGGATACATTAACAAAACCGATCAGACCGACCTGTTAGTTGCTGCATCATTGACATCACTATCAAGGGGATTTTAAAACGACTTTAGAGAGTAGAAATGAAAATGATAACGATGATAACGGGTTGAATATTACATTTTTTTTGTATACCACGCATATTATTGTACACTATGTTATCTGAACAAATTATTTCTTTTACCACGGATAGTGCTACGAGCTGGGGAGGCCCTGGGCGGATGCAGGGTTTTTCTGTAGGGGGGCAAATTGTTTTCTCTTTACCTGGGTCACCCATAAGAAATCAATACCGGAACCTTTGAAAGTATTCAAAAGTCATATCAAAAGACGCGCGTGAGCCCCGATTTCTATGAACATCCTGTGCTAAATTACTCTCCTAGATAATAGGTCAGGAGGGAGCGCGGATTAGAGATTCCTCATGAAAGAGAGTCTGGGCATCTATTGTTCATGACTTGGTGGCATGAACAAAAGAATGTAGTCATGTAGAATGTTAACAGGTGGCTACTTTGGTCAGACCAGTAATATCGAACAAATAGGCCTATTTTCTTTTTAAAAATTTGTAGTGATTTTTTGTTTGTAACTGATTTGCATTCCGTCTTCTTTGATTCACGACAAATAAACTTTTTTTTTCTTCTGTGCACTTTGCCAAGAACGCCCATATTATTTTGTGGGATTTTATACCCCAAACTTGTAAGTATTGAATCTGTCCGACCCCTCTTTATCTATATTTCAATATATCATCTTTAGTTCTTTTATATTTTGTCTCCTTCTGACTGGCAATAACTTTGTTTGTTACACTACGAAAAAAAAATTACAGAGTCTTATTTTGAAGACTACACGAATGAAAGGGTACGGTTGGCCGCACTTTGAAGATACATGGCTCTAATATATTATTGTGTGTGTTTGCTTGGGGATCCTAGCTGTGCTGTGATTGGTCACTTGATCGGCGACAATGCCCTTTTTTGGAACAGGTCGCTTTCTCGTACTTCAGAGGAAATAACTTGAATAGCAAAATAGTATTTTATTCAAAAGAGCATTATTTTCGTTATTTCTGTTTGTTCAATTTCATCAATAGATACGTCATTTAAAAGGGTAAACATTGAACCTATCATTTTATCTTCTTAATTTCTTGGTATCTCTACAATTCCTCAGGTTATTTACTCTTTGAAATGTTCATGAAATCATAATTTTCTAGGTTTTACTTATTGAAAAAAAATGATGTAAAATATCACATCTTTTCTCCATTTTTCCAAACGCGAATATGAAAGATGATAACACGACCATAAAGCCCATGAACCATGCATCATTTCATGTGTAGAAGGTTTTATTATACAACGTACGGGTAAAGAATTATGACCGTTTTAAAATCAGTCGCTGCTCACATTTCGGTCAATTTAGGATTCCCTCGAATATCCCTGGCAGTAGAGGGGTATTGGGCCTGGCAGAGTAAGAGTTAAGCTTGTGAGACTTTACAACTATTGGAAGTATATCCCCCTTTTCAGTATTTTATACATCTGTTACATATAAGAAGAATTGTAAGAGCAATTTCATTCATTTATTTAGTTATTTCCTCTTTAATGATATTTTGGAATGATTAAGAATGTTCTAGAAGGCTCTATAGTACAGCTGTGTTACATATGCGTAATCTTTGAATACTCTTTGTTATTTTTTAATAGAGTCTGCCAAACAATAGGCTTAGCTATTTTGTTGACACTGTTGAGTTCAATGAGACTGATCATGAAAGGAGAATGCTTTTTATAGAAAATACTAGAACCTTCTATAATAGACAATAATAGAAGCTTCTAGAATAGTGAATGTTCTAGAATAGTTGAAATGTATATATAACTGGCGGTTTCTTCAAGGACATCATCACATCATACTAGATCACTTGATCATATCAGATCACTTCATCAGAACTCAGAATTTCACGCCAGAGTTTATGTCAGAGCAGAGTTTATTTCCACCTGGAATATTTATCTTCTGTGGAATTATTTACCCGCCATCAATGAACTGTTTGCTGTTATTTTGAGAAAGGAATTCCCAGTTCTCATCAACATCATCAACCTGTTTAAATGAACGCTTTTCAACTCATGGATTGCTGGATTTGACTGTTAATCATCATCAACATCGTCTTCACGGACATTTCAACTCGTTACAGTGACTCTTGTTATTCATCGTGCTTCAACATTAGTTTCATCGTCGCCATCTTTGTAAACATAGTTTGCGCCAGCCAACTGGGATACTATCATTTGGATCATAAATTTGGAATAACGCCAGAACTGATTTCAAGAGATTGTTGTAAGATATTTTGTTTTAATTTTGTTAGCTAATATACTTGTATTTATTGTAATAAAAGAAAGGGAACACAAATTTAAATATCAATTTTTTTGCTGTTATTTGTTGCAGTATCGTAACAAATAATTTTGGGGGCTTGTCCGGGAAACGAAAACCAAATTTGTACAACAAGTCAATCTGAAACTAAAACCAGTTTTTCGGGAAACGAAAGCCAATTTGCACAGAAAGCCAAATCGAACCCCAATTTGAGACGAAAGTCAGTTTGAAACAAAAACCAATTTGAATTGAAAACATTTTGGAAATTTTTGGAAAGTTCTAGAAAATACTGTACTGTATTATTACTTGATTGTATTGCTGTATATTCCACCATGGCTACATTTGATGTTGAATAATTTCTTGCAATGACAGAAATGTCATATGATCATTTGCAGTAACTGAAGAAAGATGATTTGATAACAGTTTGTGATCATTTGGGTGTATCTCTCGCCCCAGGTTTAAAGAAGGCAGAGATAATTGACTTGTTAGCTAGTCACATGAAGCTTACAGAGGAGTCTGAAACTTTTGTTATTGTTTCAGATGATGCTCAGATTCAACTGGCAAAGTTTGAAATGGAAATGAAAATGAACGAAACCTTGAAAAGGAGGAAATGAAAATCAAAGAAAACATTGAAATTGAGAAAATGAACATTGAAAAGGAGAGAATGAGATTGGAGTACCACTTAAAGTTGAAAGAAATGGAGTTAGCTCATGCAAATACTAACTCCACTAAAGATAAATCTCCCCAAGGCTTTGATGTGGCAAAAAACATTCGCCTTGTGCCAAAATTTGATGAAGAGGGAGTTGATACATATGTTGTGTCATTTGAAAAAGTGGCCAAGAGACTGAATTGGCCCGAGGAATACTGGACTCTTCTCCTCCAAAGTGTTTTTGTTGGAAAGGCTGCAAAAGTCTACTCTTCGCTCTCTGAAATGCAATCATGTGACTATGCTACAGTGAAAGAAACAATTCTCAATGCATATGAGTTGGTACCGGAAGCGTACAGACATAAATTTAGGAACGTGCAAAGACAATCAGGCCAGACTTATGTTGAATTTGCTAGGGAACAAGAGATGATGTTCGATAAGTGGTATAGATCACTGAAAGTTGACAAAGATTTTGTTCACCTTAGGGAAGTTGTCCTCCTATAAGAATTAAAAAAGAGTCTTCCTTTTGGCATTAAATCCCACTTGGATGACCATAGAGTTACTGAAGTCAGTAAAGCAGCCATAGTAGCTGATGAATTTGAGGTCACACATAAAGGTAGTGGAGATAGGCCTCCTTTCAAGAATTATTGGAAAAAGAAAGGTAAAGGGTCATTTGAATCCCACAATAAACGTAGTGAGGGAAAATATGCAAGCAAGGAAAAAGACACAAGAATCAGGCTAGTGGGGGCACAGAATTAACCAAAGGGTCTGAGAGTCGTAGTTCCAAAATTTGTACTCATTGTCATAAATCGGGACATTTGTAGAATCATGTTGGAAATTGGTTGAAATGCCAACCAAAGTTAAGAAAGACATGGGTTTTGTCAAGCAAACAAGTGTTACCTCGATGGAGTTTGTCCCATCAGAGCCCAATCGAGATGTTGAGAGCGTTTCTCTGGTATTTGCTGATAAAGTCAAGCAGGTTGATGAAACCTTTAGAAGTTTTCTGTATGATGGTGAAGTATCCCCTTGTTCGACTGGTGCTACTGGTAGGTCAGTGGTGATCCTTAGGGATACAGGGGCTGCACAGTCCCTGATGGTGCCAGGGGATTTGGCTCTTCCTCCGGAGAGTTCAGAGAATGCCAAAGTCTTAATTCAAGGTATTGGCCCAAATTTCATGTCGGTTCCTTTGCATAAGGTCGACTTAAAGTGTGGCCTAGTTAGTGGTCCTGTGACTGTTGGTGTCGTTCCAGAATTACCCATGGAAGGTGTTGATTTCTTGTTAGGAAACGACTTGGCTGGAGATAGAGTTGTTGCATCTCCAGTGGTTTCGGAGAAGCCCGTTGAGGTAGCTGAAACTGAATTGTTGCAGAAAGATTTTCCAGGGATTTTCCCGGATTGTGTTGTTACTAGGTCTCAGACTCGTAGAGCTGAAAAGGATGATGCGGAATCTGCTAATGTAGAGGAGAGTACTGATGTCTGGTTAGCTGAAACCTTTTTCAAGGATTTGAATGGGGATAGTGTTGAAGGCTATGTTGCTAACAATGATAGTTTGTTTAGTAAGTCCTCCCTTGTACAGGCACAACAGGCAGACCCAGAATTGAAAAGCTTGTCACAGAAAGCATGTTCTGAGGCTGAGGTTGATAAGGTTCCTGAGTGCTTTTATGTCAAAGATGACATTTTGATGAGGAAGTGGAGACCTCCCCGCAGACCAGCTGATGAAGATTGGTGTATAATTCACCAGGTAGTAGTTCCTCCCTGTTACCGCACAGAGATTCTGAAAATGGCTCATGAGTTACCTTTGGCAGGTCATGTCGGTATTCGGAAGACAGAATATAGAATTATGAGGCATTTCTATTGGCCTAAGATGCACAAAGATGTTGTGCATTTCTGTAAGACATGTCACACATGTCAGATTATTGGTAAGGCACAGCCTTCTATCAAGCCTGCTCCATTGATACCCATTCCTGCATTTGATGAACCTTTTACTAGGGTTCTTGTTGATTGTGTTGGACCCTTACCCGGAACGAGGTCGGGTCACAGATTTCTCCTGACAATTATGGACTTGTCTACACGTTTTCCAGAGGCAATACCCTTGAGGAGTATCACTGCAAAGACAGTGGTGCAGGCGTTAGTGCAGTTTTTCACTAGGTATGGTCTGCCGAAGCAAATTCAGTCTGACCAAGGGTCAAATTTCATGTCAGGAATATTTCAGCAAGTTATGAAGGAGTTGGGAATAAAGCAGATCAAGTCCTCTGCTTATCATCCACAGTCCCAAGGAGCGTTAAAACGCTATCATCAGACCCTGAAGACCATGATTAGGGCTTATTGTGAGGACTATCCCGATGACTGGGATAAAGGGATCTCAATCCTACTGTTTGCAACTAGGGATTCCCCAAATGAGTCCACAGGTTTCAGTCCATTTGACTTGGTCTATGGTCATGAGGTTAGGGGTCCCCTAAAGCTTATCAAAGAGAGGTTTATGGTTCAGGATGATGATGTAAACCTTCTAGACTATGTGTCAAAGTTTAGAGAAAGGCTCTCAAAAGCTTGTGATTTGGCTAGGGAACACTTGAAAGTGTCGCAGGGAAAAATGAAAGCTCAAGCTGACAAAATTGCAAAAGAGCAAAGTTTTAAGCCTGGAGACAAAGTGTTAGTGTTGTTGCCTTTGCAAGGTGAGCCCTTGAAAGCTAGGTTTAGTGGTCCCTACATAGTCAAAAAGAAATTGAATGATGTCAACTATGTGATCAGTACCCCTGATCGAAGGAAGTCTCAAAGAGTTTGTCATGTAAACATGTTGAAAGAATACTTTAAGCGAGAGGCTAGTCAGCCAATAGGTATGACATAGGTTTAAGAAGAAGAAAAAACATGTAAATGTACATGAAGAAGAATGCTATGGAAAGACATATAATGAATTGTCTTATACATATGTATCTAAGAACGAACCATGTGGTGTAAAGTTGTCTAACTCAGAGATGTTAGGAAATATGGATGAGGCATTAGAACACCTGCCTGAAGATCAGAGAAATGATATATCTGGCCTGTTAAGAGAATATGAGAATGTGTGTAAAGACAAACCAGGTCGTACACCTTTAACTGTTCATGGTGTAGACGTAGGTGATGTAAGACCTATCAAACAGAATCCTTATAGGCTCAATCCAAGCAAGTTGGAAATGGTGAATAAGGAAATACAGTTTATGTTAGATAATGACATAATCGAACCGAGTCAGAGTAGTTGGAGTTCTCCTATTGTAGTGGTTCCAAATCCAGACGGCTCTCAGAGATTTTGCATTGATTACCGAAAGGTAAATGCAGTTACTAAGACTGACTCGTATCTAATTCCTAGGTTAGAAGATTGTATTGATAGAGTTGGAAATTCTGCCTATATCACAAATTTAGACTTGTTTAAAGAATATTGGCAAGTGCCACTGACTGACCGAGCCAAAGAGATATCAGCCTTTGTCACACCTGAAGGCTCATTTCAATGCAAAGTCATGCCTTTTGGAATGAAAAATGCACCAGCAACCTTCCAAAGGTTAACAAATCAAGTAATTGCCGGACTTGACAATTGTGTCGTATACATAGACGACATCCTAGTGTACAGTGATACTTGGAATGATCATCTGGATCATCTGAGAGCACTGTTTGATAGGCTGGATAAAGCCAATCTAGTAGTGCATCTGATGAAGAGTGAATTTGCCAAGGCAAAGGTCACATATC